>NC_135160.1:10751797-11058779 GCF_050948215.1 Halictus rubicundus
AAATTGACACGGAATGAGATGTGAAATATTGTGAGAGATTAGTGGAGGATGGCTACTGCTAGTCATTCGATACGAAAATTGTGTATACCACGAAGAGTAAACACCCTAATCTCGTTCACTTTGGCGACTACGCGATAGCGTTTGTTGCGCCTCACGCCAATAGCGTGTAAAGATAGTCACAATGCGTCTATCTTAGGCCGCAAAAAACACCTCAATTTGGAGAACTTTCTCACCTGAAGTGTTCCAGCGAGCACGGAAAAACCGAAAGGTGGATCCGGGGCCGCCAGGCTACAAAGGGTCGCGAGGTTCGGGTAAAAGGAAATACGATTGTAAATTAAAGCGATTAACCGTCTGGTGAAAGTCATTGCGCGTGTGGCATGCAAGGATGAGCCCAGAATTTGTATACCCGGGACGACGGTTTAAAATAAACAGCACAAAGCGACAGCTTTAGCCTTTTCCACGAATCTCAGTTTAGTTGATAAGAGTAGGGGCACGGTATGTAAAGCGCGCGAGCGAACCTTTCAGTTCAGTTGTCCACTCGTCATCGAACCATTACGCAAATCCGAATTCGTGAAACGGGTGAAAATAAAGTTGTGTTCGGATACACATTTGCGCTGCTATGTCGAGGCTGAGACGACATTTAACAGGTGTTTACATAATTCCGGAGTGCGATGAACTATTGCAGAGGTCGATGCCGAGTCTGGCGCAGGGCTAGCAAGGGTAAATATTTAGGACTAATCGGCATGCCATCCGCACGTTCCCCAGGGGTGTAGGGCGAACCTGTCGACTTTCGGAAAAGCATAGGAAAATCTTTCCGCCGGCCCTAGAATCTTTCCGTGCGATCGTAAAGCTCGGGGAAACGACTCGATCGTCCTCGGGTCGGTTTACAACGCGTCGTAGCTCGGGGTCGAAACGCGGCTCCGCAGCCCCGCCGAGCCCTAAAACAGCCCCGGTTCGATCGAATCGGCCGACATCCAATCCCCGGGCCCGAACGGCGACGATAAGATGAAAGTTTAGATTAAACCGTGAATATTTCAAGGCAAACAAGAGAACTCGAGGCGTGGGGGCGCGGACGAGAGGGCGTACACGTACTCGCGCTAGGGCTCTCCCGAAGCCAGCCGGTCCTCGTCCTGCTCGGCGAGAGGACGGATTATGCAGGTTTGTTTTACGGATTAACGGTGCCGAGTCTCCGTGCGCCCGCCACCGACGGAATACATCGCGGCCCGAGCAGATTACTTTTCAGAAAAACCTCCTGCTACGTGACGGCGACGAGATTCAACGGACTCTAAGCGCCGCCGAGCTAATCTTTCCGCTGCTCCGAACGAATCCGGGCAAAAGATGAACTTGGGACAGGGTTGGCTGGGATCTCGTGTGCCCGACAGCCTTCTGCGCCGTGCGACCGCGTCGCTGGGTCAAGATATTAAATATTGAACTGGCGGCACCGCTCGGTTCAACAGAACATGCGAGATGCTGCTGCGATTGACGACTGAGAGAATGGTTCGCCACGACGATTCGAAGTGCATTCAATCAAACGAAGACGTCCGCACATCCTTCGGAAGGGATGGTAGATCTCACGTTCGTAACCGTGTCAATCGCCTCGCTGCACGTGCAAGCTCAAAGTATTAGGGGGACCCATAAGTGTAATGAATTATTTTGAAATCTGCAACAAACTTTGTAGTAAATTCAAGTTTTTATTTCTTATGTTATTAAGCAGGGTGTGCCGTCACTGGTGGTACAACCGAGCAGGGGGTGATTCTACATGAAAAATTGAGTCGAAAATATGGAATAAAATTTTTTGATAGAAGGCTTTGTTTTCGAGAAAAAGTGATTTTGAAAATTTGTCTAGTGCGCGTGCACTCGGCTTACTTGCGGCTCAACGGGATTCGAAGAACGCTAATTTTTCAACAGGATGATTTTTTAAGTGAAAATAATCAGTGGTGGATCGGCCGCGGTGGCAGAGTACCTTGGCCGCCACGACCTCCGGATTTGTCACCGTTAGATTTTTATTTGTGGGGTCAGGTGAAATCGATTCTGTATCGTGATGATATAACAAGCAACGAACAATTACAACAAAAAATTGTGACAGCGTTTGAACACTTAAAGCAACATAATAATTGCACATTACAAGAGGTTCGAAGGAATTTAATACGAAGAGCACAATTATGTCTACAAGAACGTAGACAGCACTCCCGGCAATTTATGAATTAAACGAATTCCTCAAAGGTAATTCTAACATTATAACCTCGACCTTCGATTTATTCGATGTATACAAACCTCGAAAACCTTTGCGAAAAAAGGTTGAGGTAACTCGGAATAAAGTCCGTTGAGCCGCAAGTAAGCCGAGTGCACGCGCTCTAGACAAATTTTCAAACTCATTTTTCTCGAAAACAAAGCCTTGTATCAAAACATTTTATTCTATATTTTCGACTCAGTTGTTCATGTAGAATCACCCCCTGTTCGGTTGTACCACCAGTTACGGGACACCCCGTATAATCTCCATCATTATCAAGGACAATTTGCATCTTTCCTGCAAATTTTCAGTCCCCCTCTTATAGAAATCCGGGGTTCGTAAAGCAAAATATGACTCAAGGTGCCTCCTTACATCTTCTACAGAATGTTTTATTTCTTAAATAATGCTCCAGAGATCTGAAAAGATCAGAGGGAGCAATATCCGGTGAGTACGGGTGTGGGGTAAAATTTCCAATTGCAATTCTTTGATTTTTTCCTGAATGAGTTTCGCTGTATGGGGCCGGGCATTGTCAGTTTGCAGTTTGCTCTTTTTCAATAGTTCTGAATACAGCCGTTGTAATTACTAACAATACAACTCAGCAGTAACTGTTTTTTCAGGTTTCAACGACTCAAAGTGAATTATGCCACGACAGTCCCACCAAATGCACAGTAACACCTTTCCAAGTGATAAGCTAGGTTTAGGGTTTGATATTGCGGTTTGATTTGCAGAAAGCCATTGCTGGGAACGCTTTATGTTATCACAAAGAATCCATTTTTCATCTCCGATAACGATTCTGCTAAGAAATGGATCTCCACGAAATCTGGATAGCAATCAAGTGCAAATTGATCGACGAATATTCTCGTTGGTCTCAGATAATTGATGCGGTACCCATAATCCTTGCCTATACGCCCTTCCCATTTCGTGTAGGTGCTTTTGTATAGTTGACCATGTGGTCCCAAGGCTTCTCGATGGTTCTTGTATACTTAGTTTCGGATCAGCTTCCACTAGAGATTTTAGGGTGTCATTATCAAATTCAACTGGTCGTCGAGGCCTGTCAGAGAGATCATAATCACCGGCAGCAAACCTTCCGAACCAACGTTGACACTTGTTGACCTTCAATACATTTCTCATTTCTCATTTCTTCTTCATTTCTTCAGTACATTAAATCTCGCATGAAAATGAAAAAGTATGCAATGACGAATACGATCCTCGGAAGGTACGGACCTCGCCATTTTATTACAGGGTTGTAAATAAAAATTATACTTTATGGAATATTATGAACACAGGCTGCTTTACCGAAGCCTGTAAAAGAATACGTGTTTCAACGATCGGTACAGAACTAAATTCAAACCAAATTCTATGCAAATAATTGATTCCGTATGGGTACCCCTAATAATTGTAATAACCTCCTCGACATACTCCATTCAACAGGGCCCGCTACGCCAACGAATTGCCCAATTTGATGATCGAGTACGGTAGCGGGATTCGCTGCGTGCGTAACATTAATTGTTTATATCATTAAAACTGTCAGGCAACTGCGGGCAATAATTCGTGCATATCGTGACGGACGTGTGCGCTGTCATTGTGCAGGCGAGCTCGTTAAAATCAAAGTTGGATCGTTTCGTTCGCGAGTGGCTCCAGCGTTTTCGGGAGCCGGTCCGACCACCGGCCGACCGAATCTCCTGCCGAAAGTCGTTCGAGAACGGAACGCTTCGTCCGCCGGTGTTCCGCTCGGACGTACGCGGATGTACTTCCTGCCCGAAATTAGATGTTATCGCGCGCGTGCGTGCCGCCAAATGCGATGGAAGCGTACGTGACTGCACAGACGCGTGCATTATTGCGCAGCCGTGTGTGTTATTGCGCTTTGTTATCAGATACGGAAACGTCGCACTGTGACATTTCAATTTCATGCGACATAAAATACCCCCCGCCGCTGCGCTCGCTGCTCGTGCACCCTGGCCCCTGACCCCGCACGGATCCCGAGGCAGTTTCACTCTTATCGTCCCTTCTGTCGCAAGAACAAGGACTCTGGAAAGGGCCGCTCGATTTTTATCCGAGGCCCAACGCGACCGGGGGAACACGTCGGGTTCGATCGAGCAGCCGGTTTCGCGCTTGCGAAGCGATCGATCAAAGCCTCGAGGCAGCCAGCGAACCGCTAAAACGAACCACACCGCAACCGGTTTCCGTGGTGTAGTGGTTATCACATCCGCCTAACACGCGGAAGGTCCCCGGTTCGATCCCGGGCGGAAACATGAATTTTTTTTTCGCGGCGAAACATTGCTTTTTTTTAACACACCTATACCTCTTTTCATAGTCGTGCGTCGATAAACTTTGAGAACAATGCGAAACACAATGAAATTTACGTTCTTGAATCAAGTGTCTTTCGTGATCACTAGACTGCGGATTTTATGCGTTTCTGAGAAAAATGGGTAAGCACGATTTAAAGCAACGGAGACGTTGAAAAGATTTCAAGCGCCACCAGCGTGTTGTTTTCAGCTGAATAAAATAATTAAGAGAATAAAGAAACTTTTATTTCGCTCCTCCGTCTTGCAATCGATGGAAATATTTTTTATATTGCATAAAGATCCGCAGTCTACTGATCACAGTAAACCCTCCATATAACGCGAAGCAAAAATTAATCTGATTTGTTCTAATCCTGAGTTTCTTACAACGCGGTTTCCGTACAACACGGTACGAATTAATCACTTTGTAGGAGAGTTATTACCTTTAATTCTCGGGATAGAAGGACAGCCAGAAAATCCGAAACAGACTCCGGCCGTATCTAGCAGCGTTTAAAAAATCGTGACAACCGTAAAACGTTCGTCAAGCTTAAAAACGGTAACGGAAACGAATGTCGTTGTAAATCACGGATAAAATTAATACGAGAGGTAGCGAGAACATGACACAAGCCAGATCAACCGAGCGAACGAGTATCGTTCCATCCATACGTTTATAAAACAATTGAATCCAGGGAGTGCGATCGACAGCGTGTAACATGATAAGAATTTCCTAAGCGTGGATACGCCAAAACCGGATCACCGTTCCAACGGTTTCCGTGGTGTAGTGGTTATCACATCCGCCTAACACGCGGAAGGTCCCCGGTTCGATCCCGGGCGGAAACATGAATTTTTTTTTTCCCTCCAATTTTCAACGAGAGATGTTATTTCTGCTCGGCGCATGAAACGCGAAACAATATTCCCGTATTTTCCCGGAATCCACCAGGGAACTTGGACCCTCGCGTCCGACCTTTGGCGAAACAGAAACACACGCGGAGAGGAGGGGCGCGTAACGACATGGCGGGAACGTAGAATCTCGCAAATCGGCGAAGTACCAGTCGATTAACCGTAAACTACCGATCGTAGCGCGCGCGCGAAAGTGCATGCATTATGCAGCAGCCCCGTGTAACGATCGTGTAAACCGGACCGAGAGTATGCCGAGGAGAGCCATCGAGCCTGCGAGCCTGCCGTGAAACTTTGATCCAGGTTTCGAGAGAGCGTCCCGTCGCGTCGCGTCGCGTCGGATCGGATCGGATCGAATCGGCTGCGTATAATCGGTAACGGGCCACCGCTCGGCTCCGCTCCGTTCCGCTTCGATCGCAGTCCAAGCTGCTACTGGCTGGGGCAACCGGTCGGGATTTACCCGGTCACGCCCCGAATTACGCAACCGATCCAGGCGATTGCAGCCTTCAGGGATTTCGCGATTTTTTATGCCATGTGCGATCGATCGAAAATAGTCTACAGCTCCGCGTGCGAAGTGACGTTTTAACACTGAAAAGACGGACTGTTTCGATGACAGTACAGATGACAATCTCTGATTCAATTTAGACGGTTCACCAATTATTTTAAATATAGTGGAATTTTATCTTGATCCACTGGTCTTCTTACCAATTGCATAATTTTCAATTGAAATTCGCCAGGAGCTGAATAGCTAGTCGGTACCTTTAACCTCTTAACCCTTTGAGCGCTATGAACCCATATACGGGTTTTCACACAACCATTCGTTTTTGGCTATGAACCCACACATGCGTTTTCACATAACCATTCGTTTTTGGCTATGAACCCACATACGCGTTCTCACATATGTGTTACGCTACTTCCTGCGTAACTAATGAAAATAGAAAACATTCTTCACGACGCAGATGCGCTGTTTGCACTAAAAATAATCGCAGATCTGACACGCGTTACGAATGCAAAGAATGTAACGTTGGCTTGTGCATTGAACCCTGCTTTGAGATTTACCACACAACACAAAATGATTAAATTTTAATATTTAAAAGGTGCAATTTACTACCGTTATATTGTTCATGTTATGAAATAAATGGTTATTAAGGCTTTTGAGGTGAACACATAATTTATTTTAGTTACAATCAATATACCTTGCAATTAAAATTCTTAACGTCTGGCAACTCAGCGCTCAAAGGGTTAATGACGGCGCGCTCGTCCGCGACTGTCTTTCCCAGTACGGCACGCTCGTCCGCAACTCTGCCTCCCAGGGACGGCGCGCCTGGCCACGGAACGCAAAAAACCACTATAGTGGTGCGTACTGATCAAACTGCTGCTTTCCACGGAAGCCACTATAGTGGCGTACCGTTCAAACGGCGCGATCGTCCGCAGATCTGTCTCCCAGGGACGGCGCGCCTGGCCTCCGCGGGAATAAAAGCCACTATAGTGGTGCGTACCGATCAAACTGCTACTTTCCACGGAAGCCACTATAGTGGCGTACCGTTCAAACGGCGCGATAGTCCGCAGATCTGTCTCCCAGAGACGGCGCGCCTGGCCTCCGCGGGAATAAAAGCCACTATAGTGGTGCGTACCGATCAAACTGCTGCTTTCCACGGAAACCACTATAGTGGCGTACAGTACTTAACCCTTTGCACTCGGCACTATTTTCAATGTAAAATTAAATTTTTCTTCCGTCTGACAATATTTTCAATTTATTCAAACGAAACTGATCCGATTTCTACATATAGTATTTTAATGTTTAGTAATCTATTAAATACAAATATTGTAATGTAACAAATATTTTGTAATATTTTTTCTAATTTCTTTGAAATAATGCCACAACAATTTCTGGTGGTGCTTCAGAGTCACCATTCGAGTGCTAAGGGTTAAGAGGTTAAAATACTAGCTAAACCTAAACCCAGGTCCCGCGCCTTCCAAGTATCAATTAAACGAGAGAGGCGACGATTTGTTATATCATTATTGATCAGAAGAGAAGGTGGAATGGGAACATTCGCCGCTATTAGAAGAATAGGAATTTTGCGAGAAAAGAAAGAAAGCAAATGGAAAACATGTACGATTATTATCCGTGCACAGTTGCGTGTGCGATCGGTTGCATAGGAAATCCCAGCTCGAGAGAGCATAACCTGGGATGTCACGATGCACCGAACTGCAGCGAGTTTGACCGGAAGGTTTAAAACGCCGGCAGTCGGAAAGTCCGGGCGTCGCAAGTTCAAACGGGCCGTGTCGAAAGTTTGATCGGTCGAGTTTAAAACGCGTTTGATTAAAAAAACCTGGTGTTGCGGTTCGCCTCGGTTTCAATTCGTCCCGACGCGACGCTAATAGGAGGGGCGTGCCCCGGTCCAGAAATTTCACCGGTGGAAACTCGCGACACGAGGAAATTCACGCCTCGCGCGAGAACGAGTGTTACGCGAACGCGTCCGCGGCCAGAGTTTTTCAAAGTCGACGAAAATCTGCTTGACGTAAATCTCCGTCCGAATTTTCTTCGTTGTCGCGAATCGCGTTGGACCCTGTCACTAGTTATAGGGATAGGGCTGATACGGTGTTTGACGTATAACAGAACGATTCAATTAACACGATTCGATTAACAGAATATAATTTCAAACCTCAACAAGATATACAATGATACAGTCGCGGTAACAACAGTCGTGTAAAAAAAGGTGAACGGTGGACGCGTGCGGTTTCGTCCTTTTGCTTTTTCTTTTTTCTATTTTTCGAAGGACGCATATTTATACGAATGTTCGTCTTGGCCGGACAGCCAATCAGCGTGATTTTGCGTTTTGATTGGCAGTCTGGTTGACAATGAAGTTTTGCCAGATGGGGTGACAGAGGACCTGGGTCATACTCATAACACTTTAACTCCAGGTATCTCGGAATTTTCTCGATCGGTAGGGTCTCCTTTTTACAATTATTGGGGGCTATGAAATGTCTGAGATTTTTGCCTGTAATAAATGGACTGCATCTATAAACTAATGAACTTTTGAATTTCAAAAATTGATGAAATTGTTGAAATTGAATTTGCAATGAGGTTCCCGCTGGTTTTTACCGTTACATTGGGCGCGCAACAACGAGCGAGGATTTCGGAGGCGCGGGAAAATCCGGCAAGCCTGCGAACTATGGATCTCCCAAGGAGGATTGACCGAGATACGAGGCGCGAGATGCACGGATGAACGAATCTGGGGCGCCTTGCCTCTTCTGGAATGACTTCAGCATCGAACTCGATGGGATTATAAGCGGCTAGATAGCACAGATAGAAATCTAAATTACAATACACGCGCGCTGAGATTTGAAGCGGATTCGTCTTTGATACTAATTGGTGGTGTTACAGTTGCGAAGCTTCTGCGAAGAACGTTCGACTCGGTAACGTTTCCACAAACTATACGCCATGAACTGTCCACTAATGGATTGGATCTCTTTAGCTCGAGCCTCGCAGATTTCTTTCCCTTAACCCCTTGCCCTACAATATCGAGTCATACTCCTGATGAAGATTCTGAACAGAGTCTACTAAATATGAATGTTATTAATAGACATAGATGATAATTTTATCAAGTTGTAAGAAATGTATTGGCACTCTTAACACTAGAACTACCGAGCAATAAATGCGGGTGATGTATATTGCTTTGTAACAGTGACAAGACTGTGTCCATTCGGACTTCACACAACTTTTATTGTGATATCTGCTTCACTGAAGAAGTTCGTTCAAAAATTTTTACAATTTCAGTAAAAGAAAATTGGGAACCAGTCATTTTGACTGGTCCGGTAGTTCTAGTGTTAAATTCCTGTAATCTTTTTATTGTTTGGAATAACACCCAACCATTTTTGCTATAAATCCATAAAATCCGCAGTCTGGTTATTAATTTCCTTTGTACCGAAATAAAATTCTATTTTGCCGTTCTTAATGTACAATACGATAGATATAAATTTCCTCCATCTTTCTTTTTAGGAAATTACGAATTACAAAAAAGTACTAACATGTAAAACCGTAAAATTAATCGGGTTGATACGATAATCTGCATGCTTCGTATTTGACGACCTCGTTTGCGCAGGACCCGTCGGTTCTTTCCGTCCGCGGAGAAGATTATTTTAAACGTGCTGTGCATATTTTATGCGAACACTGGCGGGGGCGTCGCGAGGCGTCGCAAGGCGTCGCAAGGCGTCGCGGGTCGGTGCCGATCCGTCGGAGAGACGTCGCGACGCCTCCGCTCGAGAGCTTCCGAGCTCGCAACTTCTAATGCTCCGGCGGGAGATAGGAAAAGTGCGAGGTGGCCTGGCCGCGTCTTCTTTCCTGCCGCCTCTCGTTTCCTTTCTCCTCTGTTCCGGTCTTCTCCGGTATCTCGTTTCTCCTTTCTTTTCTTCGGTTTCCTTTCATTTCGCCCCGGCGACCTGCGCGAGTTTTACGGGCGTCGTCCCGTTACCCCTTTTTTCCCGTAGCCTCTTCTCTCCGGTTCCCCGTCCTCCTTTCTTCGCTTTCCCCGCTTTCTTTCCCCGATTCCTGTCGGCCGGCGAGACACGGTTACCCCGGCGCACGGTGGGCTTTTGTTGCGCGCCGAGCGACACGCGACGATGCGCGACGAGCGACGAGCGACGCGTCGACAATGCGCCGCTGCACGCGAGACGCGATGCATATCCGCGTCCGATCGTTTCGGCCGAAGCGCGCTGACCATTGTTCTCGTCCCCGTTTCCGTTTCCATCGGGGGGAGCACATA
This sequence comes from Halictus rubicundus, assembly GCF_050948215.1. Taxonomy (NCBI): domain Eukaryota; kingdom Metazoa; phylum Arthropoda; class Insecta; order Hymenoptera; family Halictidae; genus Halictus; species Halictus rubicundus. Next base: position 10,761,973 of record NC_135160.1, read on the forward strand.
TTTTTTTCGCGCGACGCGAGAATCCAAGCTGCGCGAGATCCACTCTCGAAGGGCTCGCAAGGGTCTCCCTGTCCTGCGATCCTTGGCGCGCAACGCGGAGCACCATTGTTCCGTGCGATGACGCGCAGAGGACTCGACCGGATATCAGCTCGACATACCGGCCCTAGCCCCGGCTACCGGAAACGGAAAAGGGAAACAAGTCGAACACGTTCCCTCGCGTGGCTTCGTACCCCGCACTCGATATCGGGGTCATCGAGGATCAAAGCTCTCCGCAGCTCCGTTACGGAAAGATTTCGCGACGAAAGGGATCGAATTTTCCGAGCTCTTTGCCTCCTCCCGTATTCTCCGGTCGTCTCCGTGCAACCCTCTCCTTGACATAACTTTTTCCAGCGAATCCGATCGTATCGGATCGGATCGGATCGTATCGGAGCGGAGCGGATCGGTCCGCTGCGCGAACGGAGCCGGGTGATAAGCGCCCGATCCATAAAGGATACACCGGGTAATCTCCATTGCTCCCACCCGTTAACCGGGAAAAACGATGCAACTCGTCGTTCGACGAAGGAACATTCGATCCGCTCATCCGACTGCACACGGTGCACCTTTATTTACATCGAACAGTCCACCCTGTCAACCGGTTTACTCGCCACGCGCCGAGTCTCTGTCTTCTCCGATTGAATACCCGGATCATGCGTGTGCACGATTTTTATTCAAAGCACGATAACTTAACACTAGACTTGCCCGTCGAAATGTCGGGTTCTACATTCTTTGATTCACAATTACTGTGATTGTAAAAATGCATTTATAGGAAATTTATTTAACACGTTAATTTCTTGGAACCTATATCATGGTAAAAGCTGATGAAAATCTGGCTGAATACGTCCTTGATATTTTTATAAAATAATCCAAACTGGTCACGTTTAGTGCTCCGTAAGCCTAATGTTAATGTCGAGTCAATTGGACTCAAAACGTGGTCGAACATTTTTGCTAATTGCATACAAAAATTTACTTCTCCACTTTTTTAGCTCCATCGCGATTGCATAATTCTTTGTCTCTCTGTATTGTATAATTCTTGTTAGAATTTCCTGCGTTTATAACAAAGATGAGTAGATTTATAATAATTCTTTGACTCGGTGTATTGTGTGACTCTTGTTCGGATTTCCTGCGTTTATAGCAAAGATGAGTAGATTTATAATAATTCTTTGTCTCGGTATATTGTACAATTCTTGTTACAATTTCCTGCGTTTGCAGCAAAAATGAGTACATTTATAATAATTCTATGTCTCGGTATATCGTATAATTCTTGTTAAAATTTCCTGCGTTTACAGCAAAGATGAGTAGATTTATTTTAAAACAGTAAAAAGATTCAAATCACTTAATAACGCCGATGAATTCTTTTCAGCTAATTAAAATCATTAAATCTGGCTCCTACCTCTCGCGACGTATGCAGACAATTTTCATTTTCCAGAAAAATCCTTAGTCCACCAATCATCTTGATTCACTTCGTACAAGAGAAAGACAATTGTATTTGTCACGCGTCAGCATTCAGTTAAACGAGAGGACCGTGGAAGTCTTGATGGCTAAGGGTTTGAAGACGGTTGTAAGTCCATGAAACTGCAAGAAAATTGTTACTAATACAGCTGTACCGGGGCCGACAGCGGGGTTAAAAAGGATAAGGAATAGTCTGACCACGACGGGCGAATCTACTGCGGAACCGTGGGGGTCCTAAAGATCTCTCTGCTCGCAGGCTCCGCGATCAATGATTTAGTTGGGTTTCTTTGGCAGAGGTTAAAGAAGAGTAACAAATCTTGATCCCGATTAAGGCAGCCATTGCTTTTCATTCTATTCGACCGCGCAATTCTATTTTTCGCTGGACTCGTTCCGCAGGGAGTTTTGACTCTTTCGAAGAGAGAATTAGTTCGTCAAGAAAGAGAGAGAAAAAGAAAGAGAAAGAGAGGGCGGAGTTTATCTTCGCAGTGAGATAGGGCCAGGCGACGTTGACGGAGGAGGCGAAGATTGTAATTTACAAGGTTGTTTTGGAATTTGTTGGCGCCGTTCGTTCGCCGGGCTTTCCCTCGGTTTCATTGCCCGCCGAGGAACCTGCAATTTTACATTCCGGCCGCGCGCCCGTTCTCGCGTTTTGAACGCGTTCAACGCGGTTCAACAGGGCCGAAAACAATTCCGATTGCAGAAGGTAACGGAGCCGAGGGGAGCGATAAAAGTGTTCTCGCGCGGTCGAAGCGTTTCGGTTTCGAAAACACGTTCGCCACGCTGCTCGTCGGGCTCTTTCTCGGTTCGAGCTTTCTCGGAACGGGAGGGCGAAGAAGCTTTATTTCGCACCTGAAATCAACGCGCGGTGCGTACAGAGAGACGCGGGAAAGGGCGAAGCGAGACGGAATCATTTTATCGATCGATTTTCCTCTCGCTGCTCCGGCTGTTATTCACGTCGTAACGTTATCTCGGCGTTCCTCGAGCCTCTCTCTCTCTCTCTCTCTCTCTCTAGTCCCGGCTCTGTTCCTCTGTTTTCGTTTCTCCGCGCCGCATCCGCGCGTTTGCCAGCCACCTTCGGCATACACGGCATACCACTTTCGGAGTATAATACGATAACGGTGTGTTAAGTACGCTTTACGCTACTTTTTCTCTTCCGGCCTCCGCTTTCACGGTTTTCCGCCGTTCGGCCGCCTCGCGTGCCTGTCTCCCGCTCGGAAATATTCCCGGTTCAATGCGAGGAATTTTGTTTCACGATCCTCCCGGGATTCCCCGGGACGAGAGCGAGTCCCGGCATCCTTCCGGCTGCCGTATTACATCTTTCTCCAGCCTACCGTCCGACCAGAATCTCCAGCCGAGTGGAAATTGCGATAGCAGACTCGTGTCTTCTTCTCGAACCGTCACGCTAGCCGAGAATCCTCTCTTCCAGCTTTTCCCAACCGCCGCAGGCCCTCGCGACCGCATCGACCAGCTTTATTTCACTCGACCCCGTGTCCAGATACACTTCCCTCCAAAATACGCGACCCGATTTTTCCCATTCGCCGCACCGATCCTGGAAACAGCTCCGAAACCGCTCTTATCCGCTGATAAAACGACGACAATTTTTTTATCCCCCCTCTTGCGAGGCACACTTGGCGCGGTTATGAAAATGCGCCTCTTTGTCCGAACAAATGGCAACCCGGATCCGCAGGTCCGGTTTTGCACGAATTTCAAATGGACGTTCCGTTTCCCCGATCTTTTACCCAACATTTTTAACACTAAACCGGTCAAATTGTTAAATATGAGAGATCAATTTTGTCAAATATCTACGTTTAATTATATTGACAATAACTGTTATTAACACTAGAACTACCGAGCCCTAAACGTGACTTAGACTTATCCCTTTATGATAAGAGCAAGATTGAATTTGCTCAGGTTTCATACGATTTTTATGGTAACATGTACTCCAAAGAAGATATATATATAATAAGTTTATCCTTTCGTTCGTTAATTTATCTTGAGGAAATTATAACCAAACTGAGTTTCACTGTAAACACAAGGTTAAAGTTTTATTAACTATTTACAATAACTATGTACATTATTTACATTGGTTACACTCTTACCTGTAAACACAAGAGGCGACATTAAAAGCTATTATTCGACAAAGATTTATGTAAGAGAGTGACAGTTTATTCAGACAATCCCATCAATTAGATTTTGTAATGCGCGTCGCTTTTCTCTCTTTTGTCTCTACCCTTATCAGCTGTCAGTCCGCCATCTTGTTCTACAGACATGCGCAATACGTATCTAATTCAAAATGAGTTTTGAAAAGGAATACGATAAATTTACATAACTTCTATCGTATTTCTTTTACGTATATTAAAAAATTTCTCCGAAAAACGTTTTCATGGTTTCAGTAATCGTGAAAGAAGAAATCATCCACCAGTCATTTTCACGGAGCACTAAAAATGACTATTTTACATTACTTCATAAAAATAACATGAATGTATCGATCAAAGTTTGTAGCAATTTCCTTAATAATATATACCCAAAGAAATCAATTTGTTAAATAATTGCTCATGGATGCATTTTTACAATCTCAATATTCGCAATTTTAAAATATTAGAATCCGTCATTTTGTCGGGTCCCGTAAATCTAGTGTTAATGACCGGTCATTTTGACCGCGCACGGTAGGAATACGTATACAAGAATTGTCGGTACGTTTAGTGTTAATCGGTTATAACTCGTAAACCGATTGGCCAATTTTGATGGAAATTTCGGCGCGTATATAAGTAACATGAAAATAGAAAACACATCTTTTAAATTTTCGTTACAAGCCCAAATTAAAAAGTTGTAGAAAGCAACTTCTATTATTTCCTTCGCAAATCAGACTTAACGCAATTGTTCCGAGAAAAGAACAGAAAAACTGGAGTACTTTTGGTCGATTTCTAAAAAAAAGTTGTTCTGATTTAAAGCATGCGCCACGAATTGTGAGACTGACCGTATGCAGGCGACCCACCAAAATATTCGAGAACACTACTTTCGTCGAGCGCGACTGTTCTCCGTCCGAGAGGTTATCGGAAGACCAATAAAAACGAATTGAATAAATTCACGTTTGCGTGGGAACATTCTTCCGGGGCGCCGCGCGGTATAGTTATTTATGATTCGTCGCGTATGAATTTAAAGTGACCCGGATAGAACTCGAATGATTTCTCGGGCGACACGACGAGAACCAGATGCCACGGACGAGAGTCGCGAACACAGTGGCGAACAACGGGCGGAACTTTATTCTCCCGGTGCGCGCGACGAGCACAGGTGAAATTCCCCGTGTTCCCGGTGAACTTCGCCGTTAACCCGGAACGTCTCGACGATTTACGCGTGGTCGTATCATGGACGGTTCCCGTCTGGCGTCCCCGCGGATCTTATTATGGCCGCTGGAAGCCCGATGCCGACGGCAATTACGTCGCGGCGCGGATCAAAGCGGTCGAAGTATCGCGCGGGAAGGAAGCAAAGTAGATAATTAAAGGAGACGCCTCAGAGAGAGAGAGAGAGAGAGAGAGAGAGAGAGAGAGAGAGAGAGAGAGAGGGGATTGTACGACCGTCTCGCGACATACCCGCGACTCGCGTCGTCACATTTGCATTTCATTCAGGAGCGAACGCGACGCTCCTCGAGTCGAACGGCGACGCGCGACGCCGCGGTCCAAGGCCGGGAAAGTAACGTGCTCGAGAACCAGAAAAAGGAGGATCTCCGGGCGAGTCCTCGACTCCGCTTTGCCTGGCTCCCCTTGACGAGCCTGAAGACAAATATGCTCGAGAACGACCTCGACGAACTCCTCTCTCTTTCTCGCGAGTTTTCTCGAGAGGAAGAGGTAACGCTGCCGCCAACGACGACGACGAGGAGTTACTTTAAATTCAAAAGTAACTATTTGCGTCCCCGGTTATTCGCACTTAATTTCATTTGCGCCGGCTAACTAGCTGCGAGGGGCTCGAGCCGCGCCGCGCTTCTTTCTCGTGAGAAAAGTTCCGACGCGAGAAACGACTTTCCCGCCGAAGAACACCGACCCGTAATCTCCAAAATTTCTTGTCACAGAGGAAGAGACAGAGAGACAGTGGCCCGGGGGGGGGGGAGGGGGAGAGAGTAGCGCGCACCGGTGACGAGTTTTCGAAGGAAGTCGTTAGCGGTGCTCCCGGCGTCGCTTCCGCCCACCTTCGAAAGTGGGACGAGCGTTTTTGTTCCGAAGCAACGACTTCCCCTCGCGATAAGCGTAATGCATTGCGGCCGCGGCGATACGAAGCGACGCGACGCGAGCGATGCCCGGAGAGTCGAGTCGACGCGCGACGGTAGTGCGTACGCTCATAAATCGGTTAACGCGGATGCATAAATCGCGAGGCTATCTTCGCGCGAGTCACGTACTCCTTCGCGGATGGAAGCCAAGAATAAACTTGGAGGCTGAACAACAACGCCACCCCTCCCCCTGCACGTGCATACGTTCCATCGTAATTTCTCGCCGGCTTTCCTCGATCGCAACCTCGATACCTCGAATCGCGATACTCATTTTTCCCGGAGCAAAGATGTACCGTTTCGTTTCGCTGGAATGTCTGTTGCGTGTAACGTTAAAAAATTAAACTATCCGGATCGCTTTGCAAAACGAAGTTTCGTTAACGTTGCCGCTGCAGCATTGTACTTTCCGAAAACATTCGACGTAAAACGTAGTTCTATTTGGCATTGTTTGCATTGCCGGATCGTTTCCGGTGTTACACACCGTAACTGCGGACGCGACGAGCAACACGATCCTTTTGATACCGGGTGGTCTAGTCGTCGGAACGCTTCATCGACGGTTATTCAATCTCTCTGTGTGTGTGTGTGGGTGTTGTTGTTGTTCGTTCGATTAGAAGAAGCTCGCCGGGGGGGATGGGGAAAGGAGGATGCTATTGTAGCCGGGCAGAGGACACCAGGAAGGGTTTAATCGCGGAACAAATAGAGTTTTACGAAGTCTCGCGGCGTTGTTCGCAGACCGGGAAATACGTGCTTGGTTTTACCGGGCCGAGTCTGTGAATTCGTTTAGCACCTGTTTAAGCCGAGAGTGTCCGGCGATAAAGGACCGATTACGTCCTCGGGTTCGGCTGGCACTCGTAAACCGAGCAGAGTACACTCCGCGCCGGCATCGAGCAAACTACGGCCGTAAAGAGAACGCGGGTTCGCGACGAGCATTAAATTCATGAAACTCGATCATCGAGGAACAGAGAGAGAGAGAGGGAGAGAGAGAGAGGGATAGGGAGAGAGTAGATGCCGCTCGGCTCTGCTCCGCGCCACGCTCCGTCGAACAAGATCAATTTCCGCGGAGCATTCTCTCGGAGTGGTCAGAGCGGAAGCCGATCAGCCAACCGTTCCCGGTCTTCCGTAGCTACTTTGGCCGGCTTTTACGCTCCCCGATAAACACGGATAGCCCCCACCAGCTCCAGCCAGGTCGAGCCAGGTCGAATCGGCTCTGCCACCAGCAGCTCGCCCTACTTCCGCTAAAATGTCTGCTCCCGAGGTATCGTTCCGCCGTCTTTGCGCGCCGCGGACCCGCTCGAACTCCTCCTCCGAACTCGACAGCAAACGGGAGCGGAGGTTGCCCTCTGGGCCACCGTCCTCAGAGGACACACCTGATCGAAGCATTTAGCTGTCGTCTCTAGAATACAAGGAGGATAGAGTACCGAATCGGCACACGATGCAGTGAATTCCCGGTATGAGTCAGTCGCGCGGTTCTAGCGAGAGACATTTAGACGAAAACTGAGGTTCTCGCCGAACGTTGCATTTGAAATACAGGTAACACTCTTATAACACGGTAGATAGGTTCCTGAGAAAATGCCGTGTTGTATGAGACCCAGAGCCAGTACAAAAAGGGGGGTTATGTACAGGTAGCGAAACCGTGTTGTAGGAGGGTTACCTGTACACGGTCATAGGCTGTCATAGGTTTATCACATAGAAGGTTTAGGTTTTGTGAGAAAAAGGCTGAGAATATATCGAAGATATATCGTATACCCCGCGGAGGTGTGGGCAGTTCGAGTGACTTTTAACCGCGAAGCTTGCACTGACTTACAACGGGAATTCATTCACTGTACTCTTTTTCGGATCAGGTTGAGAGCTAGCCACGCCTACTCAGGACATACTACCAAACACAATATCACGGTAATCGGGTCAGTTTCGTGTGAACGAAATGAAAATATTCTAAGACGGAAGAAAAATCGAATTTCAGAATGAAAATAGCGCCAAGTGCGAAGGGTTAAAATAGAAGGGTTATGTATATAGCATATTATCTTGTGCGGTCAAATTGACCGGCCGCGGTAGGCAGGACAGGCTGCAAATATTTCTTGGGTAAAAAAAATCAAAGGAGAAATAAATACTGCAAAAAAACATTGTATACATACTTTAAGAAAAGTCGTAAAGGTAAGTGGCGATGTGATCATTGTTGAGACGCAACGCAATGCGAGACCCACGAAAGTGTCTCTCGAATTTGACACCGAGTCACAAACACTTCGACCACCCGATTAGAAGCGATAAATTAGCCTAAGAGTCGAAGGCTCTTGAGCCCAAAGCGACGGGACTCGTCCCATTTTTTCTGCGACTTTCTGGCGCCGTGACATTAACAATTTAAGACATTAAGACAATTAAGACTGGACCACCTCTAAACACTCACCCCCAATTGTCTCCCACTACTATTTACCACCTCCACCACCAATTTCACATCCCTTTAAAACCATCTCTGCGTGCGAGTCTTCAGCCTTCAGCTAGTCCTCATTTAAGCCACATCTTTTTGTACAGTCGTTATAATTAAACTACGAGTTATTGTTACTAACAAGTTGTCCAATTTCTCTGCCGCTCAAAACACCTCACCCTTTAAAAAGAACCACCCAGCACGGTTTTAACCCTAGAGTGGTCGCGCGAATTTTCGTAATGCCGGTGGTCTTGATATCACAAACCTTATTTCTCACTAAAAATGTCACTGGGTTCAAATAACAAGACACATATAATGCATTGTTTTTAATGCAGAAGGAATAGAAGTACAATAATGGAAATTATTACGTATTCAAAAATAAACAATCTCTCCTTCGGTTATGAGTAAATAAAGTCGATCCGTGAGACCGGGCGCGACCACTCTAGGGTTAACCCTTTCGCTTCGAGCGCCGGATATATCCGACAGCCGCGCGACGACTTGTGCGTACGAGTGCCGGATATATTCGGCATCTATATCAGTGTATATAAGTACCATCGTGTGGCTTTTTTCTTTAGAGTAATTAATATAATATTGTATAAATCTTTTCATTTTAAAAACATAAAGAATACGTGCTATATTAGAGCAATAATTGTTTTATTAAGCATAGTAATTATTTAAAACTTAGAAGAACGTATATAGAAGAACCACGCGCACTGTGCACATTTCTGGCGCATGCTTCGCGAAAGGGTTAAGTAACCAAGCAGGAGTGACATATGCGAGAAAAGTCGAATTTACTGATCTTTTCCATCTGCGCGCATACAATCATGTTGTACGTACGAAATTGCACGCAGAAAAGGTCAATTTGTCCGGCCGTGGTGGAGCCAGAGGAATGCGACCGGTCTGACCATTGCGTGACCGCGACTACTTGCAGGGAACCGTGCTGACGATCGCGTCGCAGCAGTCGCGAACGAGTGGCGCGCTTTCGAGTCGATTCGATTGGATCGGAATCGCGTGGCAGGGCGGGACGCGACGACGATTTGCACACAATGGCCCGCAATTTGTAGGTGCACACACACGTAGCGCGCGGCACTGCGCGACGCGGCGCGGCGCGGCGCCTGTAAACCTCGAAATATCTAATCCCCGTGTCTGGTAATCGATCGAGTTCATCGGCCCCCGATATCGCTCGCCGATTATCGGCGACGCCGCGAGCAGATCCCCGGTTCCGTCGCGCCCCGGCGAACTCAAATTTATCGTTTTTCCCGTAAGCGACAACGGGGACACGCTCTCGAGCCTCGTTAGGATGGCTTCGACGACGCTCTCGCGGGAATTTGCGAGCGAAAGCACGCGGATCATCGCGCGATATCGCGTCATTTCGCCCGCTATATCGCGGCTCGGAAGAACCGCGCGATTTACCCCGCCGTAACCAGAATATTCCGAGATCGAGCCCGGGACAAGATTGCGCCCGAAAGTCGAGCACATTCCGAAGATAAATCCTCGATCGAGAACGAGCGCGACATCGCAACGCGGAACGACTTTTCTCGGACACTTGAAGTCTGCTCTCGCAATTCGCTCGGACCGAGTAACAGGCTGCGGCTCGTCGGGTCGCGAGAAGCTCCCTAACAAAACGCTCGCGGTTCCATAGTACTCGATGGACCGCGCCGCATTTCTCTCGGAGTGCAACGATCGTCGTTACCAAGTTGAAGGGGGCGGCAGGCATTTGGCCTTGACTATCACGCTATGTTACGCTGTGTGCCTTTTTTTCTAGACATTTTACGTCTTAACACGTTGACCGCCATGTCACCCGTATGTGGGTGACGGAATTATTTCTACAGGTTTTTAAATGAATTTTTACGTTAATATATTCATCGTACCAAATTTGATTAGGATCTGTAACATGCAAGACAGTTGGACAGTGGGACCACTCAATGTCATACATTTAATTTTTTTCAATTTTTATCTCATTAAATAACTTACTTCAATTTTATGGCTTTTTGAGGCTTCCAGTATGGCAGTCAAAGTGTTAAATAAGTAAGTAATCAATTAAAAATGCATACCACCGTGTTTGTACATGTCTTTGCTACGTCTGTCCGGAGCCTTTTTTTTCGATACGGACACTAAATCTCTCGAAATTAAGAGCTTGGGAATTTCCCTAAAGGTGAACCCTTAGCACTCGAACGGTGACTGTAAGGCGCCACTAAAAATTGCTGTATCATTATTCAAAATATTTTGTACATTATTCAATCTGTTTGTATTTAATAAATTACTAAACATTCCGGTATTGTACGAGTAAGTTGCACCATTTTCGTATGTATAACAGGAAAAAATATATATAGAAGGGCAATATTCTAGGTCGGAAGAAATCTTTCATTTTGGAGTTAAAATAGCTTCGGGTGCAAAGGGTTAAAATGCTGGAAAACGTCGACCTCGGTCGTCCCGGAAAAGTAGCGCATAGATTCTACAGTTTTTGTTTCATTCTGATAAAGTTCAGTCCGGCTGTTTTCGCTCATTATTGCACGCCAACGGGATACGTTGATACGCTCGTAGCTGATAATCAACTATTTACGCGCACCCCATAATTTCCGTTTGCTTGTGTTGCGCGCTCGATTTCCAGTATCCCCTTTTTCTCCAGCACGCCGTCAAGTTCTCCGATTAAAAAACCATCGGTATAAAGTCAGCGGGGGTAGGGGGGAGTGCGCGAAGCAATTTCCCCGTTTAGCGCAGCGAAATCGAATCAACGTCGGTACACATCCGTGCTCGGTGCATCGCGACTGCATCGTGACTGCACCGAGCTAGCTGCGGCACGCCGTGGTATGGCGTGGCGACCGGAGAACCGAGGCGAGGGTGAGCTCAGTTTGTCTCGTTGCATGCTCTGCATAAATGTGCATCGATGCACGCGAGAGAAACTCCGCGCCTCGCGCGTATCGACACACCGAAGCGATGCGGAGCGGTGTGGAGCGGAGAGGCGCGGCGTGCTTCACAGGCTAAATGAATTTTGAATTTCGCGTGCGTCACGCGTTCCAGTTGTTTATCGTGTATACAGGCGAGCGTGTGTACTCCGAGCGGAGCGGAGCGTACCGCGCAGAGCGTGCTGCACCCGCGGATACAGATTCCATCGACTTCGCGCCCTCCCGTCCTCGTATTTTACCGAAACAGGCGCTGGATCGTTATCTCTCCATTGATCTATATTTCACGGTGCCGCGAGAGCTCGTCGACACCCTGATCGCGGTCATGCAAATTTTGCGAAGACGAGTCCCAACGTTTTCGTCGGGATGGAATCGTTTAACTTCCTCCTCGGGAACATCCCCGTTACAGGATTCTCCGGGAACCTTGTCGAATTCGAAAATATTCGCAGATCTCTGCGAAATGGCTTCCCTGGTGCGACCGTAATTTCCTTTTTACAATTAACTTCGTAGAATCCAGTAAAATTACGCTCGCACATTTCGCTCCGCGTTCTCCATCGTAACCAGTGCAATTTAAAACAGTGAAGGGACAGAACGATTTTGAAAATGCCGGTATATCATTTTCAGCTTATTAAGATTATCAAAGAATCTCCAATATGGCTACTGTCCCAATTGTTGGAATTTTCACTTTAGACAAAGACCCGTAGTGCATTCATTGTACGTTTCAGGTTGCTTTTATCTATCGGAGAAGAGCAACCGAACACAAAGGCGAACATTCCCAGGAATAAAATTGTTTCAGGTAAAATTGTAAGCCCTTTGCTCGCGTCTCAAAAACCGAGGGAACTCGCCGAGGGAATTGGTCACCCGACACCGACTCGAGCGCAATCGATGAGACAGCGAAGAGAATGGGAAATGATATGGGAAAATAATTGAAGCGGACATTTCGAGAATAAAGAGGTATAAGGAAATTCGTTCTACCTCCAAGCATCGACCGGTCTACCTGGGAAAAATAAAATTCCACGTTTCTGCGGTCTCAGTAAATAACGGACAAGTATGCATTTCCCGGTGCATTTAACCGGATTATCTAAAAAGAGAAGTTGCGCGATCGCTTTCGCCCATATTCCGAAGCTTGCGCAAGAGTTTTGCACCTGTTGGAGAGACAGGGGGGTCGGTGGAGAGGGGGGGGGGATAGGACGCGGCGATAGCTCATTAAACTCCGTGACGAGATTAAAATCGCAGCGAAGCAGAAAACGATGGTTATCTACGTCGGGCGACGTATTGCACCGGTCCGCGTTGCGGTTGAGCGTGGTCAGCAAACCGGGCTTGTCCTCGTGACCTTATCGGGGCTACCATTAGCGATGCCGATGCCGATGCCGATGCCGATGCCTCTGTCTGTGTCGCGGATTATTTGTTGCCGACAGTCGACGGTGAATTCATCGCGCGGCCGGCTGCGCTAAACCTTCCGATAGCATCGCCTTCCGTGGAAACCGAAAAACTGAATTTATAGCTCGCCGCTGCTGCGCGCGGATCGATAACGGTTAAATTATTTACCGCGGTTCGCCATTGTCGGCCATTTAAAGAAAAACGGCCGGGCCGCGGCCGCGATCTTTTAGCGCCCGACTCTAGAGCCTGTAAAAAATCCAAAACGTCTCAGGATCCTTTTGAGCCTTTAACATTTCGAGAACCGAGACTTTTTCCGATTTTTCCGGGGGTTTTCTATTTTTTACGGCCACAGTTTGCAACAATAAAATCTGAAAAAAATTCGTGACACACTTTTTTCAGAATTTTACGAAGCATCAGAGAGCCGGAGAATGCTCGGAGAAGCGCGAAATCTAGTTTACCCTGTAACTACCCTCACGGGCGAGCTAGAGGGCTGAAATTTTACTCGGAGCGGTTTTTCTTGGCTGACTTTCATAGTTCGATAGTCATTGAAAATGACCGTTTAACACTTTGACTGCCAAACTAGAAACCTCCAAAACTCCATGAAATCAAAGTAAGTTATTTAATGAAATAAAAATTGAGAAAATTAAATGTATGATATTGAGTAGTCGTCCAAGTTTGTTGTGTTTTACAGATCCTAATCAAATTTGGTACAATGAATATATTAACGTAAAAATTCATTTTAATACCTGGACAAATAATTCCGTCACCCATGTATGGGTGACATGGCAGTCAACGTGTTAAGGGCAGTTTTGACTATCTTGATCGGCAGGCCATTTGCAACATTATCAGGAACTGTAAAGGATCATTTTGCACTGTAATCACAGGGCAGACTCGTGATGAATATTTCGAGCAGAATCTATTAGCTATAGATGTTATCTGTTTGCCATCGACATTGGGACACTTGAATAAATGAAAGCACACGACGGACGTACATCTTCTCGTAGGAAATCATTACAATAACGACTGACGTGTAGACAGACAGTTCTAACAGTCATATCAGTTCGGCGAGTGACAGTTCCGGGTGTATTTTTATTTTCGGTTAAAAATTAATTTACAGTTGCTTGAATAGGACAATATTCCATCCGGAAGAGTTCAAGAAGTAATCCCTGCGAGAAGATTTAACTTTAGAATTTTTGTTACAACAATTGGGTAAATTGTTTTGATTTTGTGGGATTTTCGGGGGGATGATTGTTCGACAGTCAACGCGTTAGTGATATCAATAATTTCCGTATCTTGATAGGACGGGACGTTATCACTTCTGGACTGGGAATTTTACCGCTAGACTGCATTTACAGCAAAAATGGTAAAATATGAAACAGTGAAAGGATTAAAAGAATTTAACCCTTATCGGACGCTACGACCACAGCGACAAAGTACCGTTGTCACCCCTCACGTGACTTACGACCGTTAAGGGTTAATAGCACCGGTATGTTCTCATCAGCTTACTAAAATTGTTAGAGGAACAAGCGAATATTCACTTGACCACAGTGCCTCGCAACTGATGCAAAACAATTTTTATTTTCTACGCAAAGCCGCAGTTTAACACTAGAACTACCGAGCAACAAATGCAACTCAAGACTGTGCCCATTCAGACTTCATACAGCTTTTATTGTAATATGTGCTTCAATGAAGAGGCTCACTAAAAAATTTCCGATGAAAACATTTTTACAATTTCAGTAATTGTAAAAGAAATATTAGGAACCAGTCATTTTGACTGGTCCGGCAGTTCTAGTGTTAATCAGAGCAGTAGGACGTTACACCTTCTGAATCTTTGGCTTCCCTTGTAGGGCATTGATCGAATTGATTGAAGCTCGCCGCTCATAAACTAGCCTAATTTCCTGGGGCTGGCAACACAGGCATCGAGCCTGAAGTGGCAAGCTTTTGGATTCTGGTATTTGGATTTTGGTAATTTGCGGATCGAAGTGCAGGGGGTAGAAATAAAGCGGGGGAGATGGACTCGACGGCGGTAGGCGGACGTATCCATCTCGGGCATCCCCATAAATCCCCCGGCGTCCCATAAAGAACTAACTCGCCGTTTATCATGCGCTTTTCCGTGGCGCAACGGCGTCCTCGTTCTCCCCGGAGAGAAATATCAGCCGGACCGGCCGGTTCCGAAAGAACCGACCGGCGAAACGAAACGAAACGAGATGAAGCACCGGGGGAGAGAGAGAGAGAGAGAGAGAGAGAGAGAGAGAGAGAGAGAGAGAGAGAGAGAGAGAGCAGCGAGGCAGAAACGATTTAGCTGGCCAGCGCGGTACCGTTCGCGAATTAATAGAGTTCGTCGCGTTAAGTGGTCGGCTCGGTCGGCCGGCTGGCAGCGCGAGCAGGCTAATTACCGGCGCATAACCCGGCAGCCAGTGGCGGTCCGTATTATCACGGCCTTAAATTACATTCTTTATCGCGGCAACGTAATTTGTACCGGCGAGCACGCGAAAGAATGTCGGTCGACGTTGCGAGAGAGCGTGCTCGCGGTCGCGAGAGGGTGAGAGGGAGAGAGAGAGAGAGAGAGAGAGAGAGAGAGAGTATGAAAAGCATAGAGGAGAGGAGACGATGTTGGTGGCTGCTTCGTGGGATGGCTTGTCACGGCCCTGCGGTCGGAGAAAAGAAAAATACGCGTGCCCGGTAACCAAACTCGATTATTTAGGAGCGGAGCGACGCGATAAAAAAAAAGAAGCAAGAGGAGACGCGTCACCGACGCGCGGCGCGGCGCGGCGCGGCGTGAACCCGCTACGAAGCACCGCGCGAAGCTTCGTTCTCGCGAAGCCGCGATATATGCGAGCGTACGACGCGACCATAAATCGCGGAACGCCCGTAAATGCCATCCACTTCATTTTTCATGCTCGCCGTTGTCTCCGGGGAGGCGCAAATGGACGACCGAATGTCCTCGCCGCGGAATTGGAACCGTGTACTCGCCAGACGCGCCTCGCACTCCCGCTACCCGCTCCTGATCCTGCTGCTTCTCCTCCCGCTCGCGTCGATTTCCTCGCGAAACGCCAAGCTCGAATCTCGTCGCGTCGCGTCGAGGGAATTAAACTTTCAAATTTCAACACCGAGCCATCCGTCCTAGCCGGCTCCTTTTCCGAATTGGTAATCGCGTCGGTTTATCCGGATCCTTCGCTCGGACCAGAGGCTGGCTTATCGTTGAGACATAGCTCTCCTGCTCCTCTCCTATTTTAAAGGTTGCATCCTTCAGCTGTCTACTCCCGCTTCTCCGAGACGAACACACCGAACGAATGAAGAGTTTGATAGCATATTTCTACGGTAAGAGTATTCAAAGAATGAATTTCGACGAAATCGAGCTTGTTAACAACGGACGCCAGAGAACTCGAAAGCTGCTTAACACTGAACCTAGCACGGTCAAAATGACCGGTTTTCTGTTTCACGATCATTGAAATTATAGAAACGTTCTCGTAGGAAATTACTGAATTCTTCGCTTAACCCCTTAACTTGTACGCTCGAGTTAATTCGAGCGCGCTAAACAGGCCAAACTGTGCACACTCGAGATAATTAGAGCGGCGTTTTATTTTATTCTGCTATAATTTTTCACACTCGAATATAATCGAGAATTGAGAATAACAATGTGAAAGCAAAGAAAAAAAATCGTTTTATTGATATTGATCATTTACATGGGATTGTAAGCTATAACACTTATTTATTCAAGAATAAAATATAGCCTTTTTCCATGGAACAAAAGCGCAGTATATCAAAATTCTCCACCAAAAATTGATTTTTTTGGCCGGGTTTTTAAAAAAAATACTGTGCGTTAAGGGGTTAAGCACGTATTTTAATGAAAATCGTACAAAGTTCAAGCAATCCTCCCTTCTATAAGACGTTTCACTTTTATATGTTTTGCGCTAGGTAGGTTTAATGTTAAGCCACCACTAAAAATTGCTGTATCATTGTTCTCTAAAAATTGCTCTATTATTATAGAGTGACGACTCTGACGGGCCACTAATAATTGTTGTGGCATTATTTCGAAGAAATTACAAAAAATATTACACAATATTTGTTACATTACAAAATTTGTATTCAATGGATTACCAGTGTTATATGTGGAAATCGTTTCGTATGAATCAAATGAAAATATTCCAAGACGGAAGAGAAATTTCGTTTCAGAATTAAAATAGAGCCGAGTGCAAAGGGTGAATAAATTACTAAACATTTCAGTATTGTACGAGTAAAACGCACCACTTTCGTATGTATAACACGAACAAAACATATATAGAAGGGAAATATTCTAGGTCGGAAGAAATGTTTCGTTTTGGAGTTGAAATTGCTTCGAGTGCGAAGGGTTAATCGTTTTCTCTTAGTTCTTGTTGAGGGGTTATGTGAAAATAATTATATATGAAGACGGTGGAAGAAATTAGGCGGACGATTAGAACTGATGATGGCGGCGGTAAGTACCTTCATACCTGAAGGGAGGACGGCCTCCAATAAAACGAAGAGGTATTCCCCAATATTCCTAAGATGTGTGGTTTACCACAAAGTACAGTAAAAAGCCTAACGTTTTGCTTTGACAGTTCCTCGCTGAAGGAAGCTTCCTCTAGACATTCGGTGTCTATGTATGAGCAGATGACTCGTCGGTTCTCTGGCCGAGCCGAGCATGATTCGGAGAGCTTAGGATCCGCGAGACTGACGCGCGATCGTCTTGGCTTGCGGGAAAGTGTCCGCTCGCGGACGAAAGGGTGCGGACGCGGATCGGAAGCGTGGAGCGAGAGCACGAGCGCAAACGGACAGGCAGTTTCGTGTGTGGAATTTACATGCATAATTGAGGCCGGCAGCTTCGTTACGAAGCTGCCTGGCTGCCTACCTGCCGCCTAGCCTGTTGATCGCCAACGTGCCACGATTCCATCGCGCACACCCCCCTGCTAATTAGTATTTGAAATAACGCTCGGCCGTGTGCCGGGCTAGCGCGGCTCCTGTTTGCTGCCCGGAACATTGCATATCGGCCAATTATCTCCACTCGCTGCCAAGTTCAACCAGTCCTTCGTTAGCGAGCGACGAAACGAGCCACGAGCCTTGATTAACTTCGTCCTCCTTTTTCGCCCACGGGCATTCGGCGCCGCTGGTTTCATGCTCGATGCCCCGATACTCGATTGTATTTCCGATTCGCATCGATCGGACCGCTACCGGGAACATTATCGGCCACCTAAACGCCGCGACCGAGGGCAATACACCGGTGGAACTTCAAAGAATTTAGTATTTGGGTTAAGGGCCAAGGGTACTTTTTCACAGTCAGCAGGTCGGCAACTGCTGTATCATTTCAGCCACTGACTCAAGATCCTTCTCGGTCTTGATCCGACGGGTCTCAAGTCTGCGACTAAACTTGTCACATTTTTCGCTCTGTATTATCGATATCATGAATTCCGACGCCCAGAAACGTGCTTCAAGTTTCTCGGCTTTATTTCGCAGAGAATCAAGACAAAATATAGCTCGATTTGTAGCTGGAGATATTTCCTAGCGCGCTGCTCTCAGCCAGAAAACTCATCCAATGGCACAAAAACGCTTGGATTCCACGGCACGCGCATCGCCAATTTTTGGCCTACTTCTAACGCTTATGTTACCAAATGTCCGCATAATCTCGGCAGCTCATGACCAGCGCGCGCTAGATTGAACCTTCCTCTTTCGAACGAGCCCTTTCCCGGCGAAAAATATTCTCATAGAAGGGCGAAAAGTTGAGGCACGTAAAACCATTTTTCGCCCAATTTTGTCGGTAACGTGGTCGCTCTACCTTATCGTGAATTAAGGAATCTTGGCCCTTGGATTCCTTTAACAGCTTGCACTGTTTGTTTCACAGTTACGGCGATTACAACCTCTTCGAAGGAACTAGAAGGACACAATTTTTTCTATATTTTCCAGCAAAAGACTAACAACAGTATCATGTGCCAAGGAGTTAACGAGGACTATCCCTCTAATCCACTGACATCCTCCAAGGTCCTCTAAGATGCTCTTACTCCCCTGGCAGCGTATTCCCAACTATCATCGCTCTCCCGCAAACATCACAGCCGTTAGTCGATAGTTCAGCCAATAGTTCGGCCAATAGTTGGATACCTGTTCGATCCTAAGCATCCATCACGGAGCCCTTCGAGGGCAGAACAGGCGACTCGGGCAAAGAAACGTCGACCCCAACAAACTCCCATTTCCCTTTCCCTTTTCTGCCCTTCTTATTCCAGTTCGCCCGGTCTCTCGCAATTAGCGTAACGGGCTCCGGGCGCGCAAGGCAAAGGGCTCTGCCGACTTTAGGGTCGACGACGACCTCCGAAATCAGAGACAGCGCAGCATGACTGATTATCATTTCGCGCACCGGACTTTGCAGCGCGAATTCCTCCGGCGCGGTGGATGCAAGAATCTTGGAGCAATTAAGACGAATGCTAAACTATGCTCCGCTCAAAGGGCTCGGGACCAGACGAGACGAGTTCGCGGATCCGAGAGAAGGGAATCGGGTCGTCTGGTATGCGTGTCGAAATTACGCGGCGCTATGACTGATAACGCAGCCTGTGCGCGGGAGCGCGTTCCGAAGGCGCTCGCGCGTGTCACTGTGCGCGAGCAATTACGCAGACGACACGGGCTAATTAATGACGCTTCGGGAGCGTCTTTCGAAACGAGATCCTCTGTCGATGCTAAACGAATGCAGTTACGAGTAATAGGTTTCGATAACGGTGGACAAGAAGACCATCCTCTATCGCATGAGCTCGAGTGCTGTTTCATTGGTTTCAGTGTACAGTCGGTGTACGAAGTATTCGTACACCTTGTAGAAACAAATAACTTTTTTAGAATTGGACAGAACGGCTTGAATCCTTTTTTGTGAGACTTTAGAAGGATACATTTACTAAGTAATGCAAAAGTAATTTTTTTTTTTAATTGTTGTTGGTCGCAATTGTGAAGGAAACAGAAGTGGGCACGATTTTTAAGTTTTTTGTCTCTGTCTGTAATGAAAATTTAAAAGCTGGTAGATACAAGTAAGTTATATATATGTGCACAAAGTTGCTATGAAATATAAGTAATTGTAGAAACTGCGATTGAAATCCTAAATTCAAAGACTTTTTTGAAACTTTGTGCACGTAAAAGGCACCTTTTGAATTTTCGTTATAGACACAAGTTATTTGTTTTTGAAGAGTGTACGAATACTTTGAATCCTAGAATAAAATGTGCTTTGGAATAGGATAGAACGCAGAGCTTTCCTGCCAGAAAAAACCAGAAACCGATCTCGTTAACGTGTCGACCATTATATTCGACTACTTAAATTTATGCTGACAATTTAATGGGTCCGGATGTAACAAATTGAGGATGCGAATAAACTTTCATTATCTCGCCGTAATTGCAATGTCGAAAATTGAAATTGATTTTCATTCATCAATTGGACACAATTGAGTATTAAACGTGTCAATCGACTTGTTGCGTGTGTCGAGTTCATATTAAAAGCCCACTTACGGACGAACAACATGGCGGTGCAGTTTATTCCGTTCTCCGCGGGAATAAAAGAGAAAGGCAAATGGAAAATCAACAAGACTCTCGATACCAGCATCCCGCAACGCTATTAACACCAAGAATTAACAGTATCAAGTAAATATTGCCTAATAAAAATGGCAACCCCAAATCGAAAACTGATCGAAAATACCCTTATCAAAAGCAAATGCTAATTAAATGCTTGGACAAGGAAATTCCACTATTTCCCACAAATGAATTCTCATAGTTTCAATAATTGTAAAATATAAAACGAGTGATTTTAACCGCAGTAGGTTTAGTGTTAAAACGAGGATAACAAGAATTCACTTTTCGACCAATTTTTTGCTAGACGGTCGAGCCACCGCATTTTTAGTCTCCGGAATAAAAATGTTTGCAGAGTTTAGTCTTCAACCCTTAACGGTCCCGGAAGTACTTCGAGTTTACCTTCCACTCGGCCCAAGACATTTTCCATGCGAAGAGAAACTGTGGACTCAACATTTTTCTATCAAGTGTAGAAAGGAAAATATTTATATTTTATTTTTGCCGCCATATGCGCGGCATTGGACCCAGTAAGTATAGGTCCGTTAAGGGTTAAATGATCCTGCTTGCAAGCATACTGGAATTTCGATCGGAGCCTCGTTGATCGGCGGCCAAACAAAAGAGAGAGAGAGTGTTCCCGGTTGGGAAAAAAAGGGGGTGCCGAATATAAATAATCGACGAGGCACGCTTCGCGAACACGCGGAGGGTGAGTATCGTGGGTGAAGGGGTGTCGGCCGAGTCCGGCGCAGAATCTCCCCATAATTAATGGCAGTTAAGTTGAGCAGTGTGCCAGTAGTCCGCGTCAGCCGCACCGGTGCGAGGGAACGGGAGACGCGCCTCGCTTGTTGGTGGAGAGTCTGCTCGAACAATGCCGCGGGGGGAGAGGGGAGGGAGAGAAGAGAGACTTTCCGAGGCGTTCTCCACGGTTGAAGCGGATTTCGCGCGAGGGATTTCACGGCGCGAGTCGACTCGAGGAACGGGAACGGGGCGGAAAAAGGGGGAACGAGAGTTCTACGCGGAGAGAGAGAGAGAGAGGGGCGCGGCGTATGAAATTTCCGCGGCTGAAAAAGCAGAGATACGAGGGGCGAAGGTTGTTAAACCAACTGCTGGAAAGTAGTCCCTTTGCGGGGCCTTTCATTATATCGCCTCTTCGAAGCCATCCTACGTTTATTAAACGTTTCACGCTGAACGTTTCTTTGACGTCGCTTCTTCCTCCGCGTCCTCGTTTAATATTCGAAAACGAGAACAAGAGTTTCTCCTCCGCCGTGTGCACCACTGCTGTTGTTATCTCCGAAGAAACGACACAACCAATTTTCCCTCGGTCGGAGTCGTTTTCTCGAACGAAACGAAAATTTCCAATTTGTTCCGTTTCCCCTCCGCAAGAAATTTCGAGCGGTTGCGGCTCCTTCCGTTCGATATCTCTGCTCCGCGCGGAAAGTCGAATCCGCAAGACTACCAGTGAATTCCCGTTATAAGTCAGCGCAAGCTTCGCGGATAAAAGTCACTGGAACCACCCACACCTCCGTCTCTGTGTCATAAATAGACCGCGGATCTCTATGCGAAATAAAAAATATTTGCATTGATTACAAGACGCAGGAGCGAATTAAAAATTTCTTTATTCTTTCAATTATTTTATTCAACTGAAACCAATACGCTGGTGCCGTTAAATCTTTTTAACATAACTGCTTTAACACGTTGACTGCCACGTCACCCATATGTCGGTGACGGAATTATTTGTGCAGGTTTTGAAATGAATTTTTGACGTTGATATATTCATTGTACCAAATTTTATTAGGATCTGTAACATGCAAGAAAGTTGGAGGACTACTCTCGGTATCATACTGTTTGAGATATATTTAACCATAGTCTTATATTCTATACATTCAATACGGTCTTTATATCTTGCATATTTATTTCATATCTTACATGTAATTAGCAGTTTAATTTTATCTTTTTCAATTTTTATTTCATTGATTAACTTACTTTTGATTTTATGGAATTTTTGGGGTTTCTAGTTTGCCGATCAAAGTGTTAAATCGTGCTTACTCGTTTTTCTCATAAATGCATAAAATCCGCAGTCTAGTCATAAACCTATGATGTGCGCTGTGTATTTCAAATGCAACCTCGGATTTCGCCTAAATGTCTCTTGTCGGAACCGCGCAACTGACTTATAGCGGGAATTCACTGTACCAGCCGCAATTTAACAGTTGCCTCGCTTCGACAACTGAAACCGGGTCGCGGACGGAGACGCGGCTGGAGAAATACAACTGATTAGGGGGAACGAGCACTCTAATCAGCAGATTTTAATTAGGATAACCCGGTGCCGGTGGCACATTCTGAAATTTTGCATTAACGTCGACCGGCCAAGGTTTCCGGGTCCGCCGTTCAAAGAGACGCCCCGGAGATAAAGCGGTCCGATCTCCCCCGGGCCACGGGACACCAGACGAAACCGAATCAGCCCGAAAAATCGGCCCGCCGGGCTTCGATTCCGCACCGGTGAATTTCCGACCGACCGGTCGATCGCACACGCTCGCGGCCAAATAATTATGCAAATTACGCGGCGCGATGCACGCTCACGGTGATACGCCTGTTTAAAGGGCCAATTACCACGTGTTAACAGGCCGTGTCGACTGTTAAAGTAATTGGCGTTGTGTCACGGGCGAGCTATGGCCGAGCTTAGGAGGGTCCGAGGCGACCCGCTCCCCGCGCCCGGAAATTGCGATTTTCGCGCGAGAGGTCCAGCTGCGTGGCAACGTATCCTCCTTTGTCTAATAAATTACGATACACTATCTAGCTAAATAACTGTCCCCTCTTCTTTTTAAAATTCCACAAAATTCTACACTGTTTGCTTTGCGGAAAGAAAGTACTAATTATGTAATGAATGCAACCTTAAAATTCTATCCCGCCAAGTACGGACTCTAGAGGAAACGTTTATCCAAATTTATGGAAAATAAAAATTGTCTCCGTACCCCAATTCCTCTAATCTTTATACCGTTCCAAAATTCCTCGTACCCATTGTTCTAAAAAATAAATGAAATCCGCATCATCGCGTGGATCCTCGGCGGCTTTGGGACCTGTTCGGATCTCGTCGCCAATGTTTCTTCGTGCTGCGGTTTCAGCGCACGCTATCACGGGCCCGATAAAGCGTTATTGTTCGGCGAAATGTCTCTGGACAGGGGCAATTCGGTTTGGCGGTGAACGGGCATGATTTCTGGCAGCGCGAGCGTGCGGAAGAAACAAATAGACTTGACCGATGAGGAGTATAATGCGGTGACAGGACCGCAACGGTTGACGAGCCTGGGATTTCTATTGGACACCGGTGACGCGGAACCGAACCCGCAAAAATCGCGTCGCATGGCGTCGCGTCGCCGAAGCGTTCGCTGTTTGCCAAGCGAGCTCGTCCCGTTCGTTTGTTTTGGGCTTGCGGTGAAGCATTCGGATAACCCTGGTTACCGCCAGTCACCGGCAATCATTCCGAGCTGTTTGCTCGCCAGTTTTGTGCTCGCGCTGCGCGCCGTTGCGCCCCGCGATTATAGAGAGCAGCGCGAGCGCGCGCGCGCGAATTCCAACGACTCCGCAAACTAATACGTCCAGAGAAACGGCTCGGGATCGTTGATTCCGGCTTAGGGAACGTTTTAATCGCAGCCACCATTCGTTCCTCCTCGCCGCGCGGCTTCTGCCAGCCTCGGGATTAGCTTCTACATCGAAATAATGGTGTTGGATCACTCGTTGTTCCTAGCCTTGGTAATCCGACCTCGTAGGCTTCACACTAAACCTACCACCGCCCGGTCCAGCGAAATCTGATTCTCAGATTTTCTATTTTCCCATTACTGCAGGTAGTGTTCCTTCTCGAGAATTTCTCGAGAAATTTTATAATTGATTATTTCGGTTTTCTCGAGAAATTTAAATCTAGGAAAATTCTTACGAATCTCATTTATTTTATAACATGTGAATTCTTAAATTCTCTTAAATTCTTATTTAGAACTTTGGAAAAACTGAATACCGAATTGAGTAATGGGTTTCTTGTTGTTATTAGAGGAGAAATATCTAAAAGAAGAGACAAGATTGTTGTATCCCTTATAAAATATCTGCACAATCCAGAATCTCTGCAAAAAGATTCAGAAGATACATTATTTTTTATTTAACATCCAATGCCTTGGATATGTATAAAATGGCAAAACAAATTCTAAGCAGACTTTTTGGAAAATATAACAATGATTCTTATGAAAATAGTGAAAAACTTTCAGATTCTCAGAATGAGAAACTATCACTGGAAAAACAGTTGGGATTAGAGATTGCTGTGTGTGCCGCAAAAGGAGTCTCGTCAAGAAATGCGGGGCTGATTGGTCAGAGTGGAAGTGGGGGTACGCCTCTAGCTGGTCTATTGGCTGCAGCGGTTGCACAAACTATGCAGCGTGTGACGTGGAAGCCTAAACATTGGCCTACTGGAGCGTCAACGGTGGGGATAGGCGGAGCGACCAGGTGACCCTTTTGCCCTTGTCCCGCGAGACTTCTTGCGAGGCGCCGACAGTATCGTTGAATTCCAACAATTCCACCCAAGGTACACCCTACCTAAGCTGGGAATAATTTACAACTCACAATTGACGCCACTGCAAGTATTTTTCCTTTTCAAGGTGTACGGTGGTTCATTCTCTTCGGTTATATTCTTTTACAGTGCGGTATCCAGTATCTGTACGAGTTGGCGACGCGGGTCAAAAGCGACCCACCGACTGCCGAGCGTCGCTGAGACCCAGTTATTAGAGAGGACACGAAATAAAGAGCTGCAAGTTTAGGGCGGCAATTGATTCCCCGATCACGAATTCAAATCTCGGTCTAGTTTTTGGTTCTCGCGTTAGGTTTCAATTAAACGCGAGGTCGGGAAGCGTCGCGGCGAATAGCGAAATTAGGTTTTCGTCCGGGGCCGGTCTCTTCCGGCGGCTTTCGTCCCAACAATCGCAGTTGTTCGCGCGGTGCACGATGCATGATGCACGATTCACGCTGCACAGAGTGCAAAGCGTGACGTTTCTACGCGTCCGGCAGCATCTGCGATTATTTACGTCGCGTGACGTACCCGTCGAGAACGGCATACACATACGCTCGCATATGCCGACACGTCGCGTCGCGTCGCGTCGGCCCGGAGGGTTTCGTGATTGCGCCCAATGCACACAATCCGTCACGAGCACCGTTATCGCGACGCAGTTTATAGTTGCTAGTCGGCGGCCGTCTGACCACCACCGACCGTTTCCCCTCGCCTCGCCTAATTTCTCCCATTGCCGCTCGCGATCCGACGACTTTGTCGCGATTTTACGACGCGACGGCTCGTGATCGCCACGCACGCTCCCTTCGCTCCCTTCGCTCCCTTTGCTCTCGCAATCCTAATCCGCGAGCTGGAAATCGTAACTTGCCGGCCCGAATCGACCGGCCGCCTTTCGTGTACGCGTACCGTCAATTATCTCGCGTGAACGCAATCAACGGCGAGAATGATTTTTCCGCGCGGACTATAGTTCGCGCTCGGTCGTCTTCTCCTGCGGTCGCGCGATTTCTCTCGGAGAAATCATGCTCGCGTCGGGGTTCACTCCCAACGTGTAATTTAACAGCTCCGAGTGCAAGGGGTTAATACTTTTCCTAAACAAAATCAAACCTTTGCACTGGGAGCTGGTTTAACTCGAAAATCGAACATTTTTCCGACCTAGATATGAAATTGATGTAATGCTTCACAGTTGAATGTCTAGTAATTTATTCAGTATAAATTGATTGAATAGTGTAAATAATATTTTGGATAATGTTACAGGAATTTTTGGGTTATTAAGGAGGGTTAATGTTACAGCAGAATGTTTAGCCATTTTCGGGGGACAATAGATACACGTTGCACAATGGGAATATCCACGATTCCTGTCACGTGTCGTACTAAGGCGATTCAGCGTGGCCAAGAGCATTAACGCTGAACCTACCGCGGTTTTGTATTTCACAATTATTGACAGTGTAAAAGAGTTTTCATAGGAAATTACTGAATTGATTTCTTTATTGGCGTGCATATTATAATGAAAATCATTCAACGTTTAAGTAAATTCAATCTTTTCCCTTCACTTGTGCTTGGTAGGTTTAGTGTTAACGATAAGCTGACCACGAAAAAATAAGTGTGGCTGTCTTATAGAAATGGCACGATTTTATTTCAATTTTCTGCGATTTTCATTACAACGGACAAAGATGCGCGTATCGCCAGTGGGAAGCATCTTTGCGATTTCAGTAATGTAGGAATGTTTTAAAGGAACTCCTACGTCTTAGGTGTGACCGATTTCGCTATAGTCCTTTATACTCTTAATAACTCGATACTTCGTTAACACATTCGTCCCTATTATCCAAGGCCCACTTTCATTCTTCCTCTGTCGCACTCACATTCTCTCTCTATCAGTTTCACTTGCATTCCGAAAACCCAAACAGTTACGTACGCCCTGCGCTTGGCGCCCCTAAACACTTTACTCTTGTCACCGAGACCCAAACACTCTTCTTTTAGATATTTCTTCTGTAATAACCACAAGAAACTCATCACTCAATTCGGTATTCAGTTCTTCTAGTTTTAAATGAGAATTTAAGAGAATGTAAGAATTTATATGTTATAAAATAAATGAGATTCATAAGAATTTTCCTAGATTTAAATTTCTCGTGAAATACTGGAATTTCTCGAGAAATCAGAAATAATCAATTATACAATTTCTCGAGAAGGAACGCTATCCGTGCCGGACAGGTAAAACTGAGACACCCGATACGTGGACGCTGAATTGGAGAGATACGGAGGAAAGTACAACCAGAAGCGAGGGATTCGCGTTATCAAGAGGATAAGAGTTAATGCAAGCGTCGCTATCCGTCTCTCTTTCTTTTTTTCAATTTTTTCCGCCCTGCAAATAGTTATCTTTACGCCGCTGATCTTCGTGCAGTGGCAGCGTAAAACCTGCGCCGAGAGACCGGCACAGCTCCTTCTTCCTTTTTTTTTTTATTTTGGGAAGGGGACGAGAGGCGCATTCCTCGAGTGTCGCGCAACGTTTACACGTTTCGTTGCACGCTAGATAAAGTCCGTCGTCGGTCGAACGACGCGACGCGACGCGACGCGACGCGACGGCTCTGATTTATCGCGACGTAAACTCCGACGATCACGGAAACGATCCGGGGCCGAGCGAAATATCGCTGAGAAACGGAAGATGTTCCAGATAGGAACCATCTTTTTTTTTTCTCCCGGCAAAAAGGAGTTCTCGTCGAGCGAGCTCCCGTCAAATTAAAATAAAACGCGGACGAACGAACGAAAAAAACAAAAAAGGAGGGGAAAAAAAAACAAGGCGTCGCGTTTCCGTGGTGTACGCGCGATGGCGACCGGTCAGAGTTCAGGCCGGCTTTTGTGAAATCCGAGAATTAACGAAGCGCGTTGGAAAACGTTCGGATATCGCGGTCGCACGCAATATCCCCCCGTCGCCGGGCGCAGGAAAAAAATAATTCCATTGCAATTTTTCGCGCGAGCCGTTCCCCGGCCGAGAGCAGCGTGAAATAATAAAGCTGCAGTTTCCCAGCGGCGAGGAAACAAGGCGTCGCTGCTCAAAGCCGCGCCGGAACGAAACCGAGGTTGTTCGGCCCGATAAAAGGCATTTACACGATGCGGATCGGCTCGTAGATCGTTGCCAATTGATAACCCGTAGTCGATGAATACCGTCGATAACGCTACAAATGTTTCTCTTCTTCGAGGCACTGAACCAGACCGAAAGCATAACGTCAAGTCGATTAACATCCTCGATAACGCCATTTTCCTTTCCACCCGGGCTACATCATGGTTCAATCTAAAAGCCTGTGCACATTCGACAAGCCTCCCGTGCAAGCAACAAAATCAACTCCTTGTTGCGAGGGGCTCTAATAAGTGACAGTGATTGATAAACTGTCGAGCTTATTTATGATCCACACTACCGGCCAAAAGTAATTGACCACATATAAAAATCGCATAATTTTTTAAAAATTGAACTGAAATGGGTTGAGATTTCTTGACACGTTAAATGACAAAGTTTACTAAGTAACGGGTAAACGAAATGTTGAAAAAATTGGTATTGGTCGAAATTGCGAAGAAAAAAGTTAAAGTAAATTTTTTCAACTTTTTTATCCAAGCCTGTAATGAAACTTTGATCAATACGTTTTGTAGATCTACGTTAATTATGTGCATGGTGAAAATTTCATCCAAATCGGTTAATATCGTTATGAGTTATAAACATTTAACTGTGATCACATAAGGGTGAAATTCCTTGACAATGCCGAATATCTGCGACATTCATTCTTAAGCTCTCGTCTTGAAATGTTTATTGCTCATAACAACGTCCACCGATTTCGATGCAATTTTACCCGTTACTTAGTAAACTTTGTCATTTAGCGTGTCAAGAAATCTCAACCCATTTGGTTCAATTCTAAGAAAATTACGCGATTTTTATATGTGGTCAATTACTTTTGGCCGGTAGTGTAAGTCAGACGTGAAAATCGAATGTAACACGGTAGAAACATTTTTAAAGAATGTAGAAATAAAAAAGGGTGTATTATTCTTAATTCACTTAGATGGATCAGACAATTTTTATTTTGCATAAAAGTCTGCAGTCCAGCGAGATTCGCGTCGATTTTCTATACAAGTGAACTGTTCAGAAAAAGGGTATCTGTCCGAAAAATGGTACTGCGTGTTTGTGCTAACAGGAACACCGGGTGAGCGCATCGAAGGTCAGACATGCACAGGACTTTCTACTGCGCAAGGTGCAAGTGTCTGGATTCCAGATGACCGTATCGAACGGTGAGGTTGGCCGTAAGAATGTTTCAGAAGGAGCACGCCGTACAAAAGGCGAGGCCGCCACAAAAGCTCGTTCCGCGGATAATTCGAGGAAGGAGACGGTGCGACGAGCGATGGAGGAACCGTCGAGGATCGGCGAGCAAGACGGACGAGAGAAACGGAGCGCCTCCGTCGCGTTCTTCCACGGTCCGACGAGCGTTTTTCACGAGGCAGAGATTTTCTCGGGACGGTGGCGGTGCACGGGAAAATTTACGAGCGACTGGGAAGCGGGAAGCTGGAATAGGAAAGCGGAGGAGGAAAAGCGGGGGAGATGCCGTTACGCAATCGCGAGTCCCGTCCGCGACCTTACACAATGGAACCGTGATTGTCTCTTCTGCGACTTCCTATACGGCGCCATTGTGCGCGAAGCCCGCCCCGTTGGAAACACCGGCGAGAACCTGCGCCCCGCTAACCGACTCTGCCAGTCTACGGAAACGTTTCCGGAATCTTTCCGCGATCGACGGTTAGCGAGTTCTTTCTTGCCCGGGTTCAGAGAGCACGGAGAAACAGCGTGGCGAAAGAGAGAAATGTGTCCGTCTGTTCATAACAGAGACCGTGGAACGGGGCCGAGCGTAAATATCGCGTTCGAGCTTCAATCTGCCGGTCCGCGACTGCTGCTGGCCAGCCTCCCTAATATGCGCGCGGTTTCCTTCTTTTTAACTGTTTACCACCTCTCAGTATTTTTTAATTTAGCCGTTGCCCGCGGTCGCTCGCGAGCGCGTCCAGATGAATACTTTGCATCGATATTAAAATTCTTTCGGCCCGCTCCTACCCTCCTCGGCACACCCCCCTCCGAGCTACTGCCAACGGAAGATATTCGACTCGCAAACGGGCCTCTGTCCTCGCGTTTTCCACCTCCATGCAGATCACCCGCGTGATTCGCCGCGTGCAACTTCGACATTTATCGAATTATCTATTATCGGACCAACTTTGTAGTAAATTCAAGTTTCTATTTCTTAGATTGTTATATAATCTCCGTCATTGTCAAGGACAGTTTGCAATCTTTCCTGCAAATTTTCAATTCCCCTCTTATAGATTCGTCAAGCAAAATATGACTGAAGGTGCCTCCCTGCATCTTCTACAGAAGTGAATGTTTTATTTCCTAACACTAGAACGACCGGAGCAGTCAAAATGACTGGTTCCTAATTTTTTCTTTTACAATTACTGAAATTGTAAAAATGTTTTCATCGGAAATTTTTTAATCAACCTCTTCATTGAAGCACATATTACAATAAAAGTTGTATGAAGTCTGCATGGGCACAGTCTTGTCACTGTTACAAAGCAGTATACGTCAGTCGCATTTATTGCTCGGTCGTTCTAGTGTTAAATAATGCTCCAGAGATCTGAAAAGATGATAGTCAGAGGGAGCAACATCCGGTGAGTACGGGGGTGCGGTCAAACTTCCCATTGCAATTCTTTGATTTTTTCCTGAGCGAGTTTCGCTGTATTGGGCATTGTCAATTTGCAGTATTACACCTTTTCCGTGGACTAAAGATGCCCTCTTTTTCAATAGTTCTGAATACAGCCGTTGTATTTGCTGACAATACAACTGAGCAGTAACTGTTTCTCCAGGTTTCAACAACTCAAAGTGAATTATGCCAGGACAGTCCCACCAAGTGCACAGTAACACCTTTCCAAGTGATAAGCTAGATTTAGGGGTTGATATTGCGGTTTGATTTGCAGGAAGCCATTGCTTGGAACGCTTTATGTTATCACAAAGAATCCATTTTTCATCTCCGATAACGATTCTGCTAAGAAATGGATCTCCACGAAATCTGGATAGCAATCAAGTGCAAATTGATCGACGAATATTCTCGTTGGTCTCGGATAATTGATGCGGTACCCATATTCCTTGCCTATACGCTGTTCCCATTTCGCGTAGGCGCCTTTTTATAGTTGACCATGTGGACCCAAGGCTTCTCGATAATTCTTGTATACTTAATTTTGGATCAGCTCCCATCAGGTTATCATTATCAAACTCAACTGGTCGTCGAGGCCTGTCAGAGAGATCATAATCACCAGCAGCAAACCTTCTGAACCAACGTTGACACTTGTTGACCTTCGATACATCTCCATAAACATCTCAAATTTTCTTTGCTGCTACCGTTGTATTAAATCCCGCATGAAAATGGAAAAATATGCAATGACGAATATGATCCTCAGACGGTACGGACGCCGCCATTTTATTACAGGGTTGTAAACAAAAATTATACTTTTTAGAATATTTTGAACACAGGCTGCTTTACCGAAAGCTGTAAAAGAATTCAACGATCGGTACAACAAGGTTGTAGGAGTACTGTGAGTATCATAATCTTAGCTTTTCAATTTGATTTCGTTAAATAAACGACTGCGTGAATTTGTTTCAACCGGCTGAGTGGCCATTGGAGGCGATAACCAAGAGGATGCCGGGTTCGGTTCTATTTGGCCGTCGTTTGAAACTCCATTTGCCCGATTCCGTGGAACGTGCGAACAAGCACGGATCGCGGGGAATGCAAGAGACTCATCGAGGGGACGCAGGAGTGTCATTAACGCGACATCGGCACCGATGGCAGCCGGCGCGAACGGTTCCCCGTCAGAAAAGGCGGGAGAGACAGAAACCTGACAATAAGGGCGACTCGCAGCGAATCGCCGTGCCGCGGCGACCGTAATCGAACGCTATGTTGCGAACGGGAATGCGAGCGCGAAAGCGAATTGACCGGGGGACTGCTGCTCGTACAAATGAAATTTCGGTTCCCCGATCGATCAGAACGCACGTAACTCGCTAAATAGCCGATTTAACCGGCTGTGTCGTTTGCCGCACGACCGTTCGACCGCTGAAAACAGCCGGAACGTTCTGTTTCCGTTTGGAAATTGTCCTCGAGCATGGCCGCCCGGAGCCAGCTCCCGCGCGTCCGAGCTTTTTTCCACGGACGAAACAACGAATGGTAATCGAGCAAATGAAAACTCTCGAGCGAACGAAAGAAACGCGACAGGGAACGGAAGCGGGACAGCCCGAGTGGATATGGTTCCATTCGATCGTGTTCGTCGCATCGCTCGCGTTCCAACGAGAAAAACAACCGAGCGAAAGCCGAAAATGCCCGCAACAAAGAGAGAGAGAGAGAGTGAGAGAGAGAGAGACTCAGGCGTTGCGCTGCCACGAAGAGCGAGGGAGAGAATGGTTGAAAGGGAGGGAGAAGCACGAGGAGTGCTGCTGCTGTTTCGCTGCCATTTCCATGGAAATTGAGCACTTCGAGAGTCGGCAACCTCTCCAACTGGCTTCGAGTTACTCGACAACTCGATCCGCGTTTTACTCGTGACGGGCTAGTTCGAGCCTGGACGAACAAAAAAAAAAAATAGAAGAGAGGAATTATTAACAGGGAAAGTAATTGCAACCGTTGCCCGGACACACGATCGCGGGGGTTTACGAACGATTATACGCCGAGTCTGCTTCGATCGGAGACTCGGGAATTTGGCCGCTCGTTATCGAGATCGCCGCAAGATTTTCCACCGAACTCGTTTCGCCTCCGCAACGAAAATACAGGTGCGCTCCGCGGAATCGATTCCCCTTGATCGATGATCATTTGCGAAAACCTCGGACCCTTTGAAACCTCGCTGGAAAAAAGAGCCCGCGAGGCCAAGCTTGCGCGCGGATACCGCGAAATTTTGTTTCACAGTTTCATCGGCTACCGCGTATCTCTCTCTCTCTCTCTCTCTCTCTCTCTCTCTCTTTCGCGTTTGCCAATTACCGGGCCAAACTTTTCCGAAAACCGTTCGAGCGGATTCGCCGTCGTTCCCAAGAATTACGACTGGTAAACGAGGCTGCAAATCCCCGCGAATAAGCAACGGTGACCGCTCGAACGAGAGGAAATATTATTGTTGCAACCTGCCAGGCAACTTGCGTTAACAAATGTTGCTCGGTACGAAACATTTTACAGGAACCGGTTCCCCGTGACGACAAGTGTCTCGACAATTTTGAGAAACTGTTTGCGAGAGTAATTCGCGTATGTTGTCAAGAACGCTTCCCTGAGTAACCGTCGGTACAATAGACTGCGGACCTTTGTGCAAACAATTTGCCAACTCTTTTGCAATGAACAGGAAACGGTGAAGTGGAATTTTATTTCCACCTTCGATTTCTTTCACATGTTGGAAATAATGTAAAAGCGTGATTAAATTTTTCTGATATATTTTCTATCTCGTTTTTACCATACGTACATCGAATCCGCTTAAAAATTTAAGAAAGTGGAATGAAATAATATCCTATTTATAATGGGAACAGCCTTTAGAGATCCAAATCAAAGAAAAATCGAATTTTATATTATAGCATTTCCTGACAATTTCCGTGAGCCATAAATGCATAAAGACCCGCAGTCCACTAATAATACAACGCAGTCTTCAAATAGTTCTTACGCAGAAGCTGTGGTACCTCGAGGCTGATTATAAGTCCTTCGGGTATAAGTAGATTACTCCGGGAATGGTCAGACAAGCCAAGTTGGACAATTTTCAAGAAACTGAAATGGAAACGATGGAATATTAAAACAAACAAATCTAATTCCAAATTGATGCATTCGCAGGGAACGTTGGCGTCGCGACTGTAAGTAGGTTAAATGTTCGTTCTCCCCCTATACTAATTAGAACGTACTTTCCTGATCTGCGTCGAATAACGGTTGCCATCGGATATCGGAAAACTTGTCGATCAGTCGTGCAGGCTCGTCGATTTACGCACGATTTGAAAAAAAAAGAGACAGTGTTCGAGGAGAACGAGCAACGAACGCGACGCGACGCGACGCGACGCCGCGCGGCGCGTTGCTCGCGCGAGAAAAATGGGCGCGATCGTAGGCGAACGGCCGGAGAATATGGCGCAATAAAAATCTATGAAATTCTTGATACCGCGCGCGGAACGGCGCGGAACGAAGCCAAACGAGGAAAAGGCTGTCGATCTTTTGAAGTTCCGCCTGTCAGAGACTCCCCGCTCTCGCGTTTCCGGAGGATTAAAGAGAACAATAGCTGCGGGAAACGGAGCGAGAACTCTCGATACTCTGTTTATTCAAGACGGCCAGCGGAATTTGATTTGGACGCGCGACGACGGGACGACGAGAGGCGAGGAACAAAGCGATCCAAGGCGTCGCGACGCGTCGCGTCGTCGGGCGGAGATCGATGGGAATATCCGTCGGCTCGGCTGCGCTGTTGCGCCGCTTCCAGCGAGCGCCTCCAGAGCAAACAACGATTAATTTACCCGACGAAATTGCGGATAATGAGTTCGACACTCTACACGCAGCGGGGAAACAAGCGGATTAATCGAGCGGTTAAGTCTCGAGCGTATACGATCGGCTTCGCGTCTCCGACGAACCTAAGCCGCGCGGGATCCTCGTTACGCAGATAGAAAGGGAAAGGGAGAGCCCGGTGCACCCTTCCGGAGAACAGTCTCGAGAAGCCACGATTCGAGAAATCGTCGGCCGTCTGCCCGGTAATGGGTTTCGACGGGCGATCGATCAATTTTGAAAAAGTTCCGCGCAGTGGCGGCCGGGCCCCCTTCATTTTTCAATATCGACAAGCTCGACCCACTTCCACGGGTCGCGCATTATCGGCACCAGTTACTCGCCGATAACGAGCAGATAAATTAACGGGGGCGACGATCGAATCGAATCGTAGGTCGGGACCGGCTCGCGGAGCTCCGAGCCCGAAAGGAAATCGGAAGAATTCTGGCACGCGAGTCTCGTCGGCCACGTATTCCGAAATGGAATGCGATATGGGCGGGCCGAAAGCTCGAATTCCATCGCGACCGGTCGGGAATAGCTCGCCTCTCGTCCCACCTACTCGAATTTGAAATACAATCGTTTTTATCGTATGCCGATCATTCGAGAAATTTCTCTCTTTGTTGAAAATAAAACGTTATTATTACTGGAAATTGCTAGTTTATGTTCGAATAAACCACCGTTTCGTTGGAAAAAATCAATTTTTCCGGACGCGCGATACGGATGTAACAAATAAAAACCGACCGGCCGCCGCGATCACAGCGAAACGCTTCCGGAAATGGGTCACCGAATCGGCGACGATATCGCGAAAAATTAATGTTTTTCGATGAAAACACTCAGATCGGCCGCAAAAAGTTCGCGAGCATTTTTGGAGTACAAATAGAGAGCCATCGGAAAACATTCGGAAACAGAGTTTTCGAAAAGACGGCTGTATCTCCGGAAATAATTGGTACACTTCAATGCAAAAATTGATAATACTGCTCGAGGATGTATTCTCTCGTATGCCGAAAGATTCCTGGCAAACGGATTACCAGTTTTTGAGAAAAAAATTCCCGTTTTCCGCGTTTCAGCCCGATTCGAGGTACAATTGCGTCGTTCGCCTGATTCTCTTCTGGTGCGTTTGCACTCCAAGGCTTCGTTCCTCCGTTAAATGTACAAATAAACAATGAGAAAGATAACCAGTTTTGGAGAAAAAAATTCGCGTTCTCCGCGTTTCAGCCTGACCCAAGGAACAATTGCGTCGTTCGGCTGATTCTCTTTTTCGGTGCGTTTGCACTCCAAGCCTTCGTTCCTCCGTTAAATGTATAAATAAACAGCGAGAAAGATTACCAATTTTTGAGAAAAAAATTCCCGTTTTCGCGTTTCAGTCCGATTCGACGAACAATTGCGTCGTTCGGCTGATTCTCTTTTTCGGTGCGTTTGCACTCCAAGGCTTCGTTCCTCCGTTAAATGTATAAATAAACAGCGAGAAAGATTACCAATTTTTAAGAAAAAAATTCCCGTTTTCCGCGTTTCAGTCCGATTCGACGAACAATTGCGTCGTTCGGCTGATTCTCTTTCGGTGCGTTTGCACTCCAAGGCTTCGTTCCTCCGTTAAATGTATAAATAAACAGCGAGAAAGATTACCAATTTTTGAGAAAAAAATTCCCGTTTTCCGCGTTTCAGTCCGATTCGACGAACAATTGCGTCGTTCGGCTGATTCTCTTTCGGTGCGTTTGCACTCCAAGGTTTCGTTCCTCCGTTAAATGTATAAATAAACAGCGAGAAAGGGTCTCGGTTGCGAACGACGAGGTTTACGGCGCAACAAAAACGAAGGCAGGATTGATGAAACGCGCTCGGATATGAAGCGGATAGGATACGCGAGTGGCGGTTTAAAAGCGCGAGACGTAAAAGGCTGTGCGCGAAAGGAGGAGCTCCGAGACTCGGATGGAATTCCAAGACAAGAAGATTATTCCCGGAGACGCAACGAGACGCGACGCGACGCGACGCGACGGCCGCGTAACGTTATTGCTCTCCGGTTGCAAACATAAATTCTCTTCGGAGATATCAGCCGCGGAGAACGTCGCTCCCGGCGCACTATTTTCTCCCGCGTCGAATAAATATTCGCCCGCGTCGACTGTAAATCGGGAACAGCCTGCGCGCCGATCGAAGCCGGTCGCGGCCGCGGGTTGCGAGAGGCGGTCCTTCTTTGACGTCGAGTCGACGCAATTTTCGATCCCGCGGAACGCCGTAATTACTACCGGCAAGAAACTCCTGGCACCGAGTCTCGTTAGCCGCGAATAGGACGTTTCCACTTATTGCCATAACGCGTCCGAGGGCGTTGCGAACCTCGACTGCCGAATCTGCCGCTGACGTCTTCGAGACGATCTCGAAACTCGTAACGGCGGAAATTCGTAAACGCGTCATTCGACAAATTTTCAAACGAGAAAGAAGGAAATACGTATGTATATACCAGTACCTTGGAGTTATGACGCATGGAGTATAAATCCGAGGAAATACGTATGTACATACCAGTACGTTGGAGTTATGACGGATGGAGTATAAATCGGAAAACGCAGCTGCGTTTAGGGAATCCCAGCTAATTGGTATTCTTCCCTGTTGTTCATACGAACTGTCCAACCGAGCGAGGAACAATTGTATGAAGTGTACGAAGAGAAATTGTATGAAGAACTATCACGAATTGGGTATCAATCCTACAATCGAACAACATCGCGGAGCGACGGAAATTACTGTGTTTGAACAATCGGAATGAGATCGCAGCGCAACGGGTAAATAGGTTTCCCAGATGCTGGCCTGTTCGAATACCAAAATTATCGTGGACGCGACAACAACAACGGTCAACAGGCCACGAACAAAAGAGTTGGCCGGTGAACGACACCGAGCTCGCCAAATTAGCCTTTCAGGTGGGGATCGATGGAATAAAGGCGCGCCGCGCCGGCCACCGAATCCGAGCAACTTTTCCAAAGAGATTTCGAGTTGATTAGCGAGCGCGATCCTAATTAAGCAAGTTAACGCGATTACCATATAGCCAGCCGCTCAGCATCCGTAAGTCGGGAGCCGGGATCGACTCGGCTTCTGAATCTCCCTGGCTCGATCCTCCAACCCCGAGTCGCCCGAATTTCCGAATAACGTCCTGCCGAAATTTGCGACCTGTGGTCGGTCCCGAAACCCGCTCCTCTCTCGTATAAATGAATTACGGACGTTCAAATTTGGTTTTTGTTCTGCTCGACGATTCGCCATTTCGATATCGCCGATTCCGAAAGCAGTGTTTTTCACCCTGCAGAACCGATTCCGACGATTTTTGGATACGTACCTGTTGTACACCCGATAACCCTAGGCCTTGTCTAAACGCCAACGCATCACGATAATCATACGATAGACACGTCAGCCAGAACACTTGAATCACTACGACCAAACAAACCCTTTGGACTTTGTCCCTTCCACGTCATCCCTTTCCACGGGAAACCTTTTCCACTCCCTTCCAGATTTTCCTCTCAAAAACTACATGTACAGGGTGCCCGGGTTTTAATGGACAAACTTTGGGAGCATATCCTACAAGTGGAAATGAGAAGAAAATGTTATTTGAAGTTTGCTAAGAAACGCTTTATTACAAAGTTATAAACAAATGAAAGTTAGAATTGATGACGGTGGATTTTACTTCACTGAACATTGAAAGGCATCACTCCAGGCATTTTCACCACGTATTCTTGATCTAACTGGTCGTTAACAGCAAATCATATCAAAATAGTAAACATGAATAGACAAATAAAATGAACACGTTCGACCTTGCAATGTTCAGTAAAGTAAAATCCGCCGTCGTCAATTCTAACTTTATTTGCTTATAACTTTGTAATAATGTCTTTATAGTAATGTCTCATTTCCACTTGTAGCATATGCCCCCCAAAGTCCATTAAAATCCGGGACACACTGCATATGGCAGCCAATCGAAACAAATTTAGAGTTCTCCTTGCATACTCGAGTGCAGAAGGTTACGGTCGTTGCACCTCAACACCTCACCGTGTACTTAACATAAATGAAACTCTTCTCGATTTTATTATAATTAGCGTGCGCTGCGTCGCGTTACGTTCAACGACCAATTGTGACGCCCGAAGTAAGAACATCCGGCTGACCGACCTAATTATTGGCTGACGGAATATCTAGATCCTTCGAGAAGGATCTAGTTGTTCGACAAGGAACTCGTTTTTTATCGGTCTGTCAGTCAATAAATAGAGCAACCGCATGGCCGCTCTCTCTCTCTCTCTCTCTCTCTCTCTCTTCTATTCTCTCTCGGTCATCGCACGTACTATCTAGCGATCTCAATTAAACCACGTGAATTGAAAGTAATCTTTATTTCGTATTCGGCGTCAAAAGAGCATTAACCCCTTAACTTGTACGCTCGAGTTAATTCGAGCGCGCTAGACAAGCCAAACTGTGCACACTAGAGATAATTTTTCACACTTCAATATAATTGAAAATTGAAAATAACAATGTGAAAGCAAAGAGAAAAAATCGTTTTATTGACATTTATCATTTACATGGGATTGTAAGCTATAACACTTATTTATTCGAGAATAAAATATAGCCTTTTTCCATGGAACAAAAGCGCAGTGTATCAAAAATTGATTTTTTTTTTCGGTCGGTTTTTAAGAAAAAAACTATGCGTTAAGGAGTTAACTAGTACATCGCGCAATTATCTATAATTAATTCGTTCTGTTCCAATCGCGAACACAGTTACAAAACCCGGAATCCAACATACCGATAAAATGTTCAGATTTGAATCGTCTCCGAAAAATCAACAAATTCGAAGGGTGTTCTGTGGATTCAACGAGAATGTCATTGGACTCCGGCGACTCGGAGGCAGTTCGAGGTCAAACGGCGACAGGCGACAAAGATACTCGAAGGGTTTGCCGACGCGGCGCGGCGCGGAACTCGTTCGTTAATTGCCTCGTAAATATTCCACTTTGTCTTTTCAGTCGGCTGCGAGTTCGCGCGCGAACTTTGAAGTTGCGCCGTCAGTCGATGCCGCCCGCGATACAGCACGTATATTAATTTCCTATGGAAATCCGACGAAGGCGTTTCACCCGGTGCCACCCGCTCTCCTCTCCTCTCCTCTCCTCTCCGCTCCGCTCCGCTCTCGAGTCGACGCGAATCGCCCGGCGTCGGCTGAACCGGCAATAATTTTCAGATTAAAGGGACTCGGCGAAAATTGCTCGAGCCGCGCTGCTTTTTAATCGATCGATAGCCGCGCAGCAGCGTATCGGCAACAGCACAGAAATACCGGAGAAAAGATTGAATATCTCCCAACGGGATCGCCCCTGTTCGTCGGGAAACGACGATCCTCCGCCTCTCGGCGAATCCGCAACAGTTTCCTCCGGCAGACCGCAACGCGAGCCGAGCGTTTCCGCGAGCAACCGGCGACCGAAGTATAATAACGTCCC
Organism: Halictus rubicundus; assembly: GCF_050948215.1. Classification (NCBI taxonomy): domain Eukaryota; kingdom Metazoa; phylum Arthropoda; class Insecta; order Hymenoptera; family Halictidae; genus Halictus; species Halictus rubicundus. Next base: position 10,801,477 of record NC_135160.1, read on the forward strand.
GCCCCGGCAAATAACCTGTCTTCCGAGCAGATGGGAACGTACGAGGGTCGCTTTAATCGCGGAACGAGCCTCTGCAACCGTAACGCGATTATCGCTCGAAAAATAGTTTCCTCTGTGATAACAGATCCGGTCGGAGCCGTGATTGCCTTTCCGATTCGAGATCGTTTAGCTCGCCGATCCTACGCCCTACTGTCCGGGGGTGACAAACCGTTGCTCTCTCGGTCGCTACGATCTCTAACTAAAAGCGTCTCTAGAGACGGGCCTCTGTGCCTCGTTCATTGCTTTTCGATATCCCTGGCTATTAAAACTCTCGGACGGCAGATACAAACGACGGGTATATAATTATCTTATAAACGTACGAATAAAAAAGAACCCTGAAAGGGTTCCCTCTAAAAGAACCCTTTTTCTCTATAAAAGAACTATGAATTCTCGATACGTGTCAACAACACGAGTCTTGCCGGCGACCAGTATCGTGCGGGAGACATACCTCTCGAGCTGCGTGGCTCCCGCGGTAGTGGGGATGACTCCGCGGCGCTTATCGTCCAGGTCTCGGCGACATATATAGAGAGATCACTGTTTTTAGCATTTCTCGCAGATTACAATTGCTGTTCAAGCGAGCCGCTTTCAAAACGGAATGGAGCTAGATATCTCCGTGATCCGTCGATGATCGAACCGCAAGCCGCGCGGATCGACTCGAGGATTAACTCAGTGGGATGGTTACGGGAGCGGAAATCCACAGGCTAACAAACTCGGCGAAACGATCCCCGCATATAAGGCGTGTACCGCGAGTAAAAACGGCGCGAGTGGTCCGTTGTCCCGCGTTTTTGGACGGTCGCCAGGGCCGCTTATTATTCGCGCGGGCCTCGTTTCGTTTCAATTTCGCTTTCGGCCGAGGAACCGGCGCGCGACCGAGCGTTTCCTCTCGACGACGTTCGGTGCCACCAATTAGAAAATCTCGAGGAAACCGAGCGGAAAAGTAGCGCTCCGCGGCGGGACGCTAACGGCCTAATAAAGTCCCGGCGAGCCGATATTTATTAGACGAGAAGGAGAGCGATTACGGCTGGTTTACGAGTGGAATCGCGGCATGGAAAATTCAGATCGTAAATGGAGGGCTGCAAACAATAGTTATCGGTTAACCGTTTCCATCCTGCCGGCGCTGAACGACGCCGCGAGATGCGCCGAGCAGCGCTGAGCGTCGCGAAGCGGCGCGACGCGGAGAGTGCCGGTAGTTCGGGAATAAAAGCCGATCGATCTTCTCGATCGGGGAACGTCATCTTCCGGATTCATGATCCGAATTTCCTGCGAGGCGGCCGTGTATCTATGCTAACCGGTGAAAAGATTCAGCAAGTGCCCCCCATTCGTTGTTCAACCCTTGACGCGGTATTGCAATTCTTTTAACAGCCCTCTTCGATCCAACAGATTTCAACTGTTGCAGCTAATGCGTCCGAACGGACAACGCCGGTGGAATTTTGTTTGTTCACAAATCGGAACAGGCAACAAATTCCACGAATAGCTCTATTACTCCTTTCACCATTCTGCGTCGCGAAAATCCTAACGAATCCTAAATTACTCGAATGCATCGCCATAAGTGGACTGCGGATCTTCGTGCAAAATCAAAATAGTTTCCATCGAGTGCTAGAAACAGCAGCCGAATAGAAATCTCGCTCTATAGCGATTTTAATAGATAACAACTAGCACATTGCTATTCTTAAAACCTATCGATCCTCTGCTTCAAACTGGACCCGCTCGTTTTTGTCATAAATGCACAGAACCCGCAGTCTAGTTATACAAAATTTGTATCGATATTCTCTCGAGGAATAATGCAACTCGTCACTCCTGTTTGTGGCATGGCTTTAAAAATATTGCTTGGCACGCTTAACTGCCACATACAATTCCCCGAGATTCTTACAAAATCAGAGTAATTCAATTAATGAAAGCGAAACTAGAAATGTTGAATGTATTGCAGGGGATGTTGCTTTAACCCTTTTGAATTCTAAAGATCTTAACCCATTTGCATCGTAAGGAGATATGAAAAGAAGGCCTTTATTACCAAACTTTCTTTTTATTATATTTAAGTACAAATATGACTACAAGTAAAAGAACTTCATATTTCAGCATTATAAGAAGAAATCAGAACTACTACTTTCATCTCCAACAACACCCTCCATTTCTATTTTTTAGCTAACGAATAATGATAGTGACCAACAAAGTTGAGTGTACGCATACGAAATAACCAGGGAAATTGAGCGTATATATACGGTCCGGTGACAGTGACCAGGAAAATTGACCGCATATTTACGCTAATGATGCAAATGGGTTAATAAAATTAGGTTTATCTATCTAAACCTGGTCAAAAATCGCTGTCAGTCATATGTGACTGATATAGCAGTTAACGTGTAAATTCGTGCACCTAGCACAATTTTACTAAAAATATGGACTTGTCCCTGGATCTTCAATTCCTGTCGGACCATGTCTTGGTACGCGTATAGAATAGGGTAATCCGGTGAACAGGGAGACCGAGTTAGGCGGGGTTAGAGAGGATTGGCCGTTTCCCGGTGAACTTTCGAAGGCTAATTCGCGACCGAGCCATCCGAGGACGGTGTTGGGCGAAACGAGAAGATCGGTTCTCGGATTTCGGGGTTTGCCAGTGACTCACCGTTCGCCTGAGGACAGTCCTAATGGTCTCGACTTCCTGCCTTGTCGGCCAGCGTGCATAGACGACGCCGCTGAGCAGCAGGACAAAAACGGCGATCCAGATCGTCCATGCCGGGACGTTCCTCGTCCTGGCAAGAAGCTTCTGGGCGCTCCTCGTCGAGATCACTTCTTGCGCCGGTATCTCGAGCTTCTGCGCTTTCCTCAGAATATCCTGGAGTCGCCTCTTAGCCTGCTCCACATCCGGCACCCCCATTTTCTTTATTTTTATCGCGCCTCCGCCCCGCTCGTCGACCCCCGCCTCCCACGCAGCCGAGGTCCGACCTCGCAAGGATCGTGTCCTCGTTGCTGGCACGGCTCTCGCGATCCAGACGTTAACAGAGCCGAGCTTCCGAGCTCCTCTTATGGCGCCGGGTCATCCTCGGGGCGTGCAGCTGCTGCGACCACCCTGCAATATTCAACAGTTCTCCTTAACCCCCTTCTCCTCTCCTCTCCTCTCCTATCTTGTCTTATCTCGCATCCAATCGGACTCGGAAATGAACGTTTCAAACGAAATCCGCTAAACATATACATTACCGGCGCGCTTCTATTTTTCCGCTATCGATACATCTAGCCCTCAACCCTTCGGATCTTTTCAATTAACCCCTAACGGTCCGGAAGTATTTCAAGTTCACTTCCCACTAGGTCCGAGCTAGTTTTCATACCAAGAGAAACTGTCGATTTTTATGTCAAGTATAGAAACGAAAATATTTACGTTTTGGACCCAGTATATATATTGGTCCGTTGAGGGTTAAAGTTTTCAGTTTTGAAAAATAAATATTCCTTTCGATGAGACGACTGCGTTGAACGGCGCTCGCTCCGGAACTGTGGCGATTCGAAAATTTCTAGGGAAATAAGTGGAACAAGTCCGGGGAGGTCAGACCTTAACTTCCATCCAGAACTTGTCCGCGGATACATGGCATCGATATTTTCGGCGGTGCCAACGTTCTCGGCTTGTCGGTCCGACGAACCTCGAGTAACGCGCGTTTCTCGAAAAATAGCATAAGCGTTACGTAGCGAACTCGCCGGCGAAGATTTCAGAACGGAAGCGGAGGTGGTCGAGGTTCGGGCCGAGTGATCCGACGTTAAACGAGTCGGCACTTAATTCCAGCCGAGGAAGTTGGTACTAGCGATCCTCCCCCCGCAGGCCCCTCGGCCTGTCCCCCCCTAATCGATTCTGAAATTATTCCCGGCGCACCGCGGTAATTACCTAATAATTCCGGGATCGATCCGCCGACAGAAACGATGCGGCACGCTGAAACAGGGAGATAGAGCCGGAGAGAAAGAGAGAGAGAGAGAGAGAGAGAGATAGCGGGAGAAAGTCAGCCAACACCCCCTGCGATTTGTACCCCCGCGAAAGTTCGACCTACTTCCCAGGCGCGGATCACAAAAGGTTCGCGCGAGCGACACGCCGAACCGCGCCGCGCCGCGACGGCTAATTATTCTCCACTGGATTCGACAGTCCGATTTTTAATTATCGACGTATCGGTCGACCACCCCCGTGCAGCCACGCGAGCCGCAGATATCGGCGAGTCAACGATCGACCTGATTCCCCGCGACGCGTTCTTTCCGCCCTTCCCGCCAGAGAATCGAGCCGCTCGAATTAACCCATTTGCGTCACGAGGTACGATCGAAAACAATGCCCGATCCTTTTGTTCATTTTTAATAGTAGGAAACCCCCCGCCCCTGTATCCCCTACACCTATTGTTCGGCACGCGGGTACATATAATTGATAATAACGTCGACAATGTGAAGTAATTTGTTCGCGCCAGTTCGCAGAACTGTGCTCGGTCGCCACGCGAACCAGAATACCATTTTCAAGAATTTTTTCGTTCGACTTTCCCCAACTTTTCCCAACGAATCTTCTGCTATAAGGTGCAGTGGGGCAAATTCGCACTAGGCCCTTATTTATTCGAATATACGTTGCATTGTATCAACTGTAAGGTAGAAATCTTCCTTTGGTTAGTATTCAATGATCAACATAGATGGCTGCCATGTGTTCTGCGAATTTTTATTCTTATGTTATTTTATTACTAAGAATAATTCCGCTTTTGCCCCATAATATAAGGAGATAAGATTCAATAATCTTTAAACAGGTAGGTGCAGTTTTGCCCCAGTTCCGGGGAAGTCCCCCCTAGCAGCACTGTTTTTAATTTATTAAGAAAATCATTAGTTTCCGAAGATATTTTTAATCCAAATTAATGCAACTTGAAGAATAAACCATGCGCTAAATAAAAACACTAAGATTATTACGTTTTAGTGGAATAGACAGAGAATACATCAGTTTAAAGTAAACTTTACCATTTCTGAGTCGGTTTTACCCCACTCCACCTTATAAAAGAGTACACTTTCTAGAGCAACTTGGAAAATTTACTTCACTAAAAAGTATCGATCACTGTCATCGATGCGGCTATGTCTATGAGAAACCTCTGCTACTAGTCGGTAAACTGCTCGAATGCCGAAATTCAAAAGGTTTTGATTTAAAAGAAATTCAAAAAATTGATTTACAACGAGGTGGTCGTCCGGGAGAGGGGGAATCCTAGAATCGAACGAATCTTCTCCTACATAAAAGAGTACACTTTCGAGAGCAACTTGGAAAATTTACTTCACTAAAAAGTATGAATCACAGTCATAAATGCAGTTATTTCTATGAGAATTAAGAGAAATTCAAAAAATTGATTTACAACGAGGTGGTCGTCCGGGAGACGGGGAATCCTAGAATCGAACGAATCTTCTCCTATATAAAAGAGTACACTTTCGAGAGCAACTTGGAAAATTTACTTCACTAAAAAGTATGAATCACAGTCATAAATGCAGTTATTTCTATGAGAATTAAGAGAAATTCAAAAAATTGATTTACAACGAGGTGGTCGTCCGGGAGACGGGGAATCCTAGAATCGAACGAATCTTCTCCTATATAAAAGAGTACACTTTCGAGAGCAACTTGGAAAATTTACTTCACTAAAAAGTATGAATCACAGTCATAAATGCAGTTATTTCTACGAGAATTAAGAGAAATTCAAAAAATTGATTTACAACGAGGTGGTCGTCCGGGAGAGGGGGAATCCTAGAATCGAACGAATCTTCTCCTATATAAAAGAGTACACTTTCGAGAGCAACTTGGAAAATTTACTTCACTAAAAAGTATGAATCACAGTCATAAATGCAGTTATTTCTATGAAAATTAAGAGAAATTCAAAAAATTGATTTACAACGAGGTGGTCGTCCGGGAGACGGGGAATCCTAGAATCGAACGAATCTTATCCTATATAAAAGAGTACACTTTCGAGAGCAACTTGGAAAATTTACTTCACTAAAAAGTATGAATCACAGTCATAAATGCAGTTATTTCTATGAAAATTAAGAGAAATTCAAAAAATTGATTTACAACGAGGTGGTCGTCCGGGAGACGGGGAATCCTAGAATCGAACGAATCTTATCCTATATAAAAGAGTACACTTTCGAGAGCAACTTGGAAAATTTACTTCACTAAAAAGTATGAATCACAGTCATAAATGCAGTTATTTCTATGAGAATTAAGAGAAATTCAAAAAATTGATTTACAACGAGGTGGTCGTCCGGGAGACGGGGAATCCTAGAATCGAACGAATCTTCTCCTATATAAAAGAGTACACTTTCGAGAGCAACTTGGAAAATTTACTTCACTAAAAAGTATGAATCACAGTCATAAATGCAGTTATTTCTATGAGAATTAAGAGAAATTCAAAAAATTGATTTACAACGAGGTGGTCGTCCGGGGGAGGGAAAATCCTAGAATCGACTGTAGGGCATGTCAAAGTTTCGGGAAAGCAACCATAAACACCGTTGGATCGAGGCTGTCGATTTTCGAGAACCGGTACCCGTATAATTTTTTCGCGAGCCGCAAGTTCTGACGCGCGCGGCTTCCGACGATAATTAATTTCGCGAGGCTCTCCTTTAAAATAGTTCGTTCGCCGGGCGAGCACCCTCCGCGAAACTTCGCTTGCCCCTCTTTGAATTATATTCGAGTATCGAGAGGGGAGGAAAAAAATCTTTTGTGAATCTTCCGCGAAAGTTCCGCGCCCGAGCAAGTTTCCACCGAGGAACTGAAGAGCGGGGACCGAGGGATGTAAGGGGGAGAGGGGGGGAGAGGGAGGAACAGTTTATCTTCCCGGAAGAACTTTTCTCCTGTATGCGGAGGAAATACCCTTTCGATCAAACCGCGGCGAACGAACCGCAACAGCCCGAGTACGCCGCGTCTCTCCATCAAGATTTCACCCCTCCCTCTCTCTCTCTCTCTCTCTCTCTCTCTCTGTATCTTCCCATCTTAATTCTATCTCCCTCTCTCTCCGGTCTCTAGAATCCCAACAGATATTTTCCGCCGCTCTAGATTCAACGCGATTTTCGAACGTGAACGCGGCAAGCGAACGCCTCGGAAAATAAGAGAGCCGTGCAATTATGTTCCAGAAAATGACTTTCGGCCCTGAACGCTGGCGGAGCTCCGGGCGAACCTTGTCCGTTCCCCTTACGGCCAAGTTCGGTTAATTAAACCTCAATTAATTTTCCGAGAGAACTGCCGGTTGCGGGGACGCGCGCGTTTCACCCCGACGAATCGAGAAACCGTAACTTTTGAGAAATTAGAAGCCGGTAATAGCTTGTGCAGCGTTGACTGGCTGACCGGCAAACGTAAAAATACACAGGGACCGAGGCAATTTATTCAGCGAAACAACGGTGTGTCGCAGGAATCCCCATACTGCGAATAAAAGGAATCTTTCGGTAGCCTTTCCTGCTTCCAGGACGAACCCGTCCTTCGCAAGCACGTATTTTTGTTTTATCTCGAACCGGAAGAATCCCCCAACAGACTCCGGGAATTTCTCCTTTATTCCAACGTTTGTAAAGCTCTCTACCGAAACGGGAAACTGCGTAAACATGTCGGCACTGCTTTTAGCACATGTCTTTCGGGATCCGTACAAACGGTTGCGCACAATTTCGAACGCGAAGCTTTCACGAGTATCGGTCTGGCTGTTCATGGGGTCGACAGGGGCACAGGATCGGGATCGATCAACAACCTTTGATATCGTCGAATTGCGAGCTCTAATTGGGCCAAAGGTTGTTTGCGACGAACGCATCATTCAGAGCGACGGTCAATGCGCGGACGATTGAAAGTTAGGTGAATCTAAAGCTATGTCGACACTGGAGCAACGTCGAGCAATTTTTCTTCTGTGAAACAATGGCTCGGAGAGAAAAAAGGTTGCTGGATGTTGCTTCCGTTGTGGACGTCGCGTTACTATTTTACGAAACGAGCGCGAAGACTCGGGGGATGACCTATCAAATTCCAAGGGGACGTGGTTTACTTTCGGAAGCCTCGACGCTGCTCAAAATCGAAAATCGAAGCCACCGATCGTTTCGAGCCTGGCTGCTCCGCCGGACGGAGACTCTAGATTCTACAGAACTATTCTCTAGATTCTGGAGAACTATGATCGACCGATCGCGAGCGCGGGGTAGATTCCGGTAGAAAAACACGCGGGTGTTTTCACGGCAAACGCGGCGCAGCGCTCGATCGAAACAGCAGCGGCAGCTTGCCGGCGGCGATGCACGCTGCGCTTCGAGTTTCGTTCCGTGTGGAACGGCGTGTTCGGGCGATCTCGGTTCTGGATGGAAAGCCGAAGTCGGGCCCTGCGAGAGGCGGTCCTTGCGTGGAGAATCAGAGAGTCTCTGGACGACGTGAATACCTCTTTGGCGGAGTTGGGGCCGGTTTCCGGCGAGCGTCGGGGGTGGGACCGTGGCTCTACTCGCGGAAGATCGTGTCGGGGCCTGGAGTCGAGGACGGAGGCTGTTGCCCGCGAAACTGGTTCACGGGGCGGGCCGTGGCGGAGCGGGCCGGGCTCCGGCGCAACATCAACGAGGCCTCCTCGAGAGTCCTTTTCCGAATTCCTTTTTCCCCGAGTCCTGCGAGAATCCTGTCCCTCGCCGATCTACGGCTGGTCCGGTTAGCTATTCGAATCGCGCGCTGTCCTCCGTGGACAGGACGACACTTGAGCGCGACACTTCACCCGAGCAGCACACCGTGTGTCTCCTCTCTCTCTCTCTCTCTCTCTCTCTCTCTCTGTCTCACTGATCGACACGACACGACACGAAGAAGACGCGGATCCCGAAGAACACGACGACCTCGACCACCGACGAAGACGGCACCAGAGCGCGGAAAGAAGGTCAAGCTACACCAGGGTAGAGGATCGATCATAGCCCGAGCTGGAACGGGCGAGAACTGACCGGCCTCGCCGAGGGTAGCTGCCCTTATAGATATAAGTCGGGAGGGTGGCGCACGCGCAGCAGGGTGTCGCGCATGCACGATTCGCGCGGTTGCTTCGCTGCGCTTTCACGCTGCGGGCCACGCCGTCCTAGGATCCGGAGGAAGAGAAGCTTTAAAGATCGAATCCGATTGGCCGCGCGGACCACAAAGAACGACCGAGGAGGATGGAAAGTCGGTCGTTCGGTCAGAAAGCGACAGTAAAGTGCTCGTGTCGTGTCGTGTCGCGTCGCGTCGCGTCGCGTCGGCCAGGATCCGGAAAACCTCGACAAAACTGGTGTCTCTGTTAATTATACAGTACTCGTTGCAAACAGAACGGTCTTCGGGAATCGACTTAGTTTTAACCTATTCCGTCGCATGAGAACTTTTTAATTAACACTAAACCCACCGCCGTCGGTCGAATTGACCTTTTTGAACTTCTCCGTACAATTTCGTACATACAACATTGTCACGTCGCTGTTTGTCTTTACGACTTTTCTCGAAGCATGTGTACAGTGTATTTTGCAGTATTTATTTCTCGGTTTATTTATTTGTTTTTCAAGAAATATATCTGTTCTATCCACCGCGGCCGGTATTTGCTCTTCTAAAGCTAAACGATTAGTATAAAAGAAAGGCTGTTCTCCATGTGGCATGGTCAATTCAACATAAATTTTGACGCTATGAGGTTATATAAAAATAAATTTGCATCGTCATTTTATGGAAGTTGTTCATCTACTAACTCATTCAGCAACAAATTCACTATTATATACTTTTAACCCCTTGCCCTACAATATCCAGTCAGACTCGTGACGAAGATTCTGGACAGAGTCTAATGTAAATCTGTATGTTATTAATTTCCTTTACACAGGAGTAAAATTCTACTTTGCTGTAGTTGCTATATATCCTTTGGAGAAAAAACATAGGCATACTTTATACTTTATTTTTATTTATTTATGTCTTTTTTGCATGAAATTCTGAACGACGAAGAATTTCTAATCATTATAATCACTTGACGTTTACGCAATTTCCAATGTTGGCAGACAAATTTTAAGAAAACGGAATGAAATAAAATCCTACTTTCCATGGGAACAGCCTCTTTAGATCCAAAACAAACAAAAATCGTACTAAATTCTATCGAATTTTATATTATAGCATTTGTTGAACATTTCCATTGGCCATAAATGCTTAATCCTTGTAGTGCAAGGGGTTGATTATATTAACAAGAACCTTTTTTAAGGACCGATCATGTTGCAAGAAGTGTCGGTAGGATCAGTGTTAAGTACACAGTACCCGTTGCAGACGGAACGGTCCTCGGGAATAGGCTTAGTTTTAACCTGTTTCCTGACGAGAACATTTTTTAATTAATTCCACTCGTAGATCTTTTGCTCGTAGACTTCAGCTACCGAGGATGGCGAAGACGATGGCAGCGATCGTGGGAATGGTAGCCGGTCCTAGTGCGGCTGCGGCTAATGGGTCGGGAGCGCGCAACTTCCGGAGCCATTCGTGGATTATCGCGGCCGAGGGATGAAAAAGTAATTTACAGTCGGTCGTTTAATTTCGATCGCTGCCACCCTCGCCCTCCTACGCCCGTCCACCTGGCTGGTTCATGCCCGGTCACGTTCGCCCGTCTATTTCTCGGCGATGTTTATCCGTCGAGGGGAATTTTTACAGCGTCACGGCCGATAATGGCACGCGTTCCCGCGACACGGCACGCGAAATCGACACCCTCCGCGATCTACAACGATCTAGCAGCGACCTGAAAGCCGCTGGACGCTCGATCTCCCCAGCGATACGACGGACGAGCCTTTTGCTCGTCCGATAGTGCTTTGAAAATAGAAAATGAAATGACTGTCGAAATGACGAAGGCCGATTTTTATGCTTTTATACCTACAAGCTTGTAAAGTACAAGTAGGAAAAATATTTTTCTATCATCTTAACAGCACTTCTAAAGATTTATAGACCTGGAGAAATAAAAATAGCATACCGTTAGTCTAAATGCGTCAGACACCGAGATACTCGCGGACGACCGCCTTCGCGATCACCGACCAGGCCAGGGTTAAATGGGCAGGCGGTATCGGGCTCGATTAATTACTCGATCGAGAACCGTTCTGCTTTTTGTTCGGGATCTTGCTCGATCGCGGGGCGGCGGCGTGTTTACCGGGAATTACCCGGCGCATTTGCGTTCTCGTTCTTTCGGGTGCGAGCGTTACAGGGACCTGTTGCTGAGGTATATTTACGCGACGTAGGCACCGAAGACAACGCTCTTATAGGTACAGGTCCCCGTAATCGAGCGCGACGATTCTCGGGATCGAGTATCGCGCGCGCAACCGTTGCTCGCGAATCGAATCGCGAGGAAAAGGAAGAAGAAAAGTCACCGGAGAAGCTTGAACAGTTTCAAAGTGAAATTCCGAAATTATCGGACAGGAGTCATCTTCTTGCCGAGGGTCGCGAGAGAACGCGTCGACGAATGGAAAAACGAAAAAACGTACCGAGAGATTTTACCGGGAGATTGGACGCTGCTGGAACGGCGAATGAACGAGAAAGCAATTGCGGGTGACAGAAAAAGTTTCGAATTTATCCGCGGGAGGAATATCACCGCGGAACGATCAAAGTCCTAAACTTTCCCAGAAAACTGCTCCCGTTTCCTGGAACGCGTGTACTCGCCTTGTTTCGCGTGGCTAGAACGTTCTCTTTGCCTCACGCACTTTTTCCGAACTGCTTGCTGTGCGTCGACATCAAAGCCATACGTTGTCTATCGGCTTCATTAACCTCTTAAGCGCTGTACGCCATTATAGTGGTTTCCGTGGAAAGCGTCAGTTTGGACGGCACGCCACTATAGTGGTTTCCGTGGAAAGCGTCAGTTTGGACGGTACGCCACTATAGTGGTTTCCGTGGAAAGCGTCAGTTTGGACGGCACGCCACTATAGTGGTTTCCGTGGAAAGCGTCAGTTTGGACGGTACGCCACTATAGTGGCTTTTGTGCCGTCCGCAGGCAGGTGCGCCGTCCCTGGGAGGTAGAGTTGCGGACATGCGCGCCGTACCTGGGAGATAGAGTTACGGACAAGCGCGCCGTGCTTAAGAGGTTAATGAAGTCTTTCGAAGGATGAGCCGTTAGAGATCGATCTCTTCATCCTAGCTCGACAAGGATGGGATGAGGAATATTACAAAATTGATTACAGGAAGTTAGAAAATACCAAAATTAGAAATACCAGTTGGAAAAGTTTAGAAAATTAGAAAATACCAGTTGGAATATGCCAAAATGTATAAATCATCAATGGACTATTGTAAGATCTGTGATACAGAAACAGAACTGACAATTCATCGTCGTCCCCGAAGAGTTAAAGCTTCATGACTCACGACAGTAAGTGAATAAACCAGAGAATAAATCGGGAAAGAGCCACATGCGCGCGTATGGCTGGACGCGTTAGAAATTTAGAAGGTCCGGCGGTAGATCAGGTTTTCGGGAACCGATTCGAGAAATTGTATTGGGTCGAAGGGGGTAAAGAAATTTTGCGTTATCGATCGAGATACTGCACGGTAGCTCGCGTGTACCTGGCTGGTAGCGTTGCCTAAATTTACGGTCGATCCGTTTACGAATGGACGATTTACTTGTTCAAACGGCTCGTCGCGGCGATCGGACCGGCAACCGGGAATCGGCAACGGGGTGGCAATACGATCGAAACGTTTCCGCTGGCTGCGCGTGTCACCCTTCTCACCTGTCTGCGCGTTCCGGTTAACGTACCCCCGGAACTCCTCCCTCGCCGGGCTTGACGAGAAATCGATGGAAGTTAATAAGATTAAAAGACGACGCGCGCTCGCCGAAGAAAAGCAATCAGCTCCGCGAATTTCAGGGAACGTTAATGGCATCGATAATAAGCGACGCAATCGGTCCCATCGCGTCGACGACAAACTATGCCGTGTCGAACAGGCCGTTACGGCTGGACAAAACCGTGCACTTTCAAAGATTATTTCATGGAGAAATTAGATCGGGGACGGTAACCCGTTTCGCAGATTATTTTATGGAAATTGAGTTCCGAGCGGGTAGCCTGTTTCGTGGGTTATTTTACGAGAATTAGATCAGCGGAGAAATTCCGCTGGCCAATTAGAAAATTGCTTACAGTAAAAACGAAGGAAAAATACGCGGAGCGATATTCGAGCGCGCTCCGGCGTTCTGTTACGCTCGACGTCGGCTCGAGATGAAGATGAACAATTTTGGCATACGTGTTGGCCCTAGCATCTTCGATTCATATCTTTTATGAAAAGTGGAATTCCAATTCGATTCAAAAGAAATCGATAGCATACATGTTAAAGTAAATACTCGATATATGTCAACAACACGGGTCTTACCAGCGACGTGTATCGTGCATACCCGAGCCGTGGCCCCTCACGGGGTATATCCCGCGGTAGTGGGGATAATTCCGCGACGTTTATCATCCAGACCTTGGCGACCTATATAGAGAAATCTCTGTAAATCGATATTGGATTCTACTTGAGATCTTCGTCACGAGTCTGACTCGATATTGCGGAGCAAGGGACCGTGCGATGCACCGGGATCCTGGCAAGAGTAGTCGCAGGATTGCAACCTCGAATAAAATGCGAAAAGGTCAATCCGAGGGGGGAGCGAGTAAAGAACGACACTAGGAAACGAGAGCTAATTTTCATTCCCGTCGCGAGTTTATGTTCGCTGCGTCACTTTGCCGGGTCGTTAGACGGTATCGTTATCGTTCCTTCCGGTTCACTCGGCAAGCGCAATTATTTTTCTTCGGCCCGGACGAGAGCGAGAGAGACAATCGGTACCGGGCGTGAAACGGGCAGGAAAGGGTGGGGGGAAGGGTACGATAAGTGGAGGAAATCAAGCAGGAGGAAAACGGTGCTCCATGGAAGCGGCGCGTCACGCCAAATTAATGTCGAGCGCTTCGGTGCGCGCAATCGCCCGCGAAGATAACGAGATTGTTAATTAGCGAGCGAAATTTTCCCCGTCGCGCCGCGTCGCGTCGCGGGAAACTCGACCGGTTCGAAACAAAGAGACCGGAAGGGGCTGCGAGAGCGCAAACGAAAATACCGAGGAGGCGAGTCTCCGATTGCTTACGGCGCCGGGCGTGTCCTGTTCGAGATCGGCACGCGTCTCGAGATCGCCTGCTCGATTTCACGAGATAATGAAAAATAGCGCGCGAACCTGCCGAAACCGATGACCACAATCGCCGAAGTAAAGGGCCAGTGACTTGTCCTCACGCAAACTCGTAACGTAGACCTTCTCTTTAAATCGAAACAAAATTCTACTTCTTCTGCGGCCGAAAATGTCTAGGCGCACGATTTGATTTTTCTTAATTTTATGGAACACTGTTCAACGTAAAGGCTCGCGGTTTCATTGTTCAAGAAAATTGGTAATAGTTATACTGCTGATTTTATGCAGTCATACCGAAAATGGCTGGGTGAAATATAAGACAGTGGAAGGATTAAAAGAATTTGAAAGCGTGAATATGTTATGATCGACTTATTAAATCGAAATAAAATTCTACTTCTTCTGCGGCCGAAAATGTCTAGGCGCACGATTTAATTTTTCTTAATTTTATGAACACTGGTCACATGGTTATAGAAAATGGCTAGGTGAAATATAAGCCAGTAAAAGGATTAAAAGAATTTAAAAGCGCCAATACGTTACGATCAAATTATTAAAATTCTTAGAAGAATGAACGAACATTTACTTAGCCCCGGTGCCTTGAAATCGACGCAAACAATTTTTATTTTGCAATCAAGTTATAAGTCCGCAATCTCGTTATTGTTAAACGCTTCGATCCTCGATAGTTCCCAACGACTGGAGCCCGCCACTTAGCGTAAAGATCTCCTGCACTCGTTTCAGTAGAAAGGGTTACCGACAAAGAAGTTCTGCTCGCCGTGGCCGTGAAGGAAATCGCGAGGGTTAATCAGTATGGTAATTTTTATGGAGAGCGACGGAGCCCGGATTAATAGGTCCGCTTTAGAAAAACAGGCAGCGAGGAGCGATCTACGGCGCGTAGATCGCAATTTACGATTCGCGTTAACGCGGAGAGGACGTCGGACGGAGGGAACACGCTCGTCCCTCGTAGAACCGAAGGTTAATACGAACGATAAATCCGTTCGATAAAATCGAGACAGTCCTGTTCGGACTGTGTGTGAGAAGAAGGTCTTTGACTCGGCGTGTGACGCGGGAGGCGGGAGGGAAAAGCGTGGACGCTCGCGACGCCCGACGTAATATTTCCTTGAAAGGCAAAAGCGCAGAAAGATAAGATTCCCGCGGTGCCGGGACGCCGACAAACGGGGACAGGAAAGGTGCAATAGTCGCACCCCGCGTCGCGTCCGACGGCGAAACGGTCGAGGCAATCGCGAGAATCTAGATATCGACGCGCGTACTCTCCGCGGACTTGCGCCGCGGCGCGTTTGGGTCGCGGCAATCCGCGCGGACCACATCGAACACCTTCGACCTCCGATCGAGACAAATTCCGAAAGACGCTGTCGAATATCTCTACGAAGACAAATACGCGGCCGAAGAAAAAGTATCCAGCGAGCCAAGCACGAACGGCCACCAACTCCTCTTGCTAAATACACTGATTTCTGTATATATGTAAGGAGTGCGCTCCTTAATTGATTTAAATCTTACCGCTCAATACAGTGAGTCGATAAGTAAGGGCCCGCAGTAGCGGCAGAGAAATAAAAACAATAATTCGGCAGGACACGTGTGAATAATCTCCAACTAGTTATTCCTTTTATAATAAAGTGAATTGTTTATACGAGGAACAAGATTGCGAAGAACAAACTTTGAATGTTGTTTCTTGTATTTTTACAGGTTTCTAACCATTGTAAATAGTTTAGGCAAATGGTTTAATTAATACAAGCTCTTGTATTTGTACAGTGAAACTCTTCTGTTTGTTATTCTCTACAATCCTTGGACGTTCAACAAATAATTCAATCACGCATTACATATATGTCGCCAAGGCCTGGACGATAAACGTCGCGGAGTTGTCCCCACCACCGCAGGGTATACCGCGTGAGGAGCCTCGGACGCGCCGAGGAGTGAAAACGTAACACGGCACATGTGACTGATAGTGATTTTTGGCTAAACATTTTTATTGTGACATATCCAGATGAACCGAATTTTATTAAGGTCTTTAGAATTGAAAAGGGTTAAAACAGCATCCCCTATAACACGTTTAACATTTCTAGTTTCGCTTTCGTTGATTAAATTACTCTGATTTTGTAAGAACCTCTAGGAATGATACATATGTGACAGACAAAGTCTTTAGAATTGAAAAGGGTTAAAACAGCATCCCCTATAACACGTTTAACATTTCTAGTTTCGCTTCCGTTGATTAAATTACTCTGATTTTGTAAGAACCTCTAGGAATGATACATATGTGACAGACAAAGTCTTTAGAATTGAAAAGGGTTAAAACAGCATCCCCTATAACACGTTTAACATTTCTAGTTTCGCTTCCGTTGATTAAATTACTCTGATTTTGTAAGAACCTCTAGGAATGATACATATGTGACAGACAAAGTCTTTAGAATTGAAAAGGGTTAAAACAGCATCCCCTATAACACATTTAACATTTCTAGTTTCGCTTCCGTTGATTAAATTACTCTGATTTTGTCAGAACCTCTAGGAATGATACATATGTGACAGACAAAGTCTTTAGAATTGAAAAGGGTTAAAACAGCATCCCCTATAACACATTTAACATTTCTAGTTTCGCTTCCGTTGATTAAATTACTCTGATTTTGTAAGAACCTCTAGGAATGATATGTGACAGACAAACGTCACAACAGTACAAACAAATTGAATAACTTAAAATGATACAGCAATACAGCGTTGAATAATGATACAGCAATTTTTAGTGGCGCCTTGCAGTCGTCGTTCGAGTGCTAAGGGTTGACTTTAAATGAGGGTACAGCGATCAAGAGGTCCGTAGGACGGTGTTGCAGGTGAGAAGCATTGTTCGGCAATCGATAACAACAAGAATTGACACTGGAGTTGCCCGGCCGAGTTCACCTAGCTGGATTCATTGCTCGGCCGCGGAGAAGGTGAGAACCGGGCGACGAAACACTCGAGTAAATCGAACGATCGGTCTTCGAGACACGCTGCTCGAGTTCGCTTAAACGAATTATCGACGAGCGGAGACAAAGAGAAAGAAGGGGGAAGAGCCGGTCCGCGATTAAAATTTCCACAGCGCAGCGCAACACGGCGATACCGAGACCGAGACCGAGACCGAGGAAAGCGCACCCCGGCTCGGGATCTTGACAGAGATCGACGTCTGAATACCGCGATCGTTTGTCAGACACAGGGTGTCTTCTCCCTGGGGCCGCCGACTCGCTTCTGTATGCGACAATGATCTATACACCTGTATCAGTCGAGGCGATTACTTTTCCGGTGGCTCTCTCTATCCACGATGAATACGCTTCTTCAAGAAACTATTACCCATTTCCGAGGAGTTCGCTTCGAACGGCGAACCGACAGAGAGAGAGAGACCGAGTTTCGCTTGGAACAATTCAAAACCACCGACGAGCATTCCACGATAAGATATTCTGATTTTTAATCGAAAAGTTCTGGTTCGCTCGTAAGTTTCCGATAAAAAGGTAAATATATTCCAATTGCTGGCACTGAAATACGAAACGGCGGGTCGAGTGTACATTTCGTTGCGAGCTCGCCGTACGATTGTACAATGGGAATTAATCGAGCCGGAAAAGTAAAAATACGGTTGAAACAATATCCGTAATTAATCGGCGGATTCTGTTTGAAAATGTTTGTGTACACGATAAACGTTCTTATATTTGGGGGACTCATAAGTAATCAATTATTTTGAAATCTAAAACTAACTTTGTAGTAAATTCAAGTTTTTATTTCTTAATTTATTATATAATCTCCATCACTGTCAAGAACAGTTTCCCATCTTTCCTGCAAATTTTCAATCCCCCTCTTATAGAAATCCAGGGTTATCAAGGACAGTTTGACATCTTCCCTGCAAATTATCAGTCCCCTCTTATAGAAATCCAGGGTTAGTGAAGCAAAATATGACTCAAGTTGCCTCCTTACATCTTCTACAGAAGTGGATGTTTTATTTCTTAACACTAGAACGACCGGAGCAGTCAAAATGGCTGCTTCCTAATTTTTTCTTTTACAATTACTGAAATTGTAACAATGTTTTCATCGGAAATTGTTTAATGAACCTCTTCATTGAAGCACATATTACAATAAAAGTTGTATGAAGTCTGAATGGGCACAGTCTTGTCACTGTTACAAAGCAATATACGTCAGTCGCATTTATTGCTCGGTCGTTCTAGTGTTAAATAATGCTCCAGAGATCTGAAAAGACGATAGTCAGAGGGAGCAACATCCGGTGAGTACGGGGGGTGCGGTAAAACTTCCCATTGCAATTCTTTGATTTTTTCCTGAGCGAGTTTCGCTGTATTGGGCATTGTCAATTTGGAGTATTACACCTTTTCCGTGGACTAAAGATGCCCCCTTTTTCAATAGTTCTGAATACAGCCGTTGTAATTGCTGACAATACAACTGAGCAGTAACTGTTTCTCCAGGTTTCAACAACTCAAAGTGAATTATGCCAGGACAGTCCCACCAAATGCACAGTAACACCTTCCTAAGCGATAAGCTAGGTTTAGGGGTTGATATTGCGGTTTGATTTGCAGAAAGCCATTGCTGGGAACGCTTTATGTTATCACAAAGAATCCATTTTTCATCTCCGGTAACGATTCTGCTAAGAAATGGATCTCTACGAAATCTGGATAGCAACGAAGTGCAAATTGATCGACGAATATTCTTGTTGGTCTCAGATAATTGATGCGGTATCCATATTCCTTGCTTATATGCCTTTCCCATTTAGTGTAGGGGCCTTTGTATAGTTGACCATGTGTACCCAAGGCTTCTCGATAATTTTTGTATACTTAATTTTGGATCAGCTTCCGCTAGAGATTTTAGGATATCATTATCAAACTCAACTGGTCGTCGAGGCCTGTCAGAGAGATCATAATCACCAGCAGCAAACCTTCCGAACCAACGTTGACACTTGTTGACCTTCAATACATCTCCATAAACATCGCAAATTTTCTTTGTTGTTACCGTTGCATTAAATCCCGCATGAAAATGAAAAAGTATGCAATGACGAATGTGATCCTCGGAAGGTACGGACGCCGCCATTGTATTGCAGGGTTCTAAAAAAAAATTATACTTTTTAGAATGTTTTTAACACAAAGGCAAAACAAATTCTTCGCAAATAATTGATTACTTATGGGTACCCCTAATATTTCAGTGAGCGTAGCTCGTTGCGAAATAATTGCGTTCTTACGTGGTCTTTTGGTTTCGGTCTTCTTACTCCATTAATTCTGCGGGGTATTTAGGTTGACTGGTTGAATTGAGAGACGCTTAGGGACGTGTGCGTGTCGCGACGGCGACGGCGACGGCGACGGCGACGACGACGACGACGACGACGACGACGGCAGCAGGAAGAATCGCATTTGATGGTTCGCGAAATTGGTTTAAGGCGGAGATAACAGTGGCGATACGTCACGGTTTAATTGCCAGCTGGCCGGCCTTGTCGGCGTATCAGGCTCCCGAGCCGACTCCCTCCTAATTTCAATTATTATCCCATTCGTTATCGCGGCTCTCGCACCGCCTCTTTTCGGCTCTCGCGCTCAAATAAATCGCGGACGCCATTTACTGTCGATTTATTTCCCCCGCGACGTTCGCCGCTCGAGAGCGTAGGTGTCTGAATGCGCATCCGTCTGCATCATTGCATAATTGATGCGCCGACGGGAAAGAATTCGACGGGGCGACGACGAAAGCATTATTCTTTGAAGAATCCCGATGGGAAAAGCCGACGAATCCCCGGGGAAATTCGTTCGCGACGCTTCCACCGTGAATTAACCGGCGATATACACGCTGGCATCGAGAAAGCGTCAGAACCGAATATTTTCCGGACGTGCGAGTAGCATGATCGACGTTTCACCGGTTGGTCCAATTACCGCGATCCTTTTCGCTATTCCCTACAATAATCTTATCAATTTCCGTCGAGCTTTCGGCGAGTAAAACGCTGCTGCTTTTAAACTCTATAAGTCTAAACTTCGAACGCGGTGAAACCGCTTCGAGTGCATTTCGAATGCACCTGTGTTATGGTACGCGTCGATCGAACCAACGAAAAAATTCGTACTCGCCGCACGGAACGAATTTAAATTGAGCATCGGCGATTCCGAACGACAAGAATGCTCGTTTCCATTGCAATTTCGCCGAGGAACATATGTCCGTTTGCTCTGAACGCGCCGCGGAGTCGACGGAACTCTCGCGGAATCGAGCGAAACAGCGCGGAATCTCGGGGACCGGGGACGACGATCCGCTCTGGCCGAAGACAATCTTCGCCGACAGAAGGAATATGAATATTTGAGAACGCGTCGCTCCCGACACGCGGAAAACCCGACAAAAGAATCGTCGGCGCGGGGAGGAGAGAGAGCTCCGGGAAAAAGTGGCGCCGCGACGCAGCGCGAGAAGATGAAAGGGAATACGATTATCTTCTCCGATAACAGTCAATAAAGCTATTGCGCTCGCGCGGAAAGCCTGCAAACACGGCCTTTGTATTTTATTATCCGGTTTAAACAAATCAACGAACACCGTCCTTCGAGGAACCGTGCGTCGCGACGCGACGTCAAAGCGCGACGCGAGCGAAAAGCGGACTACGGCAACGAGGGCAAACAAGGGGGAGCTTCTTCTTTTGTTCCAGCCTGGGATTATTCGAGAACGCGTCGCCGCGTGCGAACCATTGATTCGTCGAAAACGTTGGAATGTGAAAAACAGAAACGTCCGGTGGTTCGACCGTCGATGAATAAACCCTCAGATACAGAATTATTAGAAATTATTCTAGAAACCCGATGATGTCACGCGAGGGGAAATAAAATAAGATTAAGATATACGTTAAGAATTCTACGCAGTTAGGTAGCGCGAAAAAAGACTCCAGCTTATCTTCCTGCAAGATGCGCAGATGAAGATCAGTTTGCACCTTGGGAACAAACGGGACGGGTATCCAATTATGCCAAACCACAAGAAAAGACGCCGATTTCATAAGTAAAAGGATCCTGTCGACAGACTAGCCAGAAGACATCAAGAAGATTGAAAGATGCAAGGTAGAGACTCCTGGGCCAGCATCTTTGAGAAAGAACTGCCCATCTTATGAAAAGGGAACCAACTCCTCCAAATCAGCTCAGTCAGTAAAAATCCGTACACTAGACGCGTCGCGCCGTCAATAAACAATAGTTTTCTTTTAAAATCCACGAGTTTCGGTGTATAAGTTCCGCGAAGTGCTTGTGAGCACCCAGCGACTCCGACTTGCGAGGCATTCCGAAAATCAGCGACCACAACTTGCGAGCGTCCTCCAGAAATCAGCGACTCGGTAAACTAATATTATTGTTATAAAGCGAAACACTTGTAAGCCCTCTAGTATATGCGCTATATAAAATCCCTGCTTGAAAAATCAAACTTTGAATATGTGATTCAGCATATCTGATTCTGAATGAATCGATAATTTTGTTGTTGTTCCAAAAATACGGGTACCAACTTATTTAACCAATCCTCGATTTCCCGAACCGTAGCCGGTGAATGCAGGTAGGTTCGAAACTGCGTTTTATCCCCTAAAAATCATAGTCCGCCCCACCTGGGACGTAACACTGTGAACGACAATGGTAGACAACAGGAGGAACTTGCGCGAAGATCGACGATTCAATTATGACGCTCAGGAGACTAAAAATCCTAGGGAGACTGATCCTAGACTTTTCTCGCAACGCGGTCTCGCATAAATTCCTTTTGTCTAGTACGACGATCCTTTCGCGTTTCTCGCGATGGAGCGAGTGCAAACAAAGCTGGAAGACAACGAGGACCGAGATGATCCGTTCAAGACGACGTCACGCATTTACCAGGAAGTGAGAGAGACTGTCTGGCAGGGCGTGAGATATTAACCCTTTGCACTCGAGTGGTGACTCTGAAGCGCCACTAGAAATTATTGTGGCATTATTTCAAAGAAATTACGAAAAATATTACGAAAAATATCTGCTACATTACAAAAATTGAATTCAATAGATTACTAAACATTTAAATATGTAGAAATCGGATCAGTTTTATAGGGGAAGGAGGGGATTCAACAGTCAGGATTATCTCCAACTCCTACTAACTATATTTATTCGTGTTTAATATAAATTCAGGCGCGTGTGCGGATGCCGTGTTGATGGGTCGCCGGTTCGCTGGTAACTAACTACCACGATTCGCTTCTTAACACAACTAAAACAATTCACCTGGCAACGACAAAACACAACTGAAACAATTCATCTGGCAACGGCAAAACACCACTTAAACAATTCACCTGGTAACGACAAAACACAACTTAAACAATTCACCTGGCAACGACAAAACACACGAGTCCTCTCGGTGTACTTTTGTCACCGAGCTGTTACAATCTTTGCCACGACGCGCGAGCACACACATACGCACATACATACCGAATGCTAACGCGCCCGCAGTCATTCCGAACAATCCTATTACCAATAATTTCCTACAGTTTCGTATGGATAAAATGAAAATATTGTAAGACGGAAGAAAAATGTAGTTTTAGATTGAAACTAGCGCCGAGAGTGCAAAGGGTTAAGAGCGACGAATGACCGTTGTCGCGGTTCCGGCTGGCTCCTCTCCGAGCGTCGCGGCGTGTCCCGCGAGGACGATAAACAATCTTTAATAAAAGTATTTGCCGTCGAACGTGATTCACGTTTCGACACGGAGCAGCGCGTGGCCGGGGATATTGCGCGGCGAACGTATTGTAACATCGGGCAAATAGGAATGGCCGAGATATCTGCAAACAGAAAACCGTGAGCGGAATACCGTTATCAAATCATGTCGCCGCGGAATGGCACCGGCGCGGCGGTATCAACGACCGTCGACGTAATTATCGACCGTTGTACACCGTCGGAATTCCTGCGACCTGCAGCGGCCTGAGTCTGCAACGGCCACGTTTTTCCAAAACGAGTCACGCGTCCGCGATCGAACGGATCGAACACGTCCAGGGAGACGCGATCGTTTCCACGGAACCGAACCGGATCGTTTCTCCCGGATAGAAACGCGCTTCGTTCCGTCCACCTAATTCGCTCGAACAACGCAACAGCCGCGACGAAAATAATGCATCGACCTGGCCCCGGCTAATTTCATTAAGCTCCGGACGTCGCGCGCGAATTTATGTTTCTATTTACCCTGGTCCAGGTTCGCTTCGGGAGACGACCGCCTACGTGATCTTGTTGTCGATGATCGAACAACGTCGGCAATCTTCTCGTTCCAGTTTCGACGAAATAATCCGTGTAAACGGGAAATTTGATAAACGTCGCAGTCCATTTGTGAATGCGCACGATGAAATAAAAATTGCACGCGGACTGCTCCTTGTACCGATTACCTCTAAACATTGACGTGTTCATAGCGGAACCTAATATTAAGGGGGCCGGCATGGTTTGAAATCCATATACGTATGCAAGGGTCAAAATCTAGACAAACTGCCGCTTCAATATTGCAATGAGCAGTTTAGAAGTGGTCAATTGTGTTTCCTAAAAGTCCAATCTACGTCTGTATGGAGCCCAAATTCCGAATTTCTACCTCATCGTGGAGTAATTTGTAATATTCGGCAGAAAATTCGAACTCTGAAGCAAGTATGACGTCACAAGATGGCTGCCGCTGAAAGATTCTCTTAACTTCGAGAGATTTAGTGTTCGTATCGAAAAAAAAGGCTCTATACAGACGTGGCAAAGACGTGTACAAACACGGTGGTATGCATTTTTAATTGATTACTTACTTATTTAAGACGTAAAATGTGTAGAAAAAAGGCACAGGATAACGTAGCGTGACAGTCAAGGCCAAATGCCTGCCGGCCCCATTAAGGCTTGCAGTGATATTCAGTTGTATTACAAAGATTGTAAATGATCTATTTAAATCATAACTACATCTTGTAATATTGTAATGCTAACCTGTACAATTGTAATACCACATTGTAAAGTGAAATTGACCCATTTAGCACTAGGTTTACGGAGCACTAAAAATGACTATTTTACATTACTTTATAAAAATACCATGAATGTATCGATCAACGTTTGTAGCCATTTTTTTAATAATATATACCGAAAGAAATCAATTCGTTAAATAATTGCTCACGGATGCATTTTTACAATCTCAATATTCGCAATTTAAAAATACTAGAATCCGTCATTTTGACGGTTCCCGTAAATCTAGTGTTAAGGGTCTAAAGAGTTTCAATAAAAAAAATTTTTTAAAAACTGCTCCGTGTACAAGTATCCTCAAGTACCCAAGTTTCGCCGAAAAAAAAAAAGGCACGGAGACAAAAATCGACCGCGAACACCGAGTGTTTCAGTTTCGCTGGATCCACGCCGATCGGAGGAAATCCGACATGGTGGAGGTTCGCGAAACAACTGGCCTCAGGTAGATCGTATCGTTTAGGCGACGCCCACGTGCCAGACGGAGGTCATAAATCGATTCGCTCCCGGGTAATCGTTGGTAGCCGACGATCGATGACGAGGATGAAAAGCACGATTAAGGTTGTCTAACGTCGGCAGCGAGTCGTTTGTCACCATTTGTTGCGAACTTTGCGAAGATGAGACGAGAACTGGGATGGATCGGTTACGAGGAAGGGGGAGGGGGTGGGGGAAATTCCGGTGAAGGATTCTCGAAAACGAAAAGTCTGTTTGCTTCCGCAGACGATCCCCTCCCAAGAATTTCGCCGGGATTCGATTCGAAAGTTTCCGCAGCGAATCCGAATTTCGTTTGTGTTCCGATCTCCTCGGGCTCTTTATCCTCTTTCTCTTTATTTCTCTCTCTCTCTCTCTTTCTTTCTTTTCCCCGCGAGCTTTTGCACGCTCTAAAACGGAATGAATAATTAGTGAACGTCGGGTTTGAGGCATCATCGCAGAAGAGACAGCCAATGTCGACGGCGACGGGTTCGTTAGCGTTTCCGAATTGTTCGAGCCAGGGCCTGAAAATTGTTATAACGTAGACACGGTCGTAAAGAACGTTCAGAACGATAGAGACAGAGAGAGCAAAGTAAGAACCGCAACCGAAACGGACAGCAGATGGGTTTTCTTTTGTAGCAGTTATTCGGAATAAAAGTTCCGTTTTAATCGGAACCTTTGTAGCTGATAACGGCACGAAATAATTATTTTCTTAACCGTTTCAAGCCTGGCCGGGCGAGATTGGAAATCGTCGGTGAGAGCCGACTGTAGTTTCTTTTTTAGAATCGATGGAGATCGATCGGCCGCGGAGAACAATGAGGAGCGGCGTTCGCGGTTTGCGACGACAATGAAACCGAGCGAAATGATATGCACCGCGAGCATCTTTCAGCGAGTTAAAGAACGATTGACGTCGTTTGAAAAGAGCGGCGATAGACCGAGTGCAATCGAGAGATCGAACCAACCAGTCGGCGCGGCGCGGAACGGAGCGGTGCGGTGCGGAGCGGCGACTGGGCGCGCGTTAATATCACCGGGCAAAGAATAATCGGCGCTGGCCGTGATGCTTTTACACGGCGGGGCATTAATTTCGCGTAATGCCCCGGTCGGTGGATCGGAAACGGGAAAATCGATACCTCGCTGTCGCATTCCATCCTGCTCGGAGCGGATCGTTTTACGCGCCCGGCCTAGAATTATCGCCGGGACAATTAGAACCGGCTTTCGTTCGTAATTAGCCACCGAAATCGGCTCGCGCTTTAATCTCCTGTATCTCTCGCTCGGTCGCACTGCCCCGCCCCTTTTTTATTCTCCGGATTGATCGCGAGCACGATTTTCTCTCGCGAGATCTCCGGACGGACAATCGCGCGTCGTTTAACGCGACAGCTCGATCGATTCTTACGGATCGAATCGGCCGAGAAACGAGGCGAACTCGCACGGAGAATCGGCGCAGGCGGCCTACCTATATATCGGCGAACCGGTAATTTTCCAAGTGCGCGCCGCGAAATTTAGCGCCTGATATACCGAATCGCGTGGCGTTATCGAGGATGCTCAATTAAGCGAGCGTACGCCCGGTTTGTATAAAGGGTGAATCCAACAGGATCTAATGCTACCGTTTTCCAGGGTAATTTATGACCGGCTATTGTACTTTGAATGGGGTTCTCGTTATTATGGAGCGGGCCAGGGGACAGGAACAAACGGCAAAGACGGAAAGAGCTGGGAGATAGGAGACTCGAAAGAGGAAGGGAACCCTCGGACAGGAGCGAGAAAAGGAGACCAGCGGCAGAGGAAGACTGACAAATAGGGACCGGGGAAAGAGAGAATGATATCCGCGTAAAAGAGAAAAAATCGCGAAAGGACGAGAGATAGAAAGAGAGAGCGGAACGCGAGAAGATCGGTAAGAAAGGTCGGAAAGAGAAAGAACAATCGCGTATAGCCCCGAGGCGCGACAAAGGAGATCGTACTAGTAGACGGATGGTTTCACCTGGAAAGTCGGTAGCGTTCCATATTGTCTCCGATTCACCTGTTTCACAGCCTATGGCTTTTCCAAGCTTCCCCACCTGCCTCTGTACCGCGGCGCGGCGTTCCATCTTGCTTGCTTTTTCCTGATCATCCGATTACGTCGAGAGACAAATCGAGTCGCTTTTCTTTGCCTTTAATTACTGGACTAAGGAGCTTCGCGCGAATTCCCGTTTTCCTGCTTAATTTTACGAACGTTGAAATAACGGAGACATTTATTCAACCCATTGCGTCGTTATATTCGGTCGGCCACGTTAAGCGAATTTTGAATGAATCTCTTCTTTTAATCACTTTGAGCGGCAACCTGGCAGCCTTGAAAATTCCATCGATCGATAAAGCGAAAATTGGAATAACGTTTGTCACGCTGAGAGTGCTCTGCCAAATTCATTCGTGAATCCAAACAAATGATTCCGTCTCCCAGAAATGGGAGACGCGGCACTCAAAGTGTTCGTTGATATCGAGATTCTTTGGAAGAATATTCGAAATCCGGCGGAAGCGTTTCAGAAATTGTTGACCCTTCGTAACTGGGAATATTCTCGCGCAACACCCGGGAATCGTAATATTAAAATCTCAAGGCGTGCATCGATGCACGATGCTGCATGCCGCACGGTCGATGTGCACGCGATATCCTTGCAGCGTTGCAACGCGCACGATGCGTCGCACACCCAGGTTCCCTGTTCCCTCTGCCTCTGCAAAACCGATGCTAAGCACGGCTTCGGCTCGGTTTCTTCAATGATACATGTCTCGGGATCTCTTCCTCGCAGCCATCTTTCTCTCTCGAATTTTCTTTCGCGCCCGGATGCTTGTATTTTTTCCATTCTTCAGCCACGCCCGACGTCTTCGAAAGGAAATTCTAAAACGCGCTGCCTTTTACCTTGCTCCCTTCTTCGTTATTGGACTTCCGACACCTTTCAGCGTCCACTGAACCGGAGCCTGGTTCTTTTCTCTCGTTACAACCCGTTGCAAGCGCGAACATTCCTCTCTCTCTCTCTCTCTTTCTCTCGAGGAATGCAGTTTACCAGGCTTGCTCCTCTGTTCCCGTAGCAAACTTCGTCTCGTCTCGTCCGCCATTAGCCGATCCGAAAGAACCCTCAAAATCTTGATCCTCCGGAGCTTCCGGATCGGCGACCAGTGCTGGAATAATCGATAAGCAAAATCAGCATTACGGGGCATCAGGAGAAATGTTATACACTGCCCGAAATTTCCATAAAGCCGCCTGATTTTTTGGTGAAATCTTATAATTATGTCATAGTAATGAGAAGCTGATGCATCATAGCATTTTTGGATTAATAAAAGAAACCATATACATGTTTGCAGTCATAGATATATTCTTTATTTATAAAAAAAAAACGTAAAATTACATAGTTTAACAAAAATTGAACTGCGAAATTTCCATAAAGCCAAACGTTTTTATAAGCATATCTTTATAAGCATTAATGGATGCCTTCTCTTCACTGGTCAACAACTTGCCTCGTGGCATTCTAATAAAAATAAATACAATTATAATATATATATATACAATTTTTAATGAATTTAAAAATCAATTTTAGTGTAAATAAGCACATCTGAATTACAATTAAAGTTTCTTTGCTGAGACTCGCGTGTTATCCACGCAAGATCTAAGCACAAACTTTATAGCTGGCTTTATAGAAATTTCGCACTCCTGTTCCGCGGCCTTCGACCAAAATGTAAGTAAATTAAAGACGTAAACATTTGTGAGAGAGTGGCGTATATATCTCTACTCAGTAGTCAGCACACAATGTTATAGATATTTGAGAAGTAACAAATTTCTCTATATTTTTTACAAATACACCAAAATCTAGGTGGCTTCATAGAAATTTCGTGCAGTGTATGTTTCAGTAACAATATTGCTAAGTGTTTACGTGCGTCCACCCTACATCGCGTTGACGTGATCCTGTACGAAAATCTGAAAATCTTTTAAGTGCTCAGGGCCTCCAAAGAACTTGAGACAATATCGGTGGCACGCGGGGCCCGTTCGATTCGGTGGTTCCCAAGTTTCGGAACGATCAAAGACGCGTAAAATTCGCAATCTCCCGGAAAGTCCGCGAAATCGTCGCAGTCTTGTTCGCGGCGTTCGAGCCGAGTTTCGAAATTGTTTTCCTCTTTCGAAGCGATCGTTGCTCGAACTGTTTCTCCGTAGCTGGAATTGGCGAACAGTCGATTCCACGGTCGAGGAATTTCTCGGGGCCCGGAAATTTCCGCGATACTTTCAACGCTGGCAACCTGGGGCAGCCAGGAGGAGGATGACGAATGGCGGTGGCTGACTGGTCGGTTAATTGTCCGCTTTGTAGCATAACCCGGTTATTACGGTGCACGCCGGAGTTTCGTCGACGGCCGACGACGACGACGACGACGAGATCCGTCGCGACGACAACGAGGGTTCTTCGTATTACTTTGGGACTCCGTTTCCGGCGTCGCGCGCCCGAGGCCGGCTTGATGGATGCCGGATACACGTGTTAACGTCCGCGCCGTGCATGCATCCGCGTTCGTCCGTGTTCGTCCGTGTGCATTTTTATTGGAAAACAGCGGTTGCCAACCGGCGAGCGAAACTACGGAACAGCTCTCTGCTCGTTAGCCGCTCGAATGGAACGGGCCGTCGAGACCGTCGAGATCGTCGGGCGTCCCAGAAATTCATAAAATTGGGAAGCTCCGATCCAAATGAACGCTGGAAGCGCATACGAGAGAGTTCGCGTAATATGCATGCAGGTCCGCATGCAGCAGGCAACCCGGGGTCGCCGAGGGACAAATGAAATGGCGCCCGAACGCGAACACCCGACATATTAATTCCGCAACTTGGACACGGCCAGAGAAGACCGTCCAAGAACGGGCGGAGAGTGAAAAACGTAATCCGCCTTGTATCCGGCCTCGTATGCGAAGCTACGCCATATTCGGAAACGAACGTAAACAAACACGGTTCCGTTTGCATACGCGAGGAATTGCGAGATACTCGGAGGACTCTACTTCGCAGACAACTAGCCGGAAAATGGAACGGCGTTTATTAATTAAACGAAGGCGAAGATAAAAATCAAACTCTGTCTTGAAATTCATAACCAGTGTTATTCTTTGAAGATTTCGCGCGACGCAACGCGCGGGCCTCCATCGTCTCGGAGCTCTCTCCCAGGCAGGAAATTATCGATAAAACCCTGATCCTCGTGGAAGAAGAGGGTTCTCGGCGAAATTCATAAATAATGAAAAGTTTGATCGCGGCCGCTGTTTCGCTTTCATTCCAACGGACAATAAGGTTTTCCATTAGCATGGTAAACGTGGCAAAACTATCGCTTCGTGTACGTCGCACGTTACCGTCGTACACGAACGCAACGATCGGCTTGGTTGTTTTTTCCCTTTTTACGCTATAGCTCGAGATATAACCCGATAGTTGCCAATTAAGGAACATAAAAATGACGAGGTAAAAACGAAAGAAACGATGGTTCGCGAGGCTATATCGAGATCGTTTCGTTTTTGCTCTGCATTTTTAGTTCGATACGTTTTGTTTGAACCGCTCGAATCCTGCCCCGGTACGAATCACTGTCTTCGATGGGGGCAACGTGACTAAAAAGAGCAAGCCGAGCTGGCGTTCTATTGAAAAAGTATCGATTAAATGTTAATGCCGTTCCTATTAAATATTACGGTACGCTCGCTGTCATAACATTCTGCCTCTACTGTCCGACAGCCGTTTACTCAAACTTGCTTCAAATAAGTGTGCAGCCCGTGCGACTTCCGGCGAGATTATGTTGTTCCATTGAAGGGGAACTAAAGCGGTAGTCATAGTAGCTGGCACGTATCCCATTGAAGACGAGGAACTGTCGCTGGTCTCGACATTTCTGTTCACGTTGTCGTCTAATTCATCATCTTCTTCGTCTTCTCGTTTCCCCTCGAAAAATTTGCTCTCTTTTCCTCAGATTAACAGTAGAACTACCGAGACCTAAACGTGACTTAGACTTATCCCTTTATAATAACAGCAAGATTGAATTTGCTCAGGTTTCACACGATTTTTATGGTTACATGTACTCCAAAGAAGAGATATGCAAATAGAAGAGATTTGAAGAGATTTGTGCGAATAAAAAAAATATATGTAAATAATATATATGTCGTTCTGTTTGATACTAGTTCCATCGCAGTGTTGAGTATATTTCGACTATTCTTTAACACTAGAACTACCGAGCCCTAAACGTGACTTAGACTTAGCCCTTTATAATAACAGCAAGATTGAATTTGCTCAGGTTTCACACGATTTTTATGGTAACATGTACTCCAAAGAAGAGATATATTAAAAAATTTCTCGTGAAAACGTTTTCATAGTTTCACTAATCGCGAAAGAAAAAATCATCCACCAGTCATTTTGACTGATTCGGTATTTGTAGGACTCGATCCCAATTCCCATTTCATAATATTGAGGATACCGTTTCGAGCTGTTTCGCATTTTTCTGAGAGGAAAAATTCAAAGAAGAATCACATATGTTGCGGTTACGTATTCCCTGATAGAACAAATCGAATTCGAACGAAAAGGGAATGCGTTACCGTAAATAAATTCTCTGCTATTTTCTGTTATTATCTTGCCCAATGTAACGGATAAAAACATGTCTGTGGAGCCATCTATCGGCAACAGGCGAAACCGACGTGTTTACACATAAAGATCGAAATAAGACTGAAGCAAACGTTCGTTTAAACAATAGTTGCCCCACGTTTTTATGGTATAAAAATACCGGACTAAAAAGAGAATGGCTTTATACGACAATGACCACTGGCTCCTGTCGCACATCCGAGATAGTTTTTTACTGACTGACAACACAGGTACATCCCACGTCTTATTAAGGTTACATGTCAGCGATGTTCAACGGGGAAAAAGTTCGTATCATTTATTAAAAAATTTTGCACGATACGATTTAAGGCCAGTGCGAGATAGTGATGGTCGGTGAAGATATCCCTAAACAATTAAAATCGAATGGCACGTTACAATGTTATCCTGGCATGGAAGAAAGCGACGACGAAGATTTGGATGGCCTCGGCGAGTCTTATGATGTACAGATGGGTAACTTTTTCTAACAGATTATCACTCTCATTCCAGCGTACACAATTATCGATGTAATTCGAATATTGCCACAGACATAGAATACAGTCACAGAGAACGGTCTAATACTGCTAAAAGACTGGAAAAAATGGACCTCGAAAGAAAGAAGGCTGCCAAAGTAAATATAAAATGGGAGAACAATCCTGCAATATCTCTTACCCAGCAATCAGAGCTGTTTCAGAGGAAAGACTTTCGTAAAAAGACTGGCCAGGGTACTAAAAGGCATTCTCTTTTATCTGAGCAGCTCGAGAAATGTCCAAACTTGCCGCAAAACCCATTTATGGAGTATGCTAAATTCGATGGTAGCGTACGTATCAATGTATCGTACAAAATCGTAACGATAACATTCAGGTATTCTTATTTAAATGAAATCTGTACACAGGCACAAGTTGATATTCCTATCAGAAAGTACAGGATTTTCATGTGTATGCTACCAAAAGAACACAGAATGTACCCTTTACAAGTAATCGTAGTTGCCACAGCGAAAGTATTGGAATTCATTGGATTAATTTGTTACAAATACGCGAACGAACATCCGGATCATCCTTTAAAGTGTGAATCGCTTGGGTCTCGTATATCGATTTGTTGTTGGAAATATTTTGATACCCGAACGTTTCCAGGGAAGATATCACGAGGTACGGCTTATATTTCACCGAAGACGACGGTGAAGTTGATTGGGACTTACCGTGTCTCGATCCGAGGGAAACTATTTCGAAATTTGAATTTACGACGCTCGGTCTCACGGAAATGAAACCAAGCGATCGAGCAAGACACAATATGATCACACGTGTCGAAACGATCGACGAGGAAAGCTTTATAGAGAGACAGAACAAAGAACAACAAGAAGTTGCCGAAGATTTGGCAAAAATGGAAGGTCACACCACTGCCATGGAAGCTCCATTATACCAATCATACAGGCATCCCTTTTATTCTAATATGTATCGCCGATATACAATCGCGTTTCAAAAACTAATTCTTATACCTCCTATTCACAGGGTATACATAATTAATAAAGTCAGAACAAAGACTGAAATCTATCTAGGTATCTCAGGTGAAAAAATCGAAATCAATCCGATAATAACGGGTAAAGGTGCTGGACGATTTTGGAACAGGCAACGCGCAGTTAGCTACCAAATAGACAATATTGCCTGGTGCGAAATCACAGAAACAAAGGGATCAAAGACAATTTTTACGTTAGTTTACACTCCACATTCTTCTACTTCCGAAAATATTTTAGGTATGTTTTTCTATACTATATATAAACAAAGCAAAACATGAATAAAACTTTACCAATAAATGAACATTTTCGAGCAGTGTCGTCCGGACAATTCAAAAGTCACGAATTCGAGGCGGATTCAATAACCGGCGAAGAGATCGTCAGAAAAATAAATCACATACTTGAATTACACAGTAGTACCTCAAGGAAAGAGTACTTATCTCAAAAAGAGAGAAAGGCCTCCAGACGCAAGAGTTTTCACTTGCACAGATGACAACTCTACTGGTTTCTGTATTCTATTTTACATTATTTAAAACATTAATCATTTTAATGTGATCAGGATGGAAACACAGGTTTGCTTCAATACGAATATATTATTATCGATTTGATGGCAACGCTATGGATTTGTTTGAGCAAAAAGGGAAAATTGGTTTTAAATATTTAACGACTACATAGTGTTTTTTACATTATCCTATAATTTATACATACTTACATCCATATATAAAATATACATTATTGATTCTGTACAAAGATAAAGATTTTTGTTCTTCCGTCGCATACGTCGCAAGTATATTTACTTTAATGTTACAATAAAAGTAGAATGTCCATATAATGTAAATATTTCATTTCGTCATGAGTATTGTACCAACAACGTTATGCTATGTATGTCATGATTCTGACATCTCGATAATCTTCCCTTTAATTTTACTAACTCTTTTCTCCATTTTTAAAATAAATCTCTGATTTAATTTGTAAACCATTTGATGCAGCATCAATACTTTGAGCATTGTTTCTTTTAACTTTTTATTCTTTTTACAGATACTCTGATAGTTTGGGCGGGCCACAACAAAAGCCTTTTCAGAATCTGTCAGAGCAGTCAGATCGACTGGTTGCCCTTGGCTTTCTAACTGCAACTTTTTTTTTGTCAAGCTCTTGCGTTCAGCTTTCCTTTGTTTCCACGTTTTTATCCACTCCGTCCTCTCATTTTTAAGCCTATGTATATATTGTTCCAAGTCAAACACTTCCACTTCTGGTGTTTCAGATGCACACGCCTTTATGTCATTATTATCCACAGGCTTTTCATCTTCTGTAAGTTGTGTATTTTTGGTTAAAAATTACGTTTTTACTGTCATACAAAAAATTAACATATAGAAAAATATTCCTGAGTTTCTATTAATTGCTGTAAAAAATCTTATCGACACGATACATCACTGGGACTTGTTTAAAACTTACGATAATTGTAAATATAAATATGCTGGACTATGACTAACCTTCACATTGGTCAAAAGCAATTACACGACTGTAGAAAATCGAAGACCGACGTTTCTGAACTGCTTTCTCATGATTCAACGGCACTTCCGAATGCGATGCATCCGATAAACTACAGTTATCCATTTCGATAAATATTCCAACATAGCCTTTATGTGCACACAGCTTGTAACAACAGTAAACATTCGTTACGATTCAAATTGGCTCATTCAATCTGCGCCATACTTCAAGCAGATTAAAAATAAATGGTGACGCCACCTATGGCAGAATTTCAAAGCCGATTAGTGTCGCAGTTTAACGCTAGATAGCATCACAATATTTAAAAATTTTTATTTTTCCAAATAATAATTAAAAAAAATGGAAAATTTTGACGACTATATAATGTTGAATCATTTCATTTTTCTGAATTTGTAAGAGTTCTCGGTTTATATCCACATATTCTCACTCCCAAGAGAACAATACCGAATATACTTGGTCGAGTGTATTTTGAATACGCACAGATATTATTTGAATTTATTTTAATAAACTGTTTTTATTAATATTGAGTTCTAACAAAAAAAAATACATGCAGAATTTTTGAATGAAGTATTCGTATTCTTAAGCGTAATAATCATATCAAGAACGAATACGAATGGTCCCAAAAATCGTGGATTGTTATTGAACTTTCTAGAAATTTCTAACTGCTGAGTTGACGCAAAGTTTCGCACAATGCGTTCAGTCAGTGCTTGATCGTCGACGAATTGATAGCGTGGTGTCGCTTGTTTATATAAAAGCATTAAAAGTGTGGGCTGAATCGAGTGGCGGCTATAAAAGTTCTTTCAATTCAATTGCTGAGCTTCTCTCTCAGTTTTTTTCTCTCTTCCTCTACTACCAAATGTTCTTATTTTTTACGGTCGACATTCAATATATGTATTCGTTTTTACCGACAAAACAAAACAGAAATTTGTGACACGACCTACCGTAGAAAATATACCTACATAAATACGTAAACCGCCTATTTGCCGGAAATTGTACTAAACTAATTCTATGTAATAGCTGATCGCTCGTTCATAAAGTGACGATCCCGGGCCGCACCCTTAATCTTGTTATAAATTATACTAACGAAGACTTGAAAAACATTCTATTTTTTCCGTGCTGTTGGATTTGTGTGAATTATATTTGTTAGCACGTTTTTGAAAAACCATGTCTACACCATGTACCTACAAGGCTGACGAGGTATGGAGAATTTTTCTTTCACTTATGAAATTATTTTTTCGTGTTGTAATTCTAACAAAACTGCATTTTAAATAAAGAAACATTCCTGTAGTGTTTTATATGTAACGGCATTACGTATTTATCGACATTACGAATATTTATAGGTTATGATAAACTTTCGAAAATTTGAATAGTGCATTATTTGGCAGCTAACACAATGAAGAAAAATTCATATGTTAGAAACATTGTTATAAAATATAACAAAATCGTTCTATTTCTTTGTTACAGTTAAAGTTGGATATAGAAGAATTGAACAAATTGCTCCAGCAAGCAAGTAGACAAAAAGTTAAAGATGTACTCAGTATTGAAATTCGAAAATTGCAAACAGATTTGAACAAGTTTCACGAGAGTCATGAAAGTTCATCTATAAAACCATCTGACGAAACAGTGAAATCTTCTCCAAAAGTCTATGAAGTTAAATTAAGTAATTATGGCTGGGAACAAACGGAAACAACACTATCATTGTACGTTACTTTAGAGGACGTAGAACAAATACCCAAAGAATCTGTTGTATGTAACTTCACCGAGAATTCGTTGGACCTGCGTATTCTTGGACTCAATAATAAGAATTACGTTTTAACGATCAATAATCTATGCGAAGATATAGAACCAAACAAGTGTAGTTACAAAGTGACAAAGAAAGGTTTAATTACTGTTACCCTTGTTAAGAAAGAACCACAAGTGTGGTTACATGTAACAAGAGTAGAGAAAAAGATAAAATCATTGAAATCGTCTTTAAATCCTGAGATGGGAGACGAAGGTGATCCTGGTACAGGTATAATGAACCTCATGAAAAAGATGTACCAAGAAGGCGACGACGACATGAAGAGAACAATAGCCAAAGCATGGGCAGACAGCCAGGAGAAGGTGTCTGCTGGTCTGTCGGACTTTTAATTTTATGTTCATTTGTATTTTAAGATCACTATCTATTAGATGTTAACACTTTGGGAATGGAATGTTTTGATTGGAACAGGCAATAGATTCAAAGCAAAAATAAAAAAATGTTAAGCACAATGGCAGTAATTGATACCGATTTTTAAAGTTTAATGCGTGACTTTTGAAGCTTAGCTCAAGCTGTGAAAGCCATCCCCAAGGTGGTAATGTACAGAATCAATCTAGACTTAAAAATACCATGCATAATATATTGTTTTGATATAAGTTTATTTTGTTCTTGTGTATTCTAATTATTATGGTACATACAAATGTCTACTGACATGTATAACAACATTAATTGACTGAAATTTGTTTATTTTATTTATATTAATTACAATATAGTTAACAAATTGTTCATACACACTGCTGTATCTAAAGGATGTAGAAAGAAAAAAAGTCATACATTTCTGGATCGTGTAATGACTTTTTGGTTCTTTGTTCATAGTGTATAAGCTGCATTATAGTGTACTATGCTATTACTGCTTACAATAAAGAATGCACAAAACAAACTGCATGGTCTGATTATTTCCGTTTTGGAACATAACAAATTACCATGATCAAATTGTGGTAATATTTCTCGTGATGTTAACTAGGCATGTTATAACTACCCAACAGTAATACAATTATCATAGTAGTTGTACAACGTTGACTTCTTAATTCTACTACTTTACTTTCACCTTTCCTGTGTTGATATTGATGTGTACCATTGACAAATTATCAATATTTCATTCTATACAAGATGATAATCTAATAAATTTTTAAATAAAGTATATTGTGGTCATGTTATTAATTTCTAATTACGTTTAAATCTTCGAAATATTTATAAAATTGTGCGTTTATTTTTAGGAAGATTTTAAAATTATTACTTGACTGAATTCAGTAAGCTGTGAAATACTAGCATAGTTTTCTATACGTATGGAATGTTTAATTTTAAATTAAAATGAAATTTGTTATATATTTTTTAACTTATACTGAATCATACAAATAAAATATAAAGAGAAATTTATTTTATAATTATATATATATATGGCACTTAAAACTTATTCATACATGATAACAAAAGATTCCATTTTGCTTACAGCATTTAATCTTTGTTTAACAAATGAACATGCATTGAAAATACATAGTTCTGGCATATAAACCTTATGAAATAATACGGAATATTTCTAAATAATATTTTCATTGGAATTAAACTATATTTACCTATGTCATTAATGATGGTGCGTCGATCTTATTAATCTACAAACCATTCTTTTGGTAACAGTTTCCATTTGAAATCACAAAAATTGAATACAACTTAATTCGTTCTATTACCAATAATACTTATTAAAACTGCTCATTACACTTAATTTATTTACTACATACGGAAATGGTAAATTTGTAAAGAAACTATGCAGCTATTATTAGTAGTTTCAATTTAACATTATGATAATATACTTACAATTAGAAGCATACCTAATGTCAAATTAAAATTTATCACAGCGTGTGAATTGTATTGATACAATAATAAATGGCGAAATTTTTTAATGTTACACTGCCGATTGATATAATTAAAGTATTCATAATGTTAACATAATAAAAGAATTTTGAAACGTTGATATTCTCATTGATGTGTAGTAGTAATCTAATGACTACACTCACACTTTCAAATTATATGAATTATTTAAGCAAAACTTATTAATTTCCAATAATCGTGTGCATTAGTGAGTGGAAGCATATAATAGATGTATGAATGAATATAAAATATCATAAACGAATACATTTCATGTGGAATACTAAAATAATTATGGCTAAGAAAAAAAGAAGAATTAGCTGCATCGTTTACTGCTTGCAAATTCCTTTTCTCTAAACTTATTGCCTAAACGAATACTGTCTACGTATGAACAATAATATTTAAATATTTGTAAAATATATTTAGGTCAATGGTATATACAATTCGAAGGTAAAATTCAGATTGCCATTAGTTCCTAAAAATTATAAAAGTTTCTAAAAAAATATAAAAGTTGTTCCGTAGCATGACTTTGTTGTTATTCGTGTCAAAAAGGAAACTAAAAATTACATTACAGTATGTCATATTGATGTAACATTGTGTTCGCATATGTATAAAATTCGCAAAATTCGTATAAAGTTCCATTGCGATTTACATGCAGTTATCCTATTTCGATTCAGTGTAAAATTGAAATCACTAAACCAACAACGAAGAAAGATGTAACTCGAATTAAACCAGTTTCAGATAAGCCCTTACAAATAGAGTGAAAGTAGATAAGTAAAATAGTATTGAAAAAAATCGATAGTCAGTTATGGAATACGCGTACATTGTATACATGTAAATAGAGTAGAAATAGAAACCAGTTACGGATATGCGAACAAGGAAGTAATTGCCATATAAAGTTAACCCATATAGTCTTTGCATATATCTTAGATATGCGACGAATGCTTAATAACAATATAGAAACAAAACTGTAATTTCTAATCAGAACATAAGGCATAGAAAAATAGTCTTTGGTTTCCAAGCTGAGACTCGGTTACCATCAAGTTTTAAACGATAGCGTTGTTACTCAAATTGCCATGGAATAATCGTTTCGTTTCTTTCGTTCTAAGATGTTACAGAAAGTTGCACTTCGCGGCTGGTTGTTTGAAAAACATCCGTCATAGCGCTTTGTGTCTTTTGCATTAAATGCTCAATGTCGTCCGTACTCAAACCTTTTGTAGGTATTGGTGGTAACGATGTTATAATAACTCGACCTTTGAAACACACGTGTGCATGTAATTTACTGTTTCAAATCTAATTTAAAATTGTTGCTGCAACATTCTTAGAGATATATATGTACACTTATGTGACTTACCAGAGTCGAACCTCTTCTCCTTAGAGGATAAAAAGTAATAAGAAGAAAACACAACTGGTAGTATAGGTAATTGAGAAGCAATAGCAACGTGAAAAGCACCTTTCTTGAAAGGATGGATTTCGCCGGTATTGTACCTGGTGCCTTCAGGGAAAATCCATAATTTAATCTGTACACAAAATCCATAAAGATAAATACGAATATGGCTTGAGATAGTTTGCTTATCTTTGCAACATGATCTGCATGATATATTACCTTGTTATCTTTGATATTGTTTGTGGCAGTATTCATGACCATGCGGGCCTTCTCCGAGTTCATTCTGTCTATAAATATGAGGCCGCAAAGCCACGCAGCTAAACCGAATGGCCACGCGTAGAAAAGCTCCTTTTTCGCTATAACTGTACATTTCTCCATTACCGGCCATATTTGGAACAGTCCCATAATATCCAAAGAACTCTGATGGTTTGATACTACTATGCATGCTCTATCTTGTTCTAAATGCTCCCTTCCTCTGAGTTCCCAACGGACTCCCAAAAAATTAGTAAGACAGGAACATACAGACGATGCTAATCTAAAAATAAATTGCATATAAACTTTTAACAAAATAGCATGTAATTCATTGACACGATGAAAACAGAATTATTTGCATAAGTAACAAATTTATTGAAGAATGATAGATTACTTCCAAGCGTATGAGCGTCTCGTTTTTCTCGACGATAGTTGATTTGATAAAAATATACAATACATTTAAAAAATATTGTTTAGTCGTTAGTGTATTCGCTGACGGTGTGGAGATAAAAATATCGTTTGACGATAATCGTTATCGCAACACGTAACCGCATTAATTATTTCAAATTGACTTAGATTTTGCAAAAAAGTCGAACCCGTCCTGTCAACTGTAATTTCAAATGTCGCGCGAACAACGCCGTCAATTTGAAAAAAGAAAAGGGCGTTCATTATCGTTGACGTATTGCATGGATCTACATACGCCAGCCGATCAAGTACTTAAGTGTTAATCAACCGACATTGACGCAATAATTGCAATGTCAGTGGGTTAACATTTTTCTTCTAATTGTCACGTCAGTTGTGCCTGCTACCGCGTCCGTAGAACCGATGTCTGCCGTTCAAAGATTGTAAATAGAGTCAAGTGACACCTGAAAATCGCTCTATCGACGAGATCGACAGAGTTTCATTTAATTTCGAGAACGATAGGCATCTCCGAAATCTGTTTGAATTGATAACTTGAACGACACATACATGGAAAGTTCGTAGGGTAAGCGGTCAAAGCTACTGAAACCACCACCACCCACCACTCACTACCAATACCATTTACCACCACCATCAGCGCACCACTGTATTGGAACTGCCGCTGGGACACTATACCACCATCGTTCAATAAATTTGCTTGCTGCCACATTATCTTTCCAGGCAGAATAGCAAGGGAACAAGACAGTCGAGAAAACAAAGTATGCGCAAAACACACAACGACAGAAAAGTAACAAACGAACATAGTAGCGTTTATTAAAATTTGTTAGTAAATTACTAACATAAAGTTCTTTACGTTCCGTGGACGTAACATCATGATTGGGAGCAAAGTGATCGAATTGATCATCACGTATCCATAATAGAGGAGAAACTTGAAATAGTAACGAAAGGTTCTGTTCATCTCGTAGAGAAATGGTAAGACAAGTATGAAACCAACAAGGATCACCTCAATGCACGACGGTGCCATCTTTTATGGCAATAGAGGGCGGATACTACACTAAGACTCTTTATTTTTCAATAGCACACGACACGAGCAAAGTGATATTTACGGTTGTCTGCACGATCTTACGATATCGTACAGCTTCGAACGGTGTCACGGATTGAGGAAGACCCTCGACTGTCACCCATAGACTGCTGGATCACCGTCTTATAATGCTGCCCGTGCCCGTGCGCGCGACTTCGTCAGACCCGAATACATACTCTGCGCACACACTCACAATCACAGCCCAGTCACAGCCGTAGCCGCAGCCACATGCAAACATGGACACACTAACTTTGTCCCCGTGTTGAGAACAGGGGTGTTCCCTGTCTCCTCTGACCTCTCTCTCACCCCCACCCTCTTTGTTTCTCTTCCTCTCGCTCCCTCTCTCTCCCTATTTCTCTTCCTCTTTCGCTTCTACGCCCGCGCCTAAATCCTTGACTGATAAACATTTCTATCTGTTGATTCCAATAAAATTTGATCGATTGTCTGATCTATGTCAGAATTGGGCAATATTTAATGCGATTAATGATCGCAATGAAATTATTTAATTATTAATTGCAACTAACGATCCAAGCGATATTGCAATTAACGATCCAACATTAAAAGTGGAAAAATTGCCATTTTTCACGATTTTCGACTTAAAAACGCACTTTTAATCGTTTATAACTCGTAAACGAATTAACCAATATCGGTGAAATTCTTCAGCATGGATATAATTTATTCGAGCGCATCAAATACATTCTTTGAATTTTCAATACAGGCTCGGATAAAAAAGCTGGAAAAACCGACTTTTACTATTTCTTTTGCGATTCCGACGAATTCAAATTTTTTTCAAAAATTTTTTACACCTCGTCTAATAAACTAATCCTTCTAACTTCTCAATAAAATTCAAGTCATTTGATCTAATTTTTAAAAAGTTATGTTGCTTCAAATAGTGTAGACTCAGTTTTTCATCGTTTGGCACACGAGTCTTAACAATACTTATGACGCTCGAAGTACAAGAATAGTCTTGTTACGATTATAACCTGGAAAAGTGTTTTTATTAAACGTTTCAAAATGTTTACCGTAATTTTTTTTATTCATTAATCATTCGAAATTAGCGATACAATGCTAAGAGACATAAACGAACTTTGTTTATATACAGTGTTGTGATATTAGTGCAAGCATGCGTATCTTATCTCGTTCTCTGCACGCATTATTTGATAACCGAGAAGTATGATTTTTAGGACTCGCCTTTTAATTGATATATACATTGTTGTGCATATCGACGTTATTAAAAAATCTAATTTAAATTGAAATACTTGCTTCGATTAATTTCAAATATCGAATTGAATATCGCACCGTGGGTTATTCGATACTTTGCGCGGTAAACACATTGAGACTCAAAGAGGTTCAAATTTAGCTTACTTTGGATCGCCAGTTCCATAGTAAGGTTAGTTTGTTGGCGTTGTATGCAGAAACCTCTAATGTATATCTGCCGCATGGTGTTTCTGTGCTTAGATTCGCCAGTGCACCATCTAATTCTGTGTTTCAATTAATACAGTCATTAAAAGTGTGTGATACATAACATAAATGTACTCAATAATAAATTGAATTACATTGTATTTAGACAGGCGTCAATTAACAATCTTTAATTGATTGTTACATACATGTCATTCGTGTTCAGTGTCTATATAGAACCTCTCACGCTATTGTATTAATATGTTAAGAAAGATATTAAAATTCATACATCTTCTTGTCAAAGTTTCGTGTTGAAGTTTGAACTGAGTGTGAATAATTTGTCAGGTGGATCAGCAAGGACGCATAACTCAAGTTAAGAAATTCAGAAACAAATTCCATCATGCAAGTATCGCTTCAGAAACGTGAGGACGTGCAAACCACGTTGGTAGCGTTATTAATTCCTCACAAAGGAGGATGTCCATTACACCATTTATGTAGAGATTACCATGAAATGGCAGGAGAAGAGATACCCTGGAAAGAATTAGGATATTGTTCCTTAATGAAATTATTAGAAAG
The DNA here is from genome assembly GCF_050948215.1 of Halictus rubicundus. NCBI lineage: Eukaryota > Metazoa > Arthropoda > Insecta > Hymenoptera > Halictidae > Halictus > Halictus rubicundus. The sequence goes on from NC_135160.1 coordinate 10,844,332, forward strand.
TATGTCAAATTCGATTCAAATAGAATTCAGGAATAATATGATTTTCCTAAAAGGTATTGCATCTAACAAGTCCAAACACATTAGTAAGCTAGTGTCCCGTCAAAAGGACCAAAAGCCTCCATTGGGTAGAAACATGTTTAAACCGAGTCGTTATTACTCAAGAACTATCCCTTCCAAGGTATATATACCAGCAGAGATATTGACCATTATAATTGGTATAGTTAACGAGCATCCAGATGGCGTCAATAAAGAATTTGTACTTCATAAAGTACAAGCCTGTATGCCATATACAAACATTACAATGAGTGAAATGGAAGAGCAATTGAACAGGTTGTCGCACAAAATGTATTTATCCAATAACAAATATTTTCCGGCTTTGCGTAGACCGCATAGCGTTAATGCAAAACCGCTGGTGGTGACTGTAGGCGGAGAGGAGTTAGACAATTTCTCTGATGGTGAAGGTGGAGAAGATTTTCAATTTATGTCGCCTAAAAACGTGTCTATTGTGCTTCCTACAAGATCGCCTATAAAAGTAAAAAGTACATCGAATTTTATTCAAGAATCTGTGAACGCAACACAATTTAAATGTAAAAGTAATACTATGGACAACAGTTTCAAAAAAGTTAGTGTAAGACCAGAAACCAATAGAAGTAGTTTATACAGTTTCTATAATTGCAATGATAATGCTGCAACATATACAAACAATCATAATTGTGAGAAAGAAGAGAAAGACAATTGTATAGAAAGCAAACATGCGGAGGATCTCATAAATAGTAGAATTAGATTTCGTTTGGAAAAACTTATTCAAAACAATCCCGATGGTATTTGGTGCGCAGAGCTACCAGAAAAGTATTTAGAAGAATATAAAATATCCCTAAATTATACTGAACTTGGTTTCAGTAGTGTTAGGGAGTTTGCATCGCAATTGCCTGATATCTTCCATTGCATGCAGATCGATGACACTGGAGATTTTAAACTTTATCATAGTAAAGGACAAATACCTTCGAATAATTCAAAGAAGAAACAGAAAACTGATAACCTTGCAAAATTTCATCAGATTTATCTATCAGACGAAGAAAGCGAAGCTCTTCCAATGACACTGGTACATAACTCTTATTTGTCAAACCTTAATATTTTAGAAATATTCGAATTTTATAAACTTTGAAGATATGTGATGTATTTATAAATTTTCAGACACTCAATACATGCAATCAATTGATACCGGAGGGTATAGTAACTATTGGAGAAAGCGTTGGTCAATTAAGCGTTGCAGACTTAGTAAGCAAAGAAAAACCTTATGTAGAAGTCGTTGTTGTAGAAGTATTCACTCCGACGTTCTTCTGGATACAGCTTCGAAAAAAGCAAAAGGCATTCAAAACATTTATGAACGACTTACAGTATGTAAAACTGAAATAAACTCCTGCAACATGTAAAACTGAAATAAACTCCTGCAACATGTAATAGATTTGAATAGACGATGCTTATTCTTTTTTTCAGTAATTTTTATGTCATTAAACATCAAGATTATGTTATACCACCTGTTATATTAGAAAAGGGCTTAAATTGTGCATGCATCTACAATAAAATATGGCATAGAGGAATAATTAAAACAGTAAAACCTGATTTGCAAGTGACTGTAAGTTCATTAATGTAATATAAATTAATGTTGGGTGAAACTAACATGGTAGAGATTATGCCACTGATAATAATTGATTACAGGTGATGTTTTATGATTATGGTACACTAAAAACATACCAACCAAATGAAGTGTATTATTTGCATAGAATGTTTTCTATTCTACCAGCACAAGCTATACCTTGTGGGTTATACAATGTAAGGCCATACCAAGCTGCAATATGGTCACGCAATGCCACTCATCAGTTTGCTGTTAGAACATCAAGCATACCTTTAGTCGCAACTGTGGAAGCACAATGGATTAACGAAATGGTAACACTGGAATTTTCAATATATTTAAAAGAAAACGCGTTTGTTAATTTACAAAAAAAAAAAAAATTATTAATATCGACCGTTCTTTAATTTAGGATAATTCCATGCTAATTACTTTAACCGACACATTAGAGGAGGAAGATGTTCACATCAATGATTGGCTAGTCGAAAAAAAACTAGCAGAGCATGGAAAAATGGTTTGTATGAAAAAACGAAATTTTCCGTTTCATTACTATGTAGAATGTCAAAAGCGTAAACAACAAAATTCTAAAACACCTATGACATCTCGATCTTCGAAAACAGTAGAGTCAGTAAGAAGTATAGGGAAACAATCACCAAAGTTACAACTTTTATACGAAAAATTAATTTCTCATAAACGAAGTTCTCAATCTTCGAATAATACCTCGAAAGAATTTAATGACCACACCGTAGCGAGACAATCTTCAAATTGCGACTCGGTACTAAATAAAACGGAAGAACCTCTCGGTAGTAATCATGATAACGATGAACGTGACGACGATTCCACCCCTTTCCGATCTGCCAAAGAGAGAAAGATTTGCGAATCGTCGAACGAACAAGATTATATTTTAAGAAATTATAGCAATATACCGAAAACATATGCTTATCGTTTCCGCATACAAGATCCTGAAGACGAATCGAATATATTAAACCTAGGAGATTATAGCGATATTTTTAATAAAAAGCGCGAGTTTAAACAAATAGATTGGTCTATCGCTCAAAGGCCTATGCAACAAGGAGAATATATCACGCAACGAAACGTTACAGAAAAAATCTATAAGTCTATATCGAAAAAGCGAGAAAGCATACCGTTAGCTGAAACTTATTTTTCGAGAGCAGTTCAAAATAGTGTTCATTTTGTTGAACGAGACGAAAACATAGGCTGGTTGCCTAGTGGAAATGTCAATAAAGTGGAGGATCCTTCTCTACTCGTATTAAAAAATATACAGAAACGTGCGATGTATAATGCACTAGAAAAGTCGATAGGAATTCCTAAGAAGATCTTGGATCTTCTGATGGAAAAAGAGTCATCTACGGAAATTCTCGAGTCCTCGACAGATACATCGAAAAGTATAAATGATACATCATCCTCTGCGTCTGTACAGGAAAGTAGTAGCATAATTGGCAACGATTTCTCTTATTCGAACGACGGAGATAATAAAACGAATACTTCTAGTGAAAACTTTCAAATTAATTCTGATAGTAATAGTACGTCCCGTATTCAAAATCGTTATGAATACATGAAACTCCGAATGGGTAAGCAGAAATTGATAGAAATATTGTCAATGAAGCAACATCAGTCAAGTCATTCGTCGGTGTTAGATTCAGATGATCTCAGTGCAGAAAATTGCTGTAATAATGACAGCGAACTTAATAACAATAACACTTTACATTCCACTGAGACGAAAAACATGGACCTGGACACATCAAAGTCATTTATTGATAGAATTGTCGATAAAAATGAATCTTGCGAAGAATCCGAACCTTCGGTAAGTTCAAAGTCATTAGAATCATCCAGGTCTCTGAACAAGAATGAGTCGTATGAGGAATTAGAATTCGTAGACAGATCAACGTTGTCAGAAACATCTGGTTTGACAGAAGAATTAGTATCTGTTCAATCAGCTGACACACAGGAACATAACTTAACCGGTCAAGCAATTGATAAAAAAGAAATTACACTAGAAGCAGAAGAGTTGGTAGAGAATGAATCAGAAAAAATATCAGCAGAGTTGGTACCAACAAGCAAATCATCATTGCCTGATGTAATGACAGCTATGGCTTCTATACCAATTTTTAATGATGTTGATTTAGAATCAAGCAACTCTGGTGGTGAAGAATGGGACGTACACATAAGACATTCTGATCTTTGTGACTTCCTTAAAACTGACTTTCCGTTAAATAAGAACGTTGATAGAACACTAGAATTCGACACACGTCCAGCAATAAAAGAAATTAGTAATTTAAATTCTAGTGAAGATACAAATGGAGTGGACAGAAACTACAATGAAAACGACACAGAAAACAGTAGCGTAGATAGCTCAGAATATTCAAACACAACATTTAAAAATTCAAATAATGAACATTCTACTTCAGCGTCTGTGAAATGTTCTGAAAACATCGCTGAATCAAGTAGTAAAACAAAATCTGGTGAATCGAGAAGATTGAGAAGTCTAAAATTAATGCTAAACAAGGCGAAGGTGAAGAGAAATATAGTCAAAGGATAAATAAGAATGCATAAGCCTCAAGATCTTACAAAGTATACGCTATAAACTAAAAGATGTTATTAAAGTTAATAATCATGTTTTATGATTACTACAACGAATGCATCTTTATATCCGTGTCATTATATCTTTGTCCGTGACTCATAACTACTACTAAGGTGTATCGGATCGCATCACAGTGAACTTTGTTCCCCTTGCTCCGGTGTTGTCCCGAGTGCCACTAATGTAAAAGTACCGTTAATGTTACCATCTAGAATTATTTCATTTGTTCTAATTCTAAAACTTGCAAACTATACATTTTTTTTTTTATGTAATGATACAAATGATTTTTTGGGAAAAATACGACCTTTATGTTATCACTTTATTTATATGTATTACGTTTTTCATTCAGGCAATAAAAATATATTGTTAAGAAAATCAACCGTGTACATTTACTTCATACCAATGTCTTTACAATATGTGCAATGATCTCATAAAGCGATAATTTTTCCCAAATTAATGTACTTGTTTAATGTAATAGATGGATATGTGTACTTTGGAGAATCGCATTGTTTGATCATTTCGTTTTCTTGTTTTAAATAGGGAGACAAAGTTGATATGCACAATTTATTGCTATACGTGGAAGAAAATTTACTGCATGCTCCCGAGCAATGCTACCAGACGGAAGGTAGTACCTCGAATGCGGTGAGTGATATAAACGAAAAAGTATTTGCCAACGTTCCTTTAATATCCCCGCAAAGCACTTTCGAAGTCCAGAATTTGAAGCTTTCTTCGCAACAAGAATTACCTGCAGAACCTGATAAGTCGGTAAATTTACAAGATCAGGCTCAAAGTACAACTGACACGTTCCCTCGAGTTATACCACAAGACAAACCAATCTGTAATCAGGATAAGAACAAAATTTCGCCTGAAAATCTAATACAGTTGTGGAACGAAAACTTAAAATTGCAAATTCAAATAAGCTCAATATTTGAGATACTTTTTAACAAAGCGATGACTAAATCGGAAACAGACGACAATTCAATGAAAAACGAAAATACTTTAAATACAATGAGTGACACACATCATTTTGATGTCAACGACATACAGAAAGTTGGGAAGCTTTCTCGTGATTTATTGAATGACAATTCAAACATCAACAATTATACAGACTTCCTACAATATTCGCTCAAGCAATTAAATACATTTTGTTCAGGTATTACTACAGTTGAAGATAGCAATTTAGATAAAGCGAATCAATTGTTCCCGAATAAATCTGCAGTGAGCAGAATACCCCCAGGATTCGAGACAGTTGCTCCAAAAGCTAATTTGGACCGTTCGAATCAATTCACGAACACTGTGAACACCGACTTACCAGAAACATTAAAAAAACCTGCGAGCTTCAACATACACTTAAAAGAGACTAATCCTTTTAAGGCTGATTTACTAAATGAGTTGCAGAAATCACAAGAAGAGAACTATTTAAACAGCGGTGATTTGTTTTGTTCAAAGAAAAATCAGGAACCAGTTGTCAAACACGACATTGCTGTTTTCAAAGAAGACAATACAGATTTCCCAGATACAAATCTTGATGTTACAAAAAAAATTTCTGAGAAAAACCCGTTCGTCTATCAAGAATATTATTCTACTTGCCAGTTAAGCACCCCAGATAGTACCGATACTAACCCGAAGTTTCTTTTTACCGATTACCCGCGGCCTAATGTTACCAAGAATATAGGAATTGCTTCGAATTCTTTTTCAATGATACACAGTGTAAATGATCTTCATGGTGCAACGAATCGCCGAGAAACAGAGAGTGAAAATCGAATTTTTCCTGGAAATTACGATGCTTATAAGTATACGCCATCGTATCTCAGGAATCGTTCGCAAGAACATGAACAGATGCAAGAAGAGAACGTTATGTTAAAACATCCCTCTTGGACGATAACTCCTTGCACCGATTATGCTCCGAGTTATAATAACAGTGCTACGTCTACATGGTTACCAATTAATAGTTTCCCATCTCCGGTAGTCACGATGCAAGACAGCAAAAGCATCGACGAGGGATACTTGACTGGACCATCCACCTCGCATACCTTGGATAGACTATCCCCGTTGACACAAAGAATTGCAGATCCAGATAAATACAGTGCATCTGCAAAAATCAGGTCCACATCAGCCGAAGACAAACTTGTCCAGTTTGAGAAATGCTATCAGATGTATCTACAGTCCTTGGAAAGCGAGGGTACGGAAACAACAAGCAATCTGAGACCATCGCAAAACAGCAAGTTCCATTCAGTACCAACAGATATATCATTAGATCGTAAAGTGTACATTAAATTAATTGGTAGGTACTTCTGTAATCACACCATAGCGAATGACTGACGTATTTTACTTACACGGTTTTTCTTTTAGAACTGCCAAAGCGCCAGATACATATAGTTCATTATCAAAAACAAGGGTGGCTATTAATGGAAGACTTCATATCGTTTACTAAGCTTCCCGACGTATCGTACATACTGGATATTCTGCAGATACTGGATTTTCCTATGCCATTCGTGGAAGTTGACGGAGCCCAGTGCTCGATAGAATTTTTTAAATCAACCAGGTAAATAATATACATATTCGACTAATTTATTTAAAAATATGTGAAAAAATAAGCTAATTTCTTGTGAAAAAATTCTCTTTGTATAGTTTCTGAAAACTACGAAGATTTTGTTTGTTTTAGTAGCTGCGAACAGCAGACTAAGGACATTATGCACAGTTTTGATAATCTTTGTTTAATACCACTAAAATCTGCATTGAAATTGTTGAAGAAACTAAAAGTTATTTCTGCACAAGAGTTACAAGATGTTCTTACGCACAACAAGTTTGAGATTGGTTCGATCACGGACGAAATTTGGGTAAACATCAATGATACATATGGCGTTCGACTACATGTGTCCAATATTTCATACAACTTAATTTAAGACGGAAAAGAAAAAAAAAATGATTTCAAAAAATCCCTGATCTACTACTTGGACGTTAATCGTTACTTACTAAAAGTCAAAATATTTGCCACCTCTAGTCGAATTCCTTGCATATAGTATTCTCAGAATGTTGCACGATGTTATAATATATCGTACTTTCTAGAAAATAATTCGTGAATACGGAACATTCAAGTATTTCATCGAAAGCAGAATATGACTATAAAGTATTGGTTACATACTTTACTACGTTTAATAGCAAGTAAGCGTTGTATGTTAGTTATTGTTGACATTTCTTTGGAGCCAGATCATTATGTATGACGTATGACTTTTTGGAGTTTATTCCAAAAATACAAGTTTCATTTCATTTTCTTTAAATGAAATACTCCTACCTCGCGATATTAAAAAAGTGCTAAGAAGAGCTAAGAGTGTAAGCCTAATTTTGAAATTGCAATAATTTTTATTTTTGGGCAAAATATTTTTTTTTTTTTTAAATCATTGTTTGTACATGTACAAATTATGACGTATGTTGGGCATAATTATACAATCTTGTATCCTTTTGTAAGTATTAAATTGAATGTTTTCTCAACGCTTTGGATTTTATTCTCATTTTTTTACCGATCAAGTAAAGAAATAATTTAATAAATCGTCGATGAATCGTTCAAACAACTTTGAATTTGAAATAGTGTTTTTGTATGCGCCATCGGATATGGATTGCTCCATCTGGTGGCAGTTTGCTGAAACTTATAATAGACGTCGATAGACCGACGCAGAAGCTTTGAGTTGTCGCACATTGTCACACATCGCTCATCGAAGTGAATTCGAGGTGCGTTTGAATTAACAATCTTGTTTCTCTTTCTCTCTGCAGAAAGTATAAGTTTATATTCGTTGATTTTTTAGTGAGAAAAAATGGCAGGAGATTCGGAACCAAAGCTAACCGGACTGTCGAAATACTTCAACAGTATCACCGATACTGGCCGAGCAAATGTGAGTATAACCTCAACGTTCCGCAACGTTCCTCGATTTCGTTTCCTATCTACGCTCCGTCGGAATTTTTGAAAATGTTCTAATTACGTTGTTTCTTTTTGTAGACTTCAAAAGCGACGTACGCTGGTGTTGTTCTGTTGACTCTCTACTTTTTACTTAAACCGAGGAAACACGGTAGTCTCACGAAGTAATAAAGTCGACATTAGTAGATATGTTATGTAATGACTTCAAGAGTGTAATTACGACCTGTACCTAATAAAGTAGGAATGGGCCATTATTAGATCGTTCGTTTTTTAACTTGACGCTTATTTTTATAACTCGTGTCTGTGGATCGACGACGCAAAAGGTCGTGATGTCTCGCCTACTTTGGCATGTCATAAGTATGTTATCTCTATTTGTTTAATTTATTACTATAGAAATTGTACATGAATCACAAAATTAAAGAATTGTTAATGTAAAGGTACACGTGGTTTTGTCTCTACCGTAGATCATATGCAGAGATGTCTTTTGTACAGTATACAGTATACAGGATGTCCCATAAATAACTTCCTTGAGAGGGGTGATTTGAAGGTCACTTGAAGTAACTTCTTCCTTTGCGAATATATGTATTCTCCTGGGTTTTGTTAAAGAGTTATTAACGAAAAACATCGACCAATCGGAACATGGCTACAGCAGCTCTTGCTGAACGCAACGTTGGCATTGGTCGAGTCGTAATCCGCTCGCTGTATCCGCGCTCTGATTGGTCTGTGTTTTTCGTTAATAACTCCTTAACAAATCCGCGGAAAACATGTTCCCAAAGGAAGAAGTTACTTCAAATGATCTCAGGAATCACCCCTTACAATGGAGTAGCACATTTTTGGGCACCCTGTATAGGTAAACTCTATATAGGTATAGGTATACCCTGTATAAGTTATTTTGTCAATTGTATTTAAGAAGTCGGGTATAGCCAAAGAGAACGACATTAGCCAAAGAAAATTGTATAAGTGATTCACTTTATTTGTAATATACGATGATGTGATTCTTATTGGTTAGACATATACATGTATATATACATACGTAATCACAAAGATTTCCAATACAATAATAGCCTGATAGAAATTTCGTGACTAGACTATATATAATGTATATAAGTTTAGTTCGTGTAATATTTTTGTCGTATAGTTACAAGAGCGTTTCTTTTCCCTCTATTTAATTTGAAATTTCGTTATCCACCACGAACAGAAACGTATTTCCGATTCGTTCTATTAAAAGAATCGCTTAAAGAAGTATTACAGCGGAATAGTTTATATTTCGATATTTACACGTGAGTTTTGTGTTCGTACGTCTCGAGTAATGTTTCTTCGAAAAGGAATCTCAATGAGTTCTCGTTGAAACAACGAATCCGTGAATGAGTTTACAATCAAAATTCACGTTGACGAGAGAAAAGTATGAGAAGAATCTAAGAGATCTACGTAATAGATACTTATATAGTAAATGGTCTCAGGTACACGTTTGTATGTAATTCTGAAATGCTAAGGTGTAGATCCAGAAGAATCAGGATACGCGCAGGTGTTCCGTATGACGTCACTCCGAAGAAACTACGAATCAAATGTAGTACGTATTTATTTATTCGTGCAGGATAGCGTGTTGTAACAAAAATAAATCTCTTCCTTCTTCCATCTGTCTAATACACCTTAATATATCGGAATAATTCAAGATGCGATACGATGAACAGAAATACTATCGACCCGCGAAAGTGTTCGTACACGAGATTATACTTTGTTCAATTTCATTTCATCGGTCTCTCAACACTTTACCGACTGTATCTATAAAAAGAAAATCTTGATAATTGTTTTCTAAACAACAATCCCAAAAGAAATGATCAGACTATGTCGAGATAGTTTATTGTTTTACGAAGTATATTTGTATCGACAAATTTATTAAGAAGTCTCTCGATCGTTGACCTTGAATTTTCAAAAAAGTTTAAAGTCATCGCTGGTAGGCAAAGCGTCGATAATTATATGCAATTCGAGTTCAAAATGTGTAAACAAGTCTGACGTTTCAATAGTCGAACCGTTTCACGTAAATTTATACATTTTCAGAACGCGATGGTAAACTTTTTCTATGTATCAAAGACGTTCACACTGGCAATTGTCCTGCGTATGTCCGAAAGAAATTTTCGTCGCAAGTGTTGCTGAGACTTAATAATACTGTATTCGTGTTTAGGTTTCCCTTCGACGACGAGAAATCCGACATGTTTGAAAGTCTCGCAAGAACAAATGAAAAGCTGTAGAAAATCTGTTGGTCGTATCTTTCTTTTTGTAATTCTGTTCTTTGGGAAAGGAAGTATCGGTATCACGAACGTAATGGCTCGTGCGTCGCGAATCATTCTCAAACATATCAAAATCCGTGATACACATAGTCGACGAGTTGTATTTACAATTCGCTGAAACGGATGCGCGGGTGCATTGTAATCTTGTTCGACGCGTTTCTTTTTTTTTTTTACACGTAGTTTTACGTATTGTCCTACTTACAATCGATTCAGGCCCATACGAGGTAATCGTTGTTTATGCGGTTCCCCGAATTCGAACGATCACCTCACACGTTCGCAGAAACACGTCCATTTACATATTTATCACGCCGAAATGCCTTGTATACAATATATACACACGATGAAGCAGTCACGCGTTGCATATTGAAATGCATCGCAATTTGCGAGTTCGATTGATTGTTGAAATGACGCACGAGTTTCCGGCAAATTGTCGGAACACGCTCTCGCGCAAGCATCTACGGCAGAGTGGCCCTTCGTCCTCAACCTCTGACTCTCGTTGGTCTAACGCACCGAGGTTTAGGGGAGCAACACTGAAAACAATTTTTCATCGTTTCAGCTAAGGACCACCCTAATCTACGGTCGAACGGTTTCTCTTTACGCTAACGATAGGAGAGAAAGTGGCGAAGACACGGACGAAAGGAAACCGAGAATCGAGTGTTAATACCAGTACGCTTTCCCTTTTCCGGAAGGATCGAACAAGGGGTCGCGAATCCTTGTTCCGTGGGACGATCGATCGAGAACGATCAAGCACGAGCCTCCTTTCGTAGGGCGTTTCCATTCGATCCCGAGTTTGGTTCGCTACAGGACCGAATCGTCCCGTTTGCTCCACCCGTTATGGTTACTGGAGGTCCTCGACATTTGGCTAGGACTCCTTACAGGACTTCTGGCAGGATAATAAACGCAAGGGCCCGGGCTTCCGGGTCTTCCCGACGTTTTCGAGCTCTGCCTCGTGCTGCCGTTCGAAACGTTATTGTTACGGCTGATGGTGCTCGACCGGTTCAGATGATAGTGCCTGATCGAGTTCCTCAGCTCTATGTTGGTCATGTTGGTGACGATCGACTCGTCGTACGTCTGGAACTCCGGGCTGTCTCTCCCCGGGCCGAACAGCGTCGGGCTGCAGAACAGCTTCAGGAATATCCTCTTGAACTTCCTGCCGAAGATCACGTAGATGATGAAATTGATGCTGCTGTTGATCGTGACGAGCAGGTTGCCCGTTTGCACTAACCAGAGCGGCGGGTCGTACATGAACGTCTCGTGGATGTTCGAGGCGAGCGGCAGGATGTTGCAGATTAGGAATACGATCACCACGCAGAGCAACATGGTCGCCAGCCCGATCTCCCGCCTCTGGTGTCGGGACAGCTGTTGCAAATCTCTGTTCGCCTTTCTCACCTGCAACAGAAATCCCCACGGTAAATTATTCCGTTCGGCTCACGAGACTTTGATCGGTTTTCATGCAACCTAGGATCTTTATCTCTACAGTTTTTAATCACAGCCGTGACTATAACCGACCACAGTTCTTTCGATATAATTTCCTGTAAAGAAGTATTTCTCTCTCTCTCTATATATATATAGAAAGCTCCTTTGTATCTTCCTTACTATAGTCACGGCTGTGATTAAAGACTGCAGTTATACGCTCTGTTATAAACGTTCGTAGTTCGAAACTAATACAAAAGGAACACTTTCACGCGCTGTTTCTCTTCCGGAAGTCCAAACGCCTGGGCGCAGAAACTCTTTAAACCAGCGGTGGAAAATATAATACGCGATAAATTGTCCCCTCCATTCGTTGATATTAATGAGCAGTACGAATTTGTTTCGCAGGCGCTGCTCCACCGACGCCGATTCATTTAATTAGACTTCTCCCGCTGTATCTGGTTTATCCTGTTGAGCGAATAAATTTGTACCAGTGGAGCGGTTTCATCGATTACTCTACCGGAGTAGTATTTTTTTGGAAAAAACAAAGAGTTGGACGAGAACACACCGCACCGGAGGAATAGAGTGGAAGAGTATAGGCGCCGCGGAGGATAATTAATGGTCCCCCGGTCGAAGAGTAAAGTGAAAAATAGCGTGTGTTGGCACGGAGACGTTATTCTGCACTTTCTAGGATTATCGTGTAATCCGGGCATTACTTTGGGCGAGCGTGACAAACTCGACGAAAAAGGCGTACGGCACGAGTGGTCCCAGACGGGGCGGTATCTTTATCGCTACCCTTACGCCTTTGTCTTCGCCTTCGTCGTCGCTTTCACGTTTTAGCGGTGCCATTCTCTCTTGAGCTTAGGCTGCGGCTCCGCTGGGCGCGATTCGGTATAACCGCGGCCTTTACGCGGAGAGCGAAGAAAGTGAGTCGCCGGTCTCGTTTCTCGCGAGATTCTCGAAATTTTCTGTTTCTTTTAGCCGTCGCCTTGGCGCAATGCGATTTCCTCGTGAGCATAGAACGCGCACAGGGTGGTGCCTATTGATTTTATACTTTCGTTTCAGATAAAAACCGGTGCGAAACGAAAGTAAGCGTAAAACTTGTCTTCGGGATCCACGGTAGCAACGTCTCTACCTTTTATCCTCCACCGTTCTTCTTCTCCCGCAGTCGTAAAAGGGGATGAGGATACACGCGTCTCGGGGATCATAAACACAAAACTGATAGAAGATTCCCCGGTGCCTATCCCAAGAATATGAAATTCGTTTTGGTACGACTATGTCGGATCGCAATCGTTCACTCGTAAAATCTTCCGCTCGAGCGGGGAATGACTGTTCGGGAATGTTCGCGCCGCGTCGTCGTCGCACGGTAGTTTAATATGCGACTCCTACCTGAGCAAAACCATTCCACTCCTCATTTTTTCCTTGTCTTTACGCGCAAGTGATCGGGGTGTTCCAATTTTTCTGTCCTAAAGTATATCCTAACGGTTCAATAAATTCTTCCGAATATCTTGGCGGAAAAATAAACGTGCTTGCAAGTACACCGTGCTTTTATTTTCACAGGACCGTGGCTGTATTTCCAAGGAACGGAGTTACGAGCGAAAGAATGGCGGATCGAGTGGCTGCAAACCGTTCACCGGGGGATTGTTTTTCGTCTGGATGCGAAATTTCTTGTACGGCCCGCGGGAGAACCCGCGACGCTGCGCGCGGAAAGATTTATCTGGCGAGACGCCATTTGGGAGATTGGTGTCGCGACGCTTAAGCGACTGGCATAATTTCTCCTATATATTTACCTACACCTTTAATCGCGGTAAAGGGAATTGCCGTAGACACAACAAAAAGCATCGGTGCCGTTTCAGGGCCCGCGATTAATGTGATAAATCTGCGCGCTCCCGCAAAAAAGGACACGAGCTGGCATATTCGCGGTCGCACGTCGCACGTTTCGCATCGGTCGCGCAAGAAAAAGGGACAACGCTGAAAATCGGTCACGAGTTTCGCCGCGTCCGCGGTGGCAGCTGCGACGTGTGCGAATTACCTATGCGTCCGTAAATTTTGGCACACGTACGAGACCGCAACCGTTTTATGGAAACTATAGAGCTCGCCGGCGCGGCGGCTATCTCTTTCCTGGCGCGACGGGGAAACGAGCCCCATTCCCTGGTCGGTTACAATCTCAAAGTTTCGTGGAAACTCGCCGAGCATTCGCAGAGAGAAACTCGTTAATGTGGAAAGAGCTACGTGAAAAATTTGCGTCATCGCGATGCCACTCGTCGTTATCTGGAGCGCTTTATCGGGCAGAAAAAGCGAAACCCGCATGTGTCGCTTCGCGCATCGTTCGCGTATCGGCGAGCATTTCTATTTTCCTTCGGTCGATCGCCCTGGGAATGGTAATGCGAGGTCTCGTTAGAATCGAACGACTCGTTTCGGTGAGTCATTCCCGCCGAAATTATGGACATCACGAAACTGGGTTACAGATAAAAGGTACACCTTGTTTCGCTACTTTCTGTGAGCAATCCCCATTTCTGCATACGGGCTCGAAATTGCATCTACGTGTTCGCAAGGACAGCTTCGATATTGCCATCTGGAGACTTTTCGTTTGTCGCGTGTTCTACATAGTTTGAAATAGTTTAAGATGGTCGGGACGATCGAATCATTGGAGATGCAAATTGGAGTACCTTCGCGAGCCTATGCGCGCATAATTGACATTTGATCCTGGCGATCGAGGCAGCAAATTGCCCCTCAACTTGGATGGAAGGGTATCGCAAGACGTAGACTGGATTATACTCTAGGATACCTATCGATAGAAGTGTCTGCGAGGTTGCAAGCGATCCTAATGCGTCTAATTAAGTTGCTCACCCGCTTGTAGATGGCCGCGTTGAAGATCACCAAAGCGAGGAACGGAAACAGATAGCAAATGAAGAAGTACATCCAGTGGACGTAGAGGGTAACGTACAGGACGTTGTTCCGGAGCTCCGCCGGGTACAGGCACAACACCGTCACGTTGTACTTCCAGTGGACCTCCGTGAAGAAATCGATCTCCCAGAATCTACGAACAGCGCAAAGAGAATATTCAAGCTCGTTCGGCGCTTGTTTACGCTGTTGGATTCAAGGTCGCTGGGAAGCGGACGAATATATTAGGGTGACCACTAACTTCGGTAGATTATAAACGAAGGAAAATATCACGATAACCAGCACAGCCAGCTGAGCTCGGCCGTACGTACAGAAGGACCTCGCTCTCAGGGGATGGCAGACCGCGATGTATCTCTCCAAGGTTACCGTTAACGTCAGGTACACCGTCGCTATCTGCGCCATACACGACAGAGGGTACAGGAACCGAACGATCTTCGGGTAGACGAAGAACTTGTAGTCGAACAGCATCCCGGTGTACGCGTAGATCGCTGGCAGCCCATAGATCAGCACCTGGAATCACAATCGGAAAATTCATTAACATCGGCTCGTATAACACGCCGCCTGGAACAACGGCACTTTATGATCTCCGTTTCCACGGTGGACTGTGTCTTACGGTACAGAGAAAATTCGAGAAAACAACTCGAAAGGGACTGATGCTTTCTCGTGCAACTTCAACGATCAGGAAACTGAATGGAAACCTTGAAACGTTCGACTGGTTGAGGATCGGCGAGACTCGGCATCACCGATTCGTCTGGGAAACCACGCTCGACATCGAGCACCCTCGGGGATCTCGGTATCGACCTCGAGAAGTTCATTTCACGATGAGACTGCTTAGGTTTACGTAACGCGACGGTGGAGGATATTTTCCGCGAGTAAACAGCTCTCCACTCCGCCGCTGCCGCTGCACGGGCACCACTTTTATCGGGATCTCGCAAATCCGCAACGGTGGCGTTGATTTTCGCCGATCCCAAGTTTACCGAGGAAACCATGAAACCGTTCGAGAAAGCCCGAGTGTACTACACAACTCGGCGCAGCCGTTTTGCTTGTTTGTCACTTTACGTGATAATTAGACCGAGCAACTTTATGCGAAAACATAGACAAGCTGTAGAAGCAAATCGATCACCGTATGGGGTTCCGTGTTATACGATCTGGGATTATCGGTGTTGCTAAAAATCTAGGGAAAGATGAAAGTGAGAAGATGAAGGGAGAGGATGAAGGATAAGGAAAATGAGGGAGAGGGATGGGTAGGTGGAGGAGGGAGAAAAAAGGGTAGGATTATCCATCACGATGTCCCAGATCCCCCTGGAGCTACCGAAGGACCTTCCTGCCCGTCGGCTCCGAGGAGACTGATAATTTTTGGCAACCTCTCAACATAGTTATTAATGATAGAAAATGCGGTCACAATATTTTACACGGTTGTGGTTCATGAAAAGACTGTAATCGGTATCCAATTTTTACTGCTGTGTTTCGGCAGTGTCGGTGTTTAGGGTTGCGCGAAACCTCATATTGCGATTATAGTTACTTTCGGAGCCGTTTTGATTCCCGATTCCGCTATTCGTTCAAGACGCGAGCACCGACCGATTCCTTCGTATCTTTCATTCTGCTTCTTACGTTCTCGAAATTTACGGCGGCACTACGACCAACCTTTTTAAGGTACTCTTCCGGCGCGACGCCGGAAGTGCTCGCGTAAAACGTTAGCCGTTGCGAGTCCCTCGAGACCGTTCGTCGAGCCGTCCCTAAGCCGTTCTTGGCCGCGAGATAAATAAAAAGGAGATTCGCGAGGACTCACCGCGATCACGATGAGGACCGTGTCGCATCTGGCCAGGCCGATCAGCAGGTAGTTGATCGACGACTTCATCTGCGGCCTCGAGAGGATGATCATCGAGATCGCGTTGCCGAGTATGCCGAACAGGCCGATCACGTTGACCAGCACGCCGGAGATGATGAAGTCGAACAGGCCGGTCTCGTTGATCGCCTGTTTGCACTCCATCGGGACCATCGTGCCGGTCCGATTGATCGGCAGACTCGTCGAGGATAGCCCGGCATCGTAGAAACTGCTGTCGGTGAACGCTTCGTAGCTCGTTTCCATCGTTTCCGGCTACTTTCGTCGCGTTTCTTTGCCCGCTGCTTCGTCATCAGCTTCGCCTCCCTTCGGTTTTCTCTATCCGTTGATTGTTCTCGATCTCACCTTACCATTTTCCAACTGGAGCCTCGAGTTCGATTATCTGTCTGCGTGTTTAGCAGTCTTTTTTTACACTCGAGAGAACCTCCTTCCGGTTTCTCTCTCTCTCTCTCTCTCTCTCTCTCTCTCTCTCTCTCTCTCTTTTTCTTTCTCTTCGTACGATTCGTGAACCACCAACGAGATGGAATTTCGAAACTCGAGTCTCGCGATTCGACTCTCACTACCTTTTGACTCTGTGAGAGCCGAGCACCGACAATCTCGGCACCATGACGAAGATCTCACCGCCCCGGCCCCTCGGATCCGCTATCTGGCTCTCCTCCTCCGACGACAACGACTCTTCTCCTCCTGTCCTCCCTTAAGCGTCGCCGAGTCAATTTCAATTTGTCCAATCTCGATGGAACTTCCAGCTCGCAGTCTTCCCGTATGTACATCTGCAACGTGTCGTGATTCCGCGGTAATTCCTCCGGGACCGTCCTTCCTCGACCGTCTCCCCAGGAAACTGTAATCAAAAAGAGAATGAGATATTGGAGGCGAGCCATCCGACGATCGTCTAAGCTCTAAGCTGTCTGCAAATCCTAACTTTGCCAGGTTAAGGCAATTCCGCTCGGGCTAATTGCAATTGTCCGGTTGCCTACAGATATGGACCGTTTATTTTGAAGGTATACAAATTACGTGATATCTCATGTCTTTCTTTACACCATTTTCAAAATAAACGGTCCATATCACGCCTCGAGGAAACGGCGCGTTTATATAGTATTTTGCGACGTTTCCTGCTTCGAGGAAAACGGATTAGGTGATCCAAGAACACAACACGCGAGAGATCAATTTGACTGTTACGAGTAGAAATTAATTTTCTGTCGTTTTTTGTTCCAGGTGGTAATGCGAGCCAACCGGAAAGCCATCGGCTGATCGTTTTTTGCTCCCAAGGAGAATTGCGTCGCAGCCTTTCAAGATGTCGCGCCGGGGTAGCATCCTAATTCCGAGAAGGCACTCGCGGGACCGTCGATGTTGTCGTCCGAACGTATCGGTGGGTTTGTTGACCTCTTCCGACCGTACACAACGTCTGTATCGTTAGGCAGAAGACGTAGATATTAACCTCGACTGTACTTTGTAAACAATGAGTCGAGTGGGGAATAACCGAATGTCCCCGAACGATCTCTGTGTCAGTGGTTTAGCGTGACTCGAGCGGTGCGTCACCAAAATTTCGAGTATCGAGAGTGTTCTAACGAGGAAACGTGAACAGAGAGAAAGAAAGAGAGCCATGGAACGTGACCGTTAGTCTGTCGGTCATTTGCCATCGGTAAGTTGAAATTTCAAACGAATTTCGATTTCTTTCGCAACGGGAAAACAGCGATCGCAATCGGAAACGATCGAACGACCGGTTCCGCAACATTTGTCGTCGATTGGCACGCCGCTCCGACCTATAATTGCCGTCCTTTCCTAATTTCCACGTCGTTGATTTCCCACACGCACGGAGAAACGTGGTATCTGCCTCCGAAATTCTACGCGCGTATCGAATTCACGCATCGGCGAGCCGTTGTTTTCGGCGAAATCTGTCAGACCCGGCTTAAATTCGTGCCGGAGGATCGATCCGCGATACGTTTTACCAGTTTACGGTTTTGCGTCGACATTTCCGTTCGACAGCGTCCGATCTTCGGCCGCGGGGGGTACCTCTCGCCGATAGAATCGTAAGCGGATTGTTGTTCGGCGGCAATAAATTTTGGTACTTTCCCTTGTGTACATTTCCGGGGAAAACATCCACCGGTCGCGAATCCACCGAAAGAGGAGAGAATCCTCGATTTATTCCGCAGAACAGTTCTCTGGCGGACGAGTTGAAGAGTGCATGCCAGAATTATTACTTGCGCAGAAACGCAATAAATCCGTTTTAGTACTTTCAGTACGGTACATCGGAGGATCACATTGAACGATAGCGAATAAAGGGAAAAGCAATCGTCGATTTATTTCGTGGAACAGTTTCCTGGTGGCTGAAAGAATACAAGAATGGTTACACTTGCAAACTGCACATCAATTTAGAAACATTCTTCTTCCTTCGATTTTGCCCGCCCTTCGGAGAGACGGAGGTTCGTTAAAAAACCCTCGATCCAAGATTATCTCGAAATGAAAGGGAAAAGTTGGATAGTCGTTGCGAGTTCTGTCGCATTTTTCTGCAGCGACTGCGTGCCCGGGGAACGAAAGCTCCGTCGCCAGACCGTTTACGTCCCCAATTAAACTTTCGCGCGGAGGGCAGGTGTTCCCGTTAAGTGTCGCTCCAGCGAACTTCCTGTTTCCTGTCTCCGATAAATTGTCGGCAGAAGTAAATCGTTTAAACGGTTTGCGTGGATATGATTTCGGCGTCTGGCTCCCCCCCTCCCGCTGCGAACGAACTCGGGGAACTAATTTGCCAGCTCGAATGCGACACCGTTGTTGTTAACGAACCGTTCGAACGCGAACTTCTTGTCCCCCGCGCGTAGCTTCGGTTTTCCCGGCGAAAGCAGCGCGCGTCGAAACCTCCGTGAATCTTGGATCGATCCGGAACCGCCGTCCCTTCGCGAACTTCTAATCGAAGATCGATCCTCGGGAGCTTGGGCGGGAGCACGCGAGGCCTTTTCTAGATTTATTATAGATACATACGTTCAAACTTCGACTTCGGGACGAACAAGCAGTATCCCGGCTTCCGCCCGGGGAAAGTCAAAGTTTTACTGTGCTTTCGCACGGTGATTTACGAGCCACCGCGTCAACTCGAATTGCCAGATATGCAATTTTCGCACGGAGAATTTCGAAACTGTCCCGCGGATGATACCGCTCTCTGATCATCCTACTCGTACATCACAGGGATCTCTCTCGGCTCGTCCGCTTTCTCCTCCGCCGATCGCCATTAACTCCGTGAAATTTTCAAATTTAGGCCCCCTGTATTCTTTCTGATAATCACCGGACAACGTTCACTGTCTTATGTTGAGGATATGATAGGAATGGTGTTTCTCCTATCATAAAGCACAGCGTTAGTGAATAAGGAACTTTCTTTAATATAAAAACTTGGAACTGTGAACTTAATATGTATAACAGGTATGTCCTACCTAAATCGACTCTTGTGTCGAACTTATTATATGTACCAGGTATGTCCTGCCCAAACCGATTCTTTTATCGAACTGAACCTTGGGTGGACGTGCAACTAACGTCTTCCCCACTCTCGTCTCGTGTCGATCGTCATTTTTCTTCCTATCGTCATTTCGACGTATGTCGCACACTCCATTAGGCTTTTTACAAGTTGTTACATTGTAACAGCCAAAGCGACGCCGCGCCTACGCCCCGACATTCCCGGATGTGAGTTTTACTTACAATGTGACTACATTATTTCAACATCTTACATAATCCAATAATTATCTAGAAACGCAACCGTGTCGTTTCAACCGATCTTCGAAGTGAAATTACAGATCTCGTTTTCGCATTTCCGGATCACCGAAGATTTATTGGGATTTGATTGAATCCAATAAGACCGTTTACGCTTCCGACGATCGCAAAGCAAGGTACGCGTCGATCGACCTTTAAGTCAAAGATCGCAGACTTTCTTGTCAATTTCGAACCGCCGAGTATTCCGCTCGTATTTCCTCGCACGGGTCGCTGAGAAGGATTTATTAGGATTCCTCTTGATCCAATAATTGTCTGGAAAAGGCGCTTTACACTTTCGGGGCGACTGCGAAGCAATGCGAGCCGACGGATTAGGCTCCCGAAAACTTACGCGAAAATGGAAACGGATCGCCGGCGGGTTTCCATATTTCTGAATTCTTTCCATATTTCCATATTTCCATAATTCTTGTCGCGGTTTCGTGGGAGTAGTCACAATTCGATCCCGCGGAGACTTGAAATCGTTTGGAAGCGTCGAGATTCTTCTCGAGTGGACAAAGCCGACGAATTTACCGTTTCCGGGACGAGAACGCTAATGGAAGCGACGGCCCGATCGATTTCGACGGCCGGTGGCAACGGCGATCGTAATTATCGGACGTTCCACTTTGCCGTACCTCCCACGCGACTTGTTAATTACTGTTTATGCGGGTACTTTGCGCCGCGATATAAATACGATCGAACTTGCGCAACCGTTCGTCCCGCCGACAAATTATTCCCTGGACTGCTGCCCACGTGATCCGCAAATAATGCCACGGGAAAGAAAGTTGCAGCGAGATCGCAATCAACGTCGCATCAGCTTGAGTTGCATCGATGCGACTTTTTAAACGCGTCTTGCGAGTTACTTCACCGAGGCTCATTAGCCTTTCAGTCGTTCCCAACGGGACGGCCA
Source organism: Halictus rubicundus (assembly GCF_050948215.1). Taxonomy (NCBI): domain Eukaryota; kingdom Metazoa; phylum Arthropoda; class Insecta; order Hymenoptera; family Halictidae; genus Halictus; species Halictus rubicundus. The sequence continues at coordinate 10,865,549 of NC_135160.1, forward strand.
TTTTGTACCGCTGAATCTCCGGAAATTGAGCACAATTATATTTTCAAGTATTCGTTCTTTAACAGTTTTGATCGGCAAACTAGAAACCCCAAAAATTCCATAAAATCAAAACAAGTTATCCAATGAGATAAAGAGCAAGTAGGCGAAAATATAATTGCTCGGTTTAATTTTTTTTTTCAATTTTTAACACTTTGATCGGCAAACTAGAAACCCCCAAAATTCCATAAAATCAAAGTAAGTTATTTAATGGAATAAAAATTGAAAAATATTAAATGTATGATGCTGAGTGGTTCTACAACTTTCTTGCATGTTACAGATCCTAATCGAGTTTGGTACAATGAATATATCAACGTAAAAATTCATTTTAAAACCTGCACAAATAATTCTGTCACCCACATATGGATGACGTGGCAGTGAACGTGTTAATGCTTTGACCGCCAAAGCCACAACCCCAAAAATACCATAAAACCAAAGTATTTAATAAAAGAACTATCATCGACTATTCAACATTCTTGCATTTTTCAGATATTAACCCTGGCACTCCCGAGGGCGGGGGCTCGTCGAACCCACAGATTGCAAAACTTTAGGACTATTTTTCTTGGATGAAAAATTCTCAAAAAATTATTTATTGTCGTTCGCACGTTTGAGTTTAACATTCCGAAGTCCCGTTGCTGTGGGGGAAAAAATTACAGTGCAGAACGCTCCTTCTATCCCCATAAATAATCCCAGGACTAAGAATCGAATCACAAATTGGCAACGATGCAGCAGTTTCAGAAGTGAATATTCATTCCGGGAGAAGAGAATTATTTCTATTTTATAAATATACGTCTAAATGCAATGTAAAATGTTGATGAAGCATCACACGCTTAAATATTACGAAACTTTTTTGAAGAAACAATTTTTTTTAGGAGAAATGAGTGAAAAAGAGCATGGGTTCGAGGAGCCCTGCCCCTCCCTCGGGAATCCGCGTGACAGCTCGAGGCTTGGGAGTGCTAGGGTTAAGGTGACAATTAATTTTTAGATATGGACAAATAATATGGACAAAATTCTCTATGAAATTAATCAGCTTTGTGCCTCGAAGATAGTGTTCCTTCTCGAGAATTCTTTCTCGAGAATTTCTCGAGAAATTTTAGAATTGATTATTTCTCATTTCTCGAGAAATTTCAGTATTTCTCGAGAAATTTAAAATCTAGGAAAATTCTTATGAATCTCATTTATTTTATAACATATAAATTCTGAAATTCTCTTAAATTCTTATTTAAAACTGTAGAAAAACTGAATACTGAATTGAGTAATGAGTTTCTTGTTATTAAAGAAGAAATATCTAAATGAAGAGACAAGATTGTTGTATCCCTTATAAAATATCTGCATGATCCAGAATCTCTGCAAAAAGATTCAGAAGATACATTTTTTTTATTTAACATCCAAGGCAGATATGTATAAAATGGCAAAACAAATTCTAAGCAGACTTTTTGGAAAATATAACAATAATTCTTATGAAAATAGTGAAAAACTTTCAGATTCTCAGAATGAGGAACTATCACTGGAAAAACAGAATTAGAAATTGCAGATAGCCTTCAAGAATTTAGTCTCAAGAGTTTAGCCGGCAGAAGAAAATAAATTCCGGACTCTAACAAAGGAATTCCAAATTTTTGAGTCCACTGAAAAAAGGACACCCAATTTTCAGCAACTTTTGGATGTTCTGTGTACGATAAAGTCAACATCCACACAAAATGAAAGAAATTTTTCTACGGCTACAGATTTTGTTACAAAGAAAAAAGAAGTAGATTGTCCGATTCTACATTAGACGCATTATGCTTCTTAAGAAGTAATTTCAAAACAAAACCGTAATGTTTCACTTTATCAAGATTTGGTAAAAGTTTCCCAATATTTTTTAATTTTATTAAAAATTCTCGAGAATTATCGAGAAACATAGTCTTATTTCCCATTTCTCGAAAAATGAAAAATATTGAGAAATCAGGAACACTACTCGAAGAGGACTGTGTGCAATGAATAGACAGCTTGTTAATGCGAAAACATGGGCGCGCAGGTACGCGCGTGATCTTTCAGAAGTCTTTTCGATTAAAGGGATTTTCGAGAAGGAAGTTTGCGCAACGGACGCGTTTCGTGGACACGGTTAATTAAAGTTGGTGTAACGGAGGCTGGCGAAATTGGTGTTGGGAAGCGTGTGTAAACCGACTCGTCAGAACGACGGGAAGACGTTGGGAACGGTGCATAGTTGCACGCGTTCGGAGGAGTTGGATCGTCGACGGATTTCGTGAGAACGTTCGCGGCGCGGCATCGGGGATGCCGGACGAGACCGACCACGAGAATAGCCTCGCTAATGATAATTCGAGGACGACAACGTCTCAACGACTTTATTAGCCTTCTTCCCGTAATTATAACTCGTTCATTAATCATGATAACGGACTCGGCGAGCCGGCACCGCTGAAATTATCGATCTTGTTGTTGCATCGAGGTTACCGTGCCAACTCTTCAAATACTGCGTTTCCTCTTTCTCCTCTTGATAAGAAACTTCTCGGGACTCCGGCGCGTCGCGTCGCGTCGCGGCGACGGTTGCGGCGGCTATTCAATTAATCCTGGACAACTGAACCTTCGTCGGAGCTACGACGACTATCCTCTTACAACGCGGATTACATTTTTTACCGAACGGTTCCGCTGGATAATTTCAAATATAACTTTTTAATTCCATTTATCCGGTTTCGTCGCGAGGTGAAATACTTTCGCAGTGGAATGAAGCGAGTTCAACTGTACTCGAGTTTCTAATTGACGTTGTCATTTTCACGAGTACTTAGCGATAACCGAGTTTCATACGGTTGCGACAGCGATGAAAAGAAAGGGAGACATTTAGGTTTCATGTAACAGACGCGGAGAGTTTTGATTTCGCGGAGAGCTCGGCCGGTCTAGCGACAACGTCGCTTGCAGGTCGGTTATTTATGGTTTGAATCTGATAATAGTGCTTGTTCCCTAATTGGCGAGTCGTGTACAACAGAAATCGCCAGGAGTCTTTGCGGCCGAACAATAGAACCGGCCGAATTGCCTTTGTGCGTCGAGCCTCGCCGACGCAACGAGTCGTTTCGATTAAACCGGTAATTCGGGCAACGTCGTCGTCGTCGTCGTCGTCGTCGTCGTCGTCGTTAGCCTTAATCATCGTTACGGTGACGCACCTGCGCGATTTATGTCCCCGCGACAAAACTCTTCAGACTTTCGAATTAAGCCATCGTTCGGCAATAAATATCGTCGTTGCTATTATCCCGTTGCGCTCGTGCGCCACGCGCCGCAGGTCCGATGATTATTTATAGAGGATGACTGCCGAGCGCGATCATCCTTCTCTGATGACAATGACTCAGAATCAGCACCGCGACTCCGCGGAAACCCGTGAGAATCTTGGCCGAAGTCTCGTCGAAGATTCAACGGTTCGGAAATTTTAACCTGATTAATTCCATCCTGAAGCGCGCCGGTCTCTTTTAACCGAAGACAATAGCATGAAACGAACGCAGCAATACCTGTGATAAATCTCAACCGTTCGTCTTGACGTCGCTGGATGAAATTAGCTTGAATTTCGTTGCATTCTCACGCTCGACTATTCATCTACATTTGAAAAATACATTTTTCCGCTAAGATATTAAACGTCCCCTCGGCAAGCCCCCGCGAAATAAACGCAGATAAAACATTCCGAATGGTCATGATAAATCGCGACTGTTTGTCTTTGCGTCGTCGGATAAATTGCTCGATTTGCGTTGGATTTCTATGTTTTGCGGTGCCGGTGGTCTCGAAGGGGAGAGATGTCCATAAAAATGGACGAGCCAAGGGCTCTCCCTCCGCCTATAAAAGGGCTAAACGTCGCGGCACGATTTTGAAACGACGACGATATAGGGGAGGGTGGTGGGGGACAAAGGGGCAGCGCCATTGGACCGACTTTGGTAAATCGGTCGCATTGTGTCGAGGCTGCCCCGGGTCTGGTTGGTCTCGCAAAGTGGAGCAGCCAGGAAATGAGACGGTATTACTGTCACTTGTAAGTAATAACCAGCAAGTGTGAACAACATCTGCTGTGTCTTCTCTTTTACGCAGCTATTGGGAAGTCGGGAAACGTCGGGCCGCGGGTCGAGCAGATTTCATAGCTCGCGAGAACGATCGTTCTACCGCGGACGACACGATGTCCTCCCGTGTCCTTGCCCGAAGAGACAGGAACCGTTCCGAATCGACGCGACGGGGGCGTTCGATCTTCTCCTCGACACCTTTGCGATCAAAGCAGGTGGATCGGATCGAGGTTTCGCGAGGTATGCGTCATTGTCGAAAATACAGTACGCACCGTGCCACGCCGGAGTACCGTCACTTTGTCGGAGGCTCTCGCAGAAAAATCGACCTAATTGCTCTCGGCCGAAATGAATCGATTCCGCCACCTGTATCAAACTTTTCGCGAAAGAACACCTGCGATTTTAATTGTTGTCCGATTCCCGCGAGGTTCTTGGAACGGGAAGAACTTTTATTTCAAATCACTAGACTGCGGATTTCTATGCTAAATAAAAGTCGTGTGCATTAATTGTGAGAAAGGGGGGCCAAGTTTGACCACGTTTTTATTAACTCGCTTTCTTGTTTGTCTGTTAGGTAAAAATTTTGCAACTGTAACAACTTTAAGCTCAGAACTGGATGACAGCACACGCAAGACTAAACAGCAGAAAATAATTATTTAGACAAAGAAGATTGTTAATATACCCCGTTCTTGAGACGGACTTTAAAGTATAAAATAATTTCTCCCAGATAGTCCTGAAAATTTTGTGGTTGTGAATTTTTAATAGCTATGAGAATAAGATGTAAAACGAAAATCGTGGGGCGCAAGATAATAGTGAGTATAGAGAGAAAACCGTAGGGGAAAACTCACATAACAGTTCATGTCATTTCCGGTGCAGTAAAATTGTTAGTGACTTAGGTGAACATGCATCGATTATCTATTGCACGCGCCCCACGTTTTTCGCTTTAAATCGTACAAGTATTTTCATAGCTGTTAAAAATTCACAATCACGAATTTTCAGAACTATCTGTATGGGGCTAGGGAAACTTATACTTTTTAGTCCGTCTCAAAAACGTGGTATATTAAAAATTTCTTTTATTCAAATTATTTTTGGTAATAACAGCAAGTTGAAAATAATACGTTGCTGTTTCTCTCTGATCCTCTATACCAGTTTAAATTGTAGCTACTCATTTCTGTCACAAATGAATAAAATCCGGGGTCTACAAAAAATTGTTGCAACATTTTGATTCCAGCAGCGGTGCTGAAACGTTCCTTCGTCAAATGATTTTATTTTCCCAGTTCTAGAACTTCGCGCACAAAGTGACTAAAAACCTGAACATGCTCGTTTCTCGCGGCAAGGTCGTCAATTATGCTCGTTCCACTGACGCGACGAAACGTTCGTTCGCACGTCGACCGGATGCGAGAGGGAGGTGTCTGGGAGGTGACCGTCGCTTCGCTGCATTGTCCTCGGAAAGTGGAATAACCGTGTCGCGACGAGATGAGAATGCGATAAGTGGTAACAGCCGTTTAAGATCAGACGGCACGTCTCCCCGGTTAGGTTGGCTCCCGTTGCAACCTGCAACGCGATGCACCCGCGATAATATCGGGCAGAATAAATACCCCGCTGCTGCTTATTGCTCGTGTATTGCCAGTATGGTCCTTAGTTGGCCTTTGTCCTTTCTTAATCAATTACCATATCCTGGCATTATCTTCACGGCTCTTTCTGCAATATTCTCAACGCTAAACCTACCGAAATGACCGGTTTTCTGTTTCACAATTACAGAAATTATAAAAACGTTTTCATAATTACCGAATTGGCTTCTTCATTGAAGTGCATATTATAATCAAAATCGTACAAAGTTTAAGTAAATTCAATCTTCCCCATTCTATAAGAAGTTTCACTTTTATATGTTTTGTGCTTGGGGTAGGTTTGGTGTTAATTTTCCGTATCTTTCGAAATAACGTCCCCACGGAAAGTTTCTACATTTTTAATACCAAATGTAACTTAAAGATTTCTAAAATGTTCCATACATTTATTGAGAAATCTCCACTAATATCAGTACAAAAGTTCGTGGCCGTGTTACATTTTAGTGCGAAACAATCCTTCAATAATCCTCGAATTCGCTGGTACCCAATTGCCCAATCACTTTGAAATTCCGCGGAATCAATTTCTTAGGAAGCAACACAATTCAGAGGGCTTAGGGTGCGTGTCCATTTGAGAGTAAAACGTCCAGAGTCAAATTCGTCAGTGTACACGCTATCGAGAGTGCTATTCCTTTGGTACAAAATGAAACACCGACGAATTTCACTCTCGAGAGTAACTCGCGACAGTTTCGCTCTGAAACGGACCCGCACCCTAAGGCCCATTAATTAAGGGGCACTCCACACCGTTGGTGCATCGAATCGGAATTCGAAAACGGGGATAAGAGGTGTTCCGAGCGTCCTCTCTATTTTCACCGCGTCGTTTCTCTTCGGGAATCGCCGCTGAAATCTTTACGGACCGCCAAGTATGTATTGTTTCCCCTCGTTTCTCTTCTTTTCTTACTTTCTGTCACGGATACGGAGGCGATCGCGCGCGAACGGGAACGGCGAGATGCCACGTGGATTATTTTCGGTACACCGTCGCCACCGAAGTGTTCTACGAAAGATTCTCGCCTCGTCGCTCTTACGCACGACCCATTTTGGAAATAGATGTCGGGGATTTCTCAAAGGACACGGCCGCGTCCCTCTCGCGATCATCTTGCCGTCGAGAGCCTAATTCCTCCGTTTCCAAGAGAAACGATCCTCGTTCGCCGGCCCGACCGGCGGCGATACGTTCCGTCAGCCTCCCTGATTCGTTCTCAACGTAATTTTCCATCTTGTCGCATCCCAAAAGCTCGCTGCTGTTTCTTCATACTCGCGCGTGTAACCGCATAAATCCCAATCCCAGTAGTTACATCGAGCTCGAATCCGAAAACCGCTTTTATCGCACGATTTTTGGGAGAACGAGGTCGGATTTTGAACTTGAAGAACTTTCTGTGCTTCGACTATGAAAGTTCTGCGAATAATTCTTTTACAGATATATATGTTTCTGTAACGTAATAATTATTTGAAGCTTAAGGATTCGGTAGAATTAAAAATGTACATTTTCACGGAATTCATCTCGTCCGCTTTACCTTCTGAATCGTGTTATCAAAGTCCTCTGAAAGACACGACAAAAGCGCACTGATTTTTTAAGAGTCGATGGATTGAAGCGGGTCGTTCAATTTACTCGAAATATTAAAAATCCGAGGAAATGTAATTAAAATCAATAATTGCGTCCATTGACGGTGCTAAGCGGTGTCCGCGCGAGCACTGAAAGGATGAACGCGGGCGCCGAGCAAATAAGAAGAGTAAAATATTTTCTTTTCACGGAGGAAGCGGTTAGAGCGACAAGCATGATTTAATCGACCGTAAACGTGGACGTCGAGCGTCTGAACCGGAGGGTAGGCGAGCGCCGGAGCGTCGAACGACGATCAAAGGTGGGGGTGGTGTTAGTGTCGCTTTTGGGTGGACTTTTTACGGTCGTTTCCTGTATCGGACCGATCGACGAATCTCTTTCTCTCTCTCTCTCTCTCTCTCTCTCTCTCTCTCTTTTTCTCTCTCTCTCTGTGTTGAGGATCGAAAGCTTTTGCGAGGCCCCCGTCCAAATTTCACAATCGCCAAGGCCACGACGCGACGTGACGCGACGTCGCGCGATCTCTCTCACGTAGTTCGCGAGGCTCGTTTCCCGCTGGCCGCGTGGACACTGTTTCGCGCGTGTAAAATTAGACAAGGAGTTCCTATAGTTGACTCAGAGTTGAAACGAGAAGGGGCCAAAGCTCGAAGCCCGAAGCTCCACGTATTTTTAGAGGGTTGGCAGCAACGACAACGACAGCTGGCCATCTTGCCGTGCCGACGGTAGGCTCTCCCCGAGGGCTAACCCTTTGCCCTAAGATCTCTCGACTTTTCTAAATAATCGAGATTTTTCAGTTCCTTTAGTTCAGGCCATGACGGATTTATTAATAAGTAGTAGATAGCGGGAATCGTGGCGACCAATCCATATTTTTCAAAACACGCTGTATGATAAAATATGTAACTTACATAATTTTAATTATTTTCACTTGAAGAAAATCACACGTACGCTTCAAATACCGATAAATATTTTTGCAAAATCCCGTTGCAGAAGGTTCAAGTTTTTACGAAAAAAATTACTAAAAATTGAAAACAGAATACTCCCTCAAGGGGTATTCAAAATGCCACCATTTTGTAAATATCCGGGATAATTGATTTATTTTGGATCAGACCATAGCCACATTCATACTGATTGAGACAAAACTAATTCTATTTAATTAATTCTTTTAGTTCAGGCCATGATTACATTCATATTTACTAAAAAGTAGATAGACTGGAGTCGTAGCCACCGTCGATCCATATTTTTCAAAACACACTTCATGAAAAAATATGTAACTTACATAATTTTAGTTATTTTCACTTGAAAAAAATCACACGTACGCTTCAAACACCGATAAATATTTGCGTAAAATCCCAATGCAGAGGGTTCAACAATTTTTCCGCAAAAAATTACTAAAAATTGAAAACAGAATACTCCCTCAAGGGGTATTCAAAATGCCACCATTTTGTAAATATCCGGGATAATTGATTTATTTTGGATCAGACCATAGCCACATTCATACTGATTGAGACAAAATTAATTCTATTTAATTAATTCTTTTAGTTCAGGCCATGATTACATTCATATTTACTAAAAAGTAGATAGGCTGGAATCGTAGCGACCGTCGATCCATATTTTTCAAAACACACTTCATGAAAAAATATGTAACTTACATAATTTTAATTATTTTCACTTGAAAAAAATCACACGCGCACTTCAGATACCGATGAACATGCGTGCAAAATCACAAGGCGAAAGGTTAAATAGTTTTCGTGAGAAAAATTCGAAAATAGTCGCGGAAGAACGATCTCGAAAACAAGAGTAGCCTCTCTTAAGGATCGACGTTTGTAGTAACCTAATCGGACGGCTAGACTGGCATTAAAACCACGATGAACAGCTTTAAGAATTGACGTCACGGAGACATAGTAATGGAGTTTGCCACCCGAAACCCCGGTGCCTCGGTGACGTCGGTTTAGGGCAAAGAGTTAAGACGACGAGACGCGACGCCGACGCCGACGCCGACGCCGACCCTCCAGACTCCAGGACCTATCCTCCGGGGGTCCTTCGAGTCGAGGATTCTTTAGACGCAATTTCTCCCGAGACAAATTCTTTCCGCCCCCGTTACACGAAGCACAGGAACGAGCAATATTCACCGGGCTCTTTTCTGGCCGAGTTGACATGGTCTTTCTTCGTCTCTGTCCGGATGTTTAATTTCTAAAATACAAGAAAACCTCGAGTTTTTTCGGAACGGTAACGCGCGCAATCTTCTCGCGACCACCGCACATTTCTCGGAAATAGTCTCGCGAAGATTCCAACCATCTCCGCTTTACAGTTTCGTTCGGTGCCGTATTTTAACACTAAACTGGTTTTTTCATTATTTATTTCTCGTTTTATTTATCTTTTTCCAAGAAATATTTGTAGCCTGTCCTACCTGCCGCGCCCGGACAATTTGACCGCACGAAACAATATGGCATTCAAATAGCTCTTCTATTTTTATAACTCTTCTAAACCTAAACAGTCAGTATAAAAAAAAGGGCTATTCTCAATGTGGCATGGCCAACTCAAAATAAATGAGACGCTATCAAGCTACGCACGTTTCAACACATCCGAACCGCAAAGGTGGACGACACAGTACAATTTTGTAAATCGAGGAGAGAGTATCGCAGTATTTTTTATATAATTTGAATTATACAAAAATAAATGTGTCTCGTCATTTTATGGAAGTTGCTCGTCTACTAATTCATTCAGCGACAAATTGACTATTATTCTACCGGTATTCGGTATTAGAAACGGAACAAATTTGCCGGTCGCGAATGTGTTAACAATAACCTTTTTTTTAGGACCGGTCATTTTGACCGCGCACGGTAGAAATAGCTATACAAAAAGTGTCGGTAGGTTTAGTGTTAAACGAACTCCCGTCGAGTGCCAACGCGATCGGAAAGTAGAGTAAAGTGTAGAAGTAAAACATGGTTGTGAGCATTTCATCTTTCATTTTCCTGTTTGATTACGACAGTCTTTCAATCTCGAATCTTCCGCCCTTCCATTTCGTGGCTTTTACAGCAGTCTTCTCCTAGCAGACAATGTTCCTGAACAACAACTCTTGAAGACCGAAGCGGTTTCGCAAAGACGCCCTTCGAGTTTTATCAGTTTACAGACCTTCAGGAAACTCGTATTTAATCGCACGGCATGCAAGAACATGAAAGATTATCTAATTCGCGACAGACCTACGGTAACAGAGGGGACAAAGCGTTCTTTTAAGGCAACCGGTGGCAGAAGTTGCGAAAGTGTCCTTAAAAACTGGGACAGGTTATATCTGAGAATGTTGAACAGTTGTTATTTTCCTCTGGAACGGTGTCTCTTGTTCTTCTATTTTATCTGTGATCTCTTTAAATCACTGTTCCTCCGCTCCTCCGTCTCGTTTGGTTAAAAATAAACGTCGGAAAACCACGGAACGGTAAACACGTATCTCGATAGCAATATTTTCGTTCGAGTAGGCAATTCTCTAGATCCGATGGTCGACAAGTCGAAAAAAAAAAAACAGCACGCGTCCGCTCGGTCGGAAGATTGCAAAATTTGTTGAAAGAATTCCGCGGGTAGTCCTCCAGTCGTCTCACGGGTAACAAAGATTTACGGGACTATTGTTCAGCGGGTCCCCCCTCGGTAGGTTCGCGCGAAATAGTTGGGCAGAGCTGTTTCTTCCCTTGGCCCTCCTGGTCGCGTTCATTTTCTCCCGGGGGAAAGTCTGGAGACACATCGGTTGCAGGGGAGGGGGAAGGTCGTTCGAGTCGCCGGCCATAAAGGAGAGCGCGGAATTCGCCGCGCTTAGGCGATCCTGCTTTGTTCTGATCGTTCCTCGGAGGCTCGAGAGCCAAACTCTTTCTCTCTCTCTCTCTCTCTCTCTCTCTCTCTCTCTCTCTCTCTCTCTCCCTTCAGGGCGGATCAAGTTTGGTACGACCACTGCCGAGATCAAGGATGCTTATTTACTCGCCTAATCTTCCTCCTGAGCGTCCCCGGGCGGATTTCCCTCCTTCTACCCCTCTAGCGTAAGAGGAACCATCTTGTTTTGCGCTTTTCATTTACCTTAACCCTTAGCACTCGAGTGGCGACTGTAAGGCGCCACTAAAAATTGCTGCATCATTACTCAAAATATTTTGTACATTATTAAATTTGTTTGCATTCAATAAATCACTAAACACTTCAGTATTGTAAGAGTAAGTTGCTCCCTGTTAGTATGCGTAACATGAAAAAATATATGTATATAGAAGGGAAATATTCTAGGTCGGAAGAAAGGTTTCGTTTTGGTGTTAAAATAGCTTCGAGTGCAAAGGGTTAATTCCCTCCACCTCCGAGCTTCAGCTCTTCGTGGTTAACCCTTCGCGCTGCGATTTTCTTTGCAACGATTAGAACTTTTTGGACGTTTACAATCTTCTCGAAGAAACAGGCAATTTGTATTTAACACTACGTTTGCGGAAAAATCACTTTGATATTTTTTATTTACGATTATATCGAGATCCTGAAGATGCACCCGTGAGGATTTATTCAACAAAATTATTTCTTTGGGTATACAGGGTGTTAAAAAAAAACTATTCAGTATTTATATGGTACATAGAACGCACTGTGCCGAGTAAAAAAGCCTTGGTAAACATAGGTCGAAAGGTCGAAGCAAACACAAATGTTTATATCTCGGAAACGGTTGACCTTCCGACCTACGTTTACCAAGGCTGTTTTTACTCGGCACAGTGTGTTCTATATACCGTGTAAATATTGAATGGTTTTTTTTTAACACCCTGTGTACAGTGAATTCTCGATATTTGTCAACAGCGTCGTGTATCGTCCAGGAGACATAACCGAGCCGTGTTATGTTTACTCTCCTCGGCGGCTGAGGTCTCCCGCGGTAGTGGGGATAATTCCGCGACGTTTATCACCCAGGTTTCGGCGACATATATGGAGAAATCACTGTACTATCGAACGAGTGGCGAAAAATTAGATACTTTCTTGGTCTCATAAAGTAACGTGAAATGCTTAACGTAAACCTAGTGTTCCGTCGTAGCAAAGGGTTAAGCTAGAGCTGATTGGAGACACAAAACGGAAGCGTTCGAAGGCTTCGTGGGGACACGGTTCCGATGGAATTTCTATAAATCTCTCGGCTCGTTCTCGCCCCGCGGACAACCCATTAATCAACGGGCGTAATTGAATGGTTGCGACGAGACGGGCCGGCCGCGATAATCTCGAAGTAGCCGTAAATATCGAACGGATAATTAAAAATTGGCCATTAATCATCGTCGGATCTATATCTCGAAGAGCGGGCAGCCGCGGGCGACAAGAACGCGGGAAGATCCTCGCTGTTCCTCCAGAAATCGGATTTGTCTGAACGTCTCGGTCGCTTCAAAATGGACCCTGTATTTTTAATTAACACGTTGACTGCCATGTCACCCATATATGGATGTTAAAGTTAAAATGAATTTTTACGTTAATATATTGATTGTACCAAATTTGATTAGGATCTGTAAAACACAACAAACTTGGAGGACTACTCGATATCACACATTTAATTTTCTTCAATTTTTATTTCATTCAATAACTTACTTTGATTTTATGGAGTTTTTCAGGTTTCTAGTTTGGCAGTCAAAGTATTAACCCTTAGCACTCGAATGGCGACTGTAAGGCTCCACTAAAAATTGCTGTATCATTATTCAAAATATTTTTTACATTATTTAATTTCTTTGTATTCAATAAATTACTAAACATTTCAGTATTTTACGAGTAAATTGCACTATTTTCGTATGTACAGCATGGAAAAATATATAATAGAAGGGAAATATTCTAGGTCGGAAGAAATTTTTCGTTTTAGAGTTAAAATGGCTTCGAGTGCAAAGGGCTAAGAGGGACACTCCTCGCGCTGTTAGCATGTCGTCGCGTTTTCATTTTCATTGGAGATTCTGCGAAAAAGTATAGAAGCACGAGATTTCAATGACGCGGGGAGTTGAAAACCGTGGCTGTAGGGAACGGTAATAATTAGCAAAAGCGTCTCGCGTCGATGCGTCGATCATGCTCGCGGATCTCGACTTAGCTCGAGAACCCTTTCAGGAATTCTATTCTTCCAATGCTGCGGTTCGCTATTAAGAGCTCGAGGCGCGAATATTATTCCGTTCCTGGAAAAACTCGATTCGAAACAATCCCCGTTCCTATTCGCGCACCCTTTTGTCCCTCGGAAACTTCTATTCCAGCCCTTAACCGGCTCGGGACCGGAGTATTATATTTCGCAACTCCCATACTTCGGTCGAGCGAAACTGAAAGGGAGTGTGTTATTTCGTGTTCGAGCATAATGCGGCTTATTTATTTCACTACACATCAGACTCGCAAACAAGCAAACCAGAATTTTATGGAATGTCTTCGAGAGTCGCCTGTCAAATGTTTATTTCACATCCGCGGTGCAATAACAATCGGTCTAACCTAGCCTAATCATTAGACAGTGAATGTGCACACGGAATAAAAATTTTCTGCACGAATTGCACGAAGTGGGAGTTCGGTGAAAATGTATTTCACCCGTTCATAATTCTGGAAATATACTCATTAATTCGTCTACCGTTTTCCTCTACTGTACACGCAATCAAGTTCGTAGTCTGACGATCATTACCGCCTGCAACTTTGTTTCACACGTGCGACACTGTAAGGACAGTATAGTGACAGCAATAATGGTACCGTTTCGAGGCGGGATGAGTATATTCAGAGGCGGCGTTCCGAGCAGAATTTCCCGCAGTAAAATATGACCCATTTTTCCTGCAATCAAATGATCGTTTCGAGGACAAATCATTCTTTGATGAGGCTCGTTCTGGAAGCTTAATCACAGTCGTGCGCATGCAACGTTTCCAGCTGCAGGATCGCGATATCGAACTTCGCTGGTCTCGTCTCTCCCTGACGTGCATAATGATAAAAAAAAAAAATCATAGGCGGTCGCGCGTGCAACATTTAATCGAACTTCGGGCGAGAGTTGCGCACCGGGTCAAGAACAAAAGCACCGAGGAGGAAGAGAGTGCACCGTGTATCCCGCCGATAAAACCGGCTATCTGATTAAAACGGGAAAACGGATTTCCCTAAAATTCTGAGCGAGAGACGCTGTCGACGGTCAATGAAACGTGAACCACGCGTAAAACTCTGAAACAGGGACGTTGTATCCGAGCTGACGTGGCTGCCCTTCGATAACGCGGCCATTACTTCGTTGAAAGCCCCTTTAACCCTTGCACGACGGCGGCTGGGCACGGTTTTTCACATGATTTTCGTCGAGCTCGCGGCTCGTGGCGAAATATCCCGTCACTCGTAACTGGTCCGCAAATTTCATAGTAGCCTTCTGATCTCCACAGATTCAGCAGTATCGAACGTTTCAACTCCCTAACACTAAGTTACGATGCACTAAACGTGGCCAGTTCGGATTATTTTATAAAAATATCAAGAATATTAGGGGGACCCAGAAGTAATCAATTATTCTGAAATATAAAACAAACTTTCTAGTAAATTCAAGCTTTTATATAATCTCCATCATTATCAAGGACAGTTTGCCATCTTTCCTGCAAATTTTCAGTCCCCCTCTTATAGAAATCCAGGGTTCTGAAAGCAAAATATGACTCGAGGTGCCTCCTTGCATCTTCTGCAGAATAATTCTTGTATACTTATCATAAGTTTATCCTTTCGTTCTTTAATTTATCTTGAGGAAATAATAACCAAACTGAGTTTCACTGTAAACACAAGAAACGACATTAAAAGCTATTATTCCACAAAGATTGATGTAAGAAAGTGACAATCCTAATCAATTAGATTTTGCAATGCGCGTCGCTTTTCTCTCTTTTGTCTCTACTCTTATCAACTGTCAATCCGCCATGTTGTTCCACAGACATGCGCGATACATATCCAATTCAAAATGAGCTTTAAAAGGAATACGATAAATTTACATAACCTCTATCGTATTTCTTTTACATACTTAATTTTGGATCAGCTTCCACTACAGATTTTAGGGTGTCATTATCAAATTCAACTGGTCGTCGAGGCCTGTCAGAGAGATCATAATCACCGGCAGCAAACCTTCTGAACCAACGTTGACACATGTTGACCTTCAATACATCTCCATAAAAATCGCTCATTTTCTTTGTTGTTACCGTCGCATTAAATCCCGCATGAAAATGAAAAAGTATGCAATGTAAAATGTTGCATAATGGAAAAGGGACTGAAAGTCCATTGGAAAAAGAGTCAGCTTTTTTTTTTGGAAAACGTAAGATCCCTTCGGAAAGCGGAGTTAATTGAAAACGCGTGTGCGAACGAATACCGACAAAGAGGAATGGCGGTGGGTATTTGCATTCCAGCGGATCCTCTTAAATCTCGGCCGTTGGATACACAGAAATAGAGCAGGATTCGAACCCGCGGAGATTTCACCGGACCGTGGAACGCAAAGGGCGGCTCTCGATAATGAAACCTTAATTACAACCGCGGTTGCGGAGTCGAATTTCTGCGTTGGTTGAAATCGTAAATGAACGCGCGCGCGCGCGGGCTTTTTTGCGTTCCTCGCTGTTCAAACAAATCCTCTCGCGGTTTTCGCGCCATTTGGACCATTTTGTTGCTGTCTCGCGCGTCTCGTTGTTGTTCCTGCGCGCGCGCGAAAGTTTACGGAACACGCATTGTCCGTTTCCAAGAGGGCTCTAGTCGCAACCATCCATCTTTTCGCCGTGTATTTTTCTTGCTACCACCCGGAAGGGACGAGCTAACCTTTTACATTTGACGACGTCAATTCCGGAAATTTCGAGCAGAATTTTATTCCACTCTCTCGAGTCTAAATTAAATTCTATTTTTTGAATTCTTGCGCGCTCCAGGCTATTTTCATCTCGGAACTCGGAGAATATAACCGACCGGCAATATTTCAGAATCTGGCATTCTTAACAATTTATCAAGCGCTAAGAAACTCGGCAACGCAAAAAGTTGTTTCCAATTACGGTTCTTTGTGTTTCAGGCAAGAAAATATCCGTCAAAATGATCGGTACAATATTTTTGAACGTCATAGAAAATTTGGGGGATTGACACGTAAAAGTGAATAGCACTCTGGAGTCGCCGTTCTAGTGTAAAGGGTTGATAGCTAAAAATATAGACGTTCATTTTTATGAACATAATTTTAACTCCAAAACGAAACATTTCTTCCGATCTAGAATATTTTCCTTCTATATATATATATGTATACTTTTTCATGTTACACATACAAAAATGGTGCAATTTGCTCGTACAATACTGAAGTGTTCAGTGATTTATTAAATACAAACAAATTTAATAACGTAAAAAATATTTTGAATAATGATACAGCAAATTTTTAGTGGCGCATTACAGTCGCCATTCGAGTCCTAAGTAACCACGAAGAAGTTGTAGTTGCTGTAGCTGCGAAGGAAATCGTAGAGCACGAGGGTGGGGAAAAACAATGAACAGGGAAGGGAGGGTGCAGCCCTTTGAAAGTTCAGCCGATAACGAGACGTGGAAATGGAGCCGAAGGTTTCTCGGACTGAGAGCGCGTCGGGTTTCGCGACGTTTCTAATTGCGAAACATTGTTTCTCGATCTCGACCGGAAACGCCGGTCGCGTGCTCTTTACGTGCATCGGCACACAAACTCGTTTCCGTTATTCACGTCCGATAACAAAGCCACCTGATTAGAAACGTTTCTTGTTATCAGAAAATCTCCGCAGAGCGTTCGATCGAGTCCGGATAATGTTCCGGATTAATTTCATAACTCGCAGCGCGGGTATCGCGTGTGCGGAACCGTTAATCATCGACGGAAACAGCCTGTATCGATATTCCAAATGGAAAGCGGACCTGCGGTCGTTTTCTTCTGTATCCGCGTACCTTTCATTTCTGCTTTGAAATTTTTCTATAGGGCGCGGTTTTAATATCGAGCGGACAGAAATGTTCGATGACGTCCGTTTATTAACAACAGCCGGACCGTGGTTTTCGTACCTTTACCAATGGAAAAACGAGCAGTCGAAAACGGAACGGTATGTACAAACGTTAGCGAATTATATCGATATAGTCGTGCTATTTCGGAACGACAAAAATGATTAAAAGACGAAACGAATTGCGATCGAGCTTTCGATTAAAGGTCGCCCGACTCGTTCATTCTCCGTTACATTGAACCGTTTTATTTCAGTTGGTTTTATGAACGAATCGTTCTTGTTTCAACGAACAATCATGTCGAATGGATACGGCATTCCGAATTTTGTGTATTCGTTGCCGTCCTCCCCCCTCCCTGGCTAACGACAAATGGTTCCCGGAGGGGAAACTGCGAAAAGATCAATATCACGCTCGATCCTCGGAATCGGACGTGTAATTCGTGGGAGGCTCTTACCGAAAAATAATTAAGAGTTAATCGCACAATTTCACGGACGAACGGTGTCCCTCGTTACCGCGGAGCTTTGCTCCTTGAAAGAACGCGAAGTCAGTTCACGCTTTCGTACCATGATTGAACGTTGCATTATTTCCGGGTGACCGGAGGGAATCCTATTAACTGTTCGAGTACAAAGACCGACTAATTAACGAGTAGAGGGAACGACCATCGACTCCGTTATTAATTAGTATACGTTGCGATGCGGCCGCTATGCTAATCAGGTTTTTCGCGACGGGCGGCCCGTTTCGACGGTGACGTCAGCGGGCCGAGAGTCCACCCGATTGTACATCCGATCAGATTGTATATTGTATTTACCAATAGCGTGTCGGTGCGGTTTCGCGTCGAATCGCGCGCGAAGCCACGGTTTCCACGCTTTCCACCTCGAATGGAAACTGGGAATGATAAAGAACGCTCTCTCGCGTTCTCACCTGAACGCTCACCTGAGCGCTGGTCGCTCCTCGTCGGGTCGCGTTCGACCCGCATTGCCGAGGAACCGCGCGGCCGCCTATCGCGAAACCATGACACAATTACTCGTCCGTCGCCGATCCGATAATAACCTTTTCGTCAAAGGATTACGCTACCGAGGAAATTCTGAAAAGTTCGCACTCGCCGCGAAAAAGAAACACCGCGACGCGGCACGTCTAGCGCAAATCCGATTAAAATCTGGCCAGCTATCGCAACTCTCCACGATACATCGACACTGTAAGAGAGGACGCGAAATTTTTAGCGAGATATCGTTTTGTAGAGTCGGATTTTTTCTGCGCCACCCCGTCGATTCACCCTCGAAGTTTTATTCCGCAGATAGAAAACCAAGTTCGATCTTCGGCGTTCAATTGTCAACCCCCGCCATTCTTGTCGCAGCATCTCTGAAGGTTTCTAAACATATCCCTTCGGGCACGATATCTGTGTACCGTATCCACTATGAAAGGGTTTTTTCAAATTTGTTACGCAAGATCAGATTGTTAGCTGCGTTACATTTTTTCAACGTTACTGTTTACTTTCCAGGATATGTACAGTGAATTCTCGATATATGACCGAAAAATTGCAACACAACCTTTTCGAAACACACTGTATTCCAAGATTCAGGTACACCAAGGTTGATCCAAAAAATCTCTGGATCCACAAAAGAGTTAAAAATCTCTCGATCCACAAAAGTACAATACTGAAATATTTAGTAATTTGTGAAATGCAAACAAAAGTAATGTAAAAAATATTTTGAATAATGCTACAGCAATTTTTAGTGACGCCTTACAGTCGCCATTCGAGTGCTAAGGGTTAATAAATATTCCCCAAGGAAAAAATTGCAACACAACCCCTTCGAAACACACTGTCTTCCAACATGCAGCTACAGCAAGGTTGATCCGAAAAATCTCTGGATCCACAAAAGTACAACACTGAAACATTTAGTAATTTGTGAAATGCAAACAAATTTAATAATGTAAAAAATATTTTGAATAATGCTACAGCAATTCTGAGTGATTCCTTACAGTCGCCATTCGAGTGCTAAGGGTTAATAAATATTCCCCAAGGAAAAAATTGCAACACAACCCCTTCGAAACGCACTGTCTTCCAATATGCAGCTACAGCAAGGTTGATCCGAAAAATCTCTGGATCCACAAAAGAGTTTGCAATAATCGCTTTCGCTCTCGTACGCAGATGCGCTCGATTCAATGTCAACTGTGGCTGTTGTTCTTTGTTCTACGATCGATTCAGTCAACGTACCGAATAAGCAACGATCTCGCAGCGAGAGAGAGAGAGAGAGAGAGAGAGAGAGAGAGAGAGAGAGAGAGAGAGAGAGAGAACAACACACACGAACAGCACACTCGAAGCCAAAGTCCAGAAATTCGCGAGAGTCTCTGGTGAGACAGAGAGACGCGTGGGAGTGCAGTCAGTCCGTTTGTGGTTGTGCGAGTGTGCGTCGGCGAAGACCGTGTGAATTTTTGCAGGCGACTGGACATCCTTCGGGCCGTTTCAAGTTTGGGGACACGCTCGAAGCGCACGCGGCCGCAGAGTTCTGCCCGCAATCCTTCCGGGACAAGAAAGTTTGCGTCCTTCTTGCGTACGTGGGTTGAAATAACAGGCAGCGAGCCGAGAGACAGAGCTCCTTGCAAGGAGTAAAACTTGTCGGCTTTCAAGTTTCCGAGGCAAGTTCTGCCGAACGCTCGTCGAACGGTTCCCGCGAATCTCCGTCGACAAGCGTCTTTAACAACGTTCTTTAACAACTATTCAAGATTCTTGGAATGCGGTTGTATATATTAGGGGTAGCCATAAGTAATCAATTATTTGCAAAGAATTTGTTTTCCCTTTAGTTCCGTACCGATCGTTGAAGAGGAAACACGTATTCTTTTACAGTTTTCGCTAAAGCAGCCTGTCTTCAAAATATTCTAAAAAGTATAATTTCTTTGAGAACCCTGTAATAAAATGGCGGCGTCCGTACCTTCCGAGGATCGTATTCGTCATTGCACACTTTTTCATTTTCAGTAACAACAAGGAAAATTTGCGATGTTTATGGAGATGTATTGAAGGACAACAAGCGTCAACGTTGGTTCAGAAGGTTTGCTGCTGGTGATTATGATCTCTCTGACATGCCTCGACGACCAGTTGAGTTTGATGATGACACCCTAAAATCTCTAGCGGAAGCTGATCCAAAATTAACTATACAAGAATTATCGAGAAGCCTTGGGTCCACATGGTCAACTATGCAAAAGCACCTACACGAAACGGGAAAGGCATATAAGCAAGGAATATGGGTACCGCATCAATTATCCGAGACCAACGAGAATATTCGTCGACCAATTTGCACTTGATTGCTATCCAGATTTCGTAGAGATCCATTTCTTAGTAGAATCGTTACCGGAGATGAAAAATGGATTCTTTATGATAGCATAAAGCGTTCCAAGCAATGGATTTCTGCAAATCAAACCGCAATATCAACCCCTAAACCTAGCTTATCACTTGGAAAGGTGTTACTGTGCACTTGGTGGGACTGTCCTGGCATAATTCACTTTGAGTCGTTGAAACCTGGAGAAACAGTTACTGCTCAGTTGTATTGTCAGCAATTATAACGGCTGTATTCAGAACAATTCAAAAAGAGGGCTTCTTTAGTCCACGGAAAAGGTGTAATACTGCAAATTGACAATACCCGGCCCCATGCAGCGAAACTCACTCAGGAAAAAATCAAAGAATTGCAATGGGAAGTTTTACCGCACCCCCGTACTCACCGGATATTGCCCCCTCTGATCTTTTCAGATCTCTGGAGCATTATTTAAGAAATAAAACATTTTGTAGAAGATGTTAGGAGGCACCTTGAGTCATATTTTGATCACGAACCCTGGATTTCTATAGGAGGGGGACTGAAAATTTGCAGGAAAGATGGCAAACTATCCTTGATAATGATGGAGATTATATAATAAATTAACCCTTTGCACTCGGATGTCCCCTCTAAGGGGACATAATGAGTCTAGAATCGATGGCTCCGAGTGCAAAGGGTTAAGAACTGAATTTACTACAAAGTTTGTTTTAGATTTCAAAATAATTGATTACTTACGGGTCCCTCTAATATCTGCATAGTCTCGTTAGCTTATAGCCAGCGCGCGGTAGAATGAATCTTCCCCATTCGAACGAGCCCTTTCCCAGCGAAAAATATTCTCATATAAGGACGAAAAGTTAAGGCACGTAAAACCATTTTTCGCCTATTTTTGTCGGTAACCTGGTTACTCTACCTTATCGCGAATCGACGGTTTCCACAGAATTCTTGGCCGAGTCGAGTCAATGCTAGAAAACCAGCTCCTCACAAAGGTTTCTCCATCGACTCGATCATTTATCTCGCCTTATCTTAAATTTCGATTCTCAAAGAAGCAATTCACAAAGTTAAGTTCGGACTTCCCAGGGCGTCAATCATTTTTACCGACTTGCATCGCGAGAAGCCATTTCCCTTTTCTCCGTCGCACAACAAAATTTCGAAAACTAAAAAGAAATGTCGTATTTCGTAGTAATTTGTACGCGTTTGCGATATCGTGAAAGGAGATTCCGAACGGTTGCTCGTAAAAGGGAGGGCTCCTATTATCTCAAAACAAAATGGCGGACACCCTCGAGAAGAACGCGTGTCATGGCATACGTATAGGGTTTAACGCAACAAAAAGAATTCGCGATATCTGCTAACGAATAAACGAATAAATAATAGAGGGTGCTCCCTATCGCCAGAACCCCATTATGATCGAAAAACGATTTCCTCGACGAGCGAGGGGTAGAATCGCTCATCCCCAATGTCGATTAGGATTCTTTTCGACGGGGGCCGGCTGCTCGCGTTGCCCACGTAACCTTTCGAGAAAAAGTCGAGAACCGGTGGGGGTGGATCCTCGTTTTCGTTTTTTCGGTCGCTTTCGCGCCGAATACGGACGCGTCGTGAATACCGACGGTTTTTCTTGCGACAATGGGAACCGGAGGCGGTCCTCGATCGGATCGATCCGAGCCTCGGAAACCGATCGTTTGTGCCTGTAAACTCTGGACAATCGAGTTTCGCCTCGATGGACACCGAATCCGTCCTCGATTCTTCTACACAACCTCTCGATTAATTGTGGTTGGTTGGTCTCCTCTACGCGCTTGGAAATGTTCGTGCGCCCCGTCGCTTGCGCTTTATCTCTCTGCGCAACACTTAATATTTGCATTTCCTAGATTTTTATCATACACTCCCTCTGCCCCATAACAATACTAACCAGAGAATATTTAATCGGGGACGATTGGCGAATGTTGTAGCGCAAACTTGCGCAGCCTTCAATCGAAATCAATGATTGCCTGCTTAATGTCTTCGTTGTTTATCATTTCGTCGAGGAGGAAGAAAGTGTGTATCGATTGACAGTTTGATGGAAATGAATGATGCGGGTGTCTAGTAGATTCTGCTTGAAACGTGCGTCACGAGGAGTTAATCGCGCGTTCGAGCGTCCTGCGGCGTAGCTTTTTCGCTCGACCCGATTTTTAAAGGAGCGATTTTTCGTCGATGCGAGTTTGTCCGTCGACGATACAGACCCAGCCGTCGTATCCGGTTTTCTTCGGATAATCATCGATCAAAATCGTGGGCGGAATTCTAAGGCGCCGGGGGACGAGATCGTAAGCGTGGAAGAAGCGGAGAAAAATTTTCAATTTTCCCGGCGCGCGGAGCACACGCCATTTAATATTAGGAGTTTAGAAGGCAATTTCTCCTCGCGGTTGACGCTAATCCCGCAACGCGCGCGATTTAAATTCGACCCTCGAGCACGGCCGGGGGCCGCGCGAGCATTGCGCGTCATTATCCCGATCGAATCCTCCCGTAATTAGCTGTCCATCCGTTTCTTTTCGAATCGCTGCACCGACGAAACGTCGAGAGAGGTAGCATTCGTACATACGGGAAAACCAGAGGAATGATTTTATCGGATTAACCGGGCACAATGGACGCCGAGAGCTCCCGAACGAAGAGAGTTCGGCAACGTTCGCACGCGGATCTAGCCGCGAGCACGAAAACGACACGCGCGCATTTAAATGGAGCGCGCATTAAAATCTAAGCCGGATTGTTCTTTATCGCCGAACGCGCTCTTCGCGTTTCCCGGCCTGTTATTTCTGATCAAGAGCTGTAAAACCGAGGGAAACTGCAATTTCACCGTAATTCGTTCGCGCAACGTCGACCGTCGAAACAGCACAGTTCCTTCTGTTCTCTTCTTTCGGGGCCAAAATGATAATTTCGACCGTTGCCCGCCGCGCGATCCATGCAAATGCGCGACGGAAGTCGTTTTACAATCGTGACGAAGCAAACGCCTCGGTGTTTTCCCGCAGTCGCAAAAGAAACGAGGTTTCTGATCGAATTAATTGCGGCCGCGTCGCCGAGGACGCAAAAAGGTTCTCGATGGAAATCGAACGGGAAAGCTGGCCGGGTGCCCACCTCAGCAATTAATTTCTATTGTCCCAGCGGCTCCGTGCTTCGTCGCGAGGGCTCGCGAATCGGGGAGCCATTCAAATGCATTCCGCGGAAAAGAAAAGAATCGGAATCGCTCGTCTTCTCGAGCGACGCGACGCGACGCGTGACGCGCGACGGCTCGTTAAGCGATTCATCCCTTGGATCTTCTTCGTTAACCCTTCCCCGGCTTCGCGGAGGCTGCGAGACTGTCGCACAATTGATTTTACACCCGTCATTGTTTTTTAGCACTCCTACTGGCGTCATCAACACTTCTACTACCGAAAACGTTTATCATAGATGCAAAATGAAAATTGTTCGCATTAGTTTCAACCCCGCAGGAGTCACAGAAACGCTCACTTCTTTTCTCGGCGATTCCAGCAGCCCGGAACAGTGTTTTCAAATTCTTGAAATGTTTTTACTGTTTCGTAGAAACGCATGAGGCCTAATAATTAGGCCTCCGAACGGCTGTGTCTAAAAGACACACGCAACAATTTTTCTTTGAATGATCTCAGAGGAAACTATCAGGTTTGTGTATTACTCGAGGTAACTCGTTGCGAGTGAAACTTCTGTCGCGGTCGAGCAATTCCTGAAGAGACGGTAAACAATTTTCAATCGTTCCTGCTCGATTTCGGACTTCGGATTTGAGGATGGGCGGAGCGTTGCGATAGCGTTTTCTAATAGAACCTGCAAAAACTGTCTTCTCGACTATGTCACAAGAGTGGAACCGCACGGGTCAACAACGAATATTAATCGCCTCGAAGGCGGCTTATTTTTCGTTGATCTTCCTTCCCTACGGAAATCATAGATCGCAGACGAGTCCCGTCGCTTCATCTCTCCGCCCGAAAATTACTATTTCTCAGACTCCCGTAGCATGCACAAGGCTGGCCAGAAAGTTGGTTCCATTTTTACGCAGCGTTTCTGAATTTTATATATATATGCTAATTTCGCGTGCGATACCTCGGTGCGCAGTTCGTTGCGCGTCGCGCGACGCAAACAGGATTTTCGAAAGATTATTCATGTCCGATCGGCAACTTGATCGCGGGAATGGAACAAACTTGCTGCTCGACCGGATTTTCACCTAAACGATCTCCTGCCGCACCTTCTTCGGCTTCGGAAGCTTTCTCCGCTGGTCCGAGCGCGTCTTCTGAATACCGCCGCAGGGAATGTTGTCGCACGAGTGTCGCACTTTGAACTCTCGGAGTGGGTCCGTCTTCGTCTTCCCCGTCGCTACAACATCGCCGAAAATCGTGCAAACAACGCAGCAGACGCCGCCGGAGACGCGGCTGTATCCGGTTCCGTTGTGCGACGTTGGATCATGGTCGCTGGTCCATCTGCGGTCTTTTCCGAGACAATTGGCACCTGGAGCCGGTTCTCTTGGGTTACATCGATCGCACTTGGCCGCGGGCGATCGCTCGCACCTCGGGCCGATCGTCGGCTCTCGTTATCAGCCCCCGGATTGGCCGGAAACTCGACCGGGACACGGAAATTCGTTTCTGGAAGAACGATCCGCCGGAACCGCGTCACTCGCGGCAACCGATTCACGTTTTTTCACGGCGGAACGCGCGTCTCCGTTTTCGGTAGCGATTCGATCGGCTCACCTGACGCGTCTCTCGGTCGAAGCGGTAAGGTGGACGCGCGTCATCGGAGCGCTTGCAGCGCACTGACTGTTCCGAGGAACAGAATCATCGGTGTACAAGAGCATTCGCGGAGGAGCGCCGAGTGACCCTGGCAGTGGATGCCGCCTGCGCGGTTCGCGTTCTCTCTCTCTCTCTCTCTCTCTCTCTCTCTCTCTCTCTTTCGTTCTCCTGCTCCGTCGTTTTCCCTCTCCTTTCTTTCTTTCTTCGTGGCCCTCGTGCCCCCCGAATTTTACGTCATTCCGCGTTCTTCGCGCGCCTCTGCCACCGATACCTGTAGCCTCGTCGTCTTTTTCGTCTCGTCTCTCGCTTCTTTGTCCTCCCGTGTCGCCGGCCTCTTCTCCTATATTTGCAAATCCCACCCTGCACTCTACCCCGTGCCCCGGCCAGAGTTGGGCAAAAGTTATTATTAAAAGCTATTTAATAACACCGTTTGTTGCATCGTCTCGATCGTCGAATTACTGGTCGTTCGCGATCGAATTCGGCAATGCCGGTTCTGCACTCGAAATCCATCATTTTGCTGATCGTAGTCACCTTTTTGCAAACCAAATTCACCCTTTTACCCGTTTGAAATTCAAAGCTTTATCGCGTGTAACAATGAACGTATGTAAAATACTTACTCGACAGTACACTGTATGCACAGTTTCGTCTACGTGCAATGGTTCTTCTATCGCTGCTTGTGGCAGTTTTGTATATGCGTGCCGCAACCAGTAATTTCGAATTGCCAGCAGTAATTACCGAATTATCAGCAGTAATTTTAAATTAAGCAGCTATTTCGTGTACACATGTGTTTACGTAATTGTTGTGACAGTCTGTGGGCATTATTGTTGCGAGGATGATTAATAACATCCGAATGGTCATGGTTTGAAGAGTCGGAAGAAACTTGTTCGGAAGGGTTCATCGTTTGACACTTTCTCATACATTTTCATACATTTTCATACATTTGTACACTTTCTCCGGATTATGCGTATTTCATTTTTCCAGTGGTCCCCTAAAGAAATTCGCAGAAGTACTTAACCCCTTCGTCCCTGAATATAGAAATTGAAATTTGAACAATTACAGTGTAATGGATATGTAAGTTGGACTAAAAATAATAGGTTTTCACCCTCAAACTTTTCCCCTATCACAGTAGGGGTAGGGGGTGAAAGGTGGTACACATGTGTACCACCAGGGATTTTTTTCAAAAGATCGGTGTGGTACAATCGTCATATGCTCACATTGCTTTCTTGGTCTTTCAGTAATTTTTTAATCGAGCTGGTACATATGTGTACCGTTCGGGGCGAAAGGGTTAAAGTAAACGTAAAGCGTTTGCACAACTTGAAATTGCGACAAAATGGCATTATTTCATTCTCGAGCCCCCGGCAAGCTGAATTTCATTCGCAGAAGGACGAATTTGTGAAAGGGTGAATTTAATCTGTAAGAAGCTGATTCTTCTCTGTGCGAGGGTTAATTTGGAGTGAGAAACCTGTATCGCTAGGACAATAAGGTATTTCGAATACGTTCGAGAATAATGTTTCATTTGTTTCTATTATACCCAACTCTGCTTTTGGCCCACCCTTCCTCCATCTCTCTCCGCCTTCCAGAGGAAAGCGTGGGTGTCGTCAATGAAACTGACGTCAAATCAATCGCGATCCAATGGTTCCCGGGAGAGAGAGAGAGAGAGAGAGAGAGAGAGAGAGATCCCACAGAAAGTTTCGCTGCTTTCAAATTCTAAAAGCGAAAACGTCGAACGCCTACCGAAGTCTCCTCCCACGGCTTCTCGTAGTTGTACTTCTCACGGTTTCCTCTAAAAATAAGATTAAAAGTAGTTAGTGCGTTGGTTATACGAGTTTCGATTCCATACCCATCAAGAATTCATGTAAAATGTGAACAACTTTTGGAATAATAACGCCTGAATCGAACGAGGTGCTTTCGTGAAGGGAACGTTCGTCTTCGTGTAAACTCCTGGAAAGTTGCAGCCATCTTTAATGGCTGGTACAACGTAAACGAATGGACCTTCTTCCCACAGGAACGAAGGGCATTTCGTGCTGCTTTGCATTACTTTGCGAGACGTCTTCGCTCTGCCTGTCCGTTGCACTTCACTCCGCAACGTCAGTATTAACACCAGGTTTACGGGTTCTAATATTTTTAATTCACGAGTATTGAGATTGCAAAGATGCATCCGTGAACAATCGTTCAACCAATTTATTTTCTTGGCTAAAAATTTGCATAGACATATTCTTGTTATTTTCATAAATAAACTGCGGATTTTATCCGTTTATGACAAAAATGGGTAAGCATATTAAGGACATATTAAAAAGATTTGAGGGCACCAGCGTATCGGTTTTAGCTTAATAAAATAATTGAAGGAAGAAAGAAACTTTTCTGTGTCTTGCAGTCGATGCACATATTTTTTATTTTGCATAAAGATCTGTCAGTGCTCCGTGAACCTAGTGTTAAAATCATTTGGTAACGTCCATCTTTTACTGACAGGTTCGAACGAACGCAACGGTGCTTGTTCCTTAATTTACAAAACAACCGCAGTCTGATCGTAATTCACGGAGCTCGTAAACTATCTTTCGGTTCTGAAATAAAGAACGCTTCGAATTTCTCCGAGTTGTGGGAAAACATTTTCCGGCAGAATCGAAGCGTGATACTGTTGTGCGATCGTTCGTCTCGCTCGATCCTCGATCCCTCTCGGGCTTGGCCTTTCCATTCATACGTTTAGGCGGGCCGCGGTGGCCAGAATTACCATTCTGCGTACAGCCTGTGTAGCCGCCACTTGACCCGGCCGCATTGATTTTTCGATTATTAATTGCAAGACCCGGCTTCGTTCCGCTTCGTACTCGGAGAACAGGGAGAGCGTTCTCGCGAAGAACAGATGAGACGAGCGAAGCTCCACCGTGAACCTTGGATCTCGAGATTAAGAGAACGATCTCGCCAGCGATAAATTAGAGGAACCCGTCCCTCAACGATCCGCAGGGGATAACGGTCAATAAAGGTGAAAAGTTAACGCGTCGAGTAAAACAGTTTATTAAGCGATAAAGAAAAGAAAGCCGCGGATAAAACTCTCCCGAGATACGCGGAGGCAATTGTCTATCCTGTGGATCCTCGATCCTCTTCCGCGATGGAACACTTGTCGCTTTCGGAAACTGTATTTATCTTTTGCGAGATATATCGTGTATATACATGTATCTTGTGATACCGTGCGCGCACGGAGCGTACACCTGTATTCATTTTTCATCGTCGGGAACGTTCTCTTTGCTATTTACCGCGCCCCTGCCTCTTCTGTTCTCCCAGGTCCGCTGTTCTTAGTTCCTCGGCAGAGAGATCCAAATATCATCTTCTCCATCTTCGCATTAATCCCGACGCGCATTCGGCGTTACGAAGATGTTCGCTGGAAAACAGACCTTAATATCATATTCAGTTTTCCGTAGTCGGAAACGTTCTCTTTGAAATTCGCCGCGTCTTTTCTTATTTATTATTGTCAGCTGTTGATTTGATAAAAAAGCAATTTGTATCGATGTTTACCGGATGCATATTGCTTCTTAAATGTCCACGAAAACGGGGAAATTAACGAGATTTATTAAAAATTGCGATTGGATCATTTAAAAATCAACGCTTTATGAATCCTATTTTTCACCGACTTTCCTCATTTCTTAGTGATATCCTGGAGAAACTAATATTATGTGTCCACTTCTGTTTCAAACGAATAGTGTTCGTCTATATTGAGAGTATATCTTGCGTACTAAGATTTAACCCTTAGCACTCGAGTGGCGACTCTGAAGCACCACTAGAAATTTTCGTGAGATTATTTCAAAGAAATTACAAAAAATATTAAAAAATATTTGTTACATTACAAAATTTGTATTCAATAGATTACTGAACATTTAAATATTATATGTGGGAATCGGATCAGTTTCGTATGAATAAAATGAAAATATTCTAAGACGGAAGAAAAATTTAGTTTTAGAATGAAAATAGCGCCGAGTGCAAAGGGTTAATATTCATAATTCGTTGAAATAGCAATGCTCGGTAAACTAAAGAGAATCTTCAAAGTTTTCTGTCATTGGTAAAGGATATCTTTTGAGTTCCGTATAGTTCCGCATTGTATCGGTGAAATTAACGAGATTTATTAAAATTTTTGATTGGATCAAGCATTTAAAAATCAACGCTTCGCGAATCCTATTTTTCATCGACTTTTCTCGTTTCTTATTGACATGTTGGGGAACCTATTTAATATTATGTGTCCATTTCTGTTTCAAACGAATAGTGTTTGTCTATATTGAGAGTATATGTTGCGTACTAAGATTTAATATTCATAATTCGTTGAAATAGCAACGCTCAGTAAACTAAAGAGAATCTTCAAAGTTTTCTGGCATTGGTAAAGGATATCTTTTGAGTTCCATATAGTTCCGCATTGCATCAAAGTGCATTATTTTCAGTACACTTTTCTCTATGAAATCACGCAAGATTCGCGTCCCATTCGGTCCCGGTACAAAAGTTGTTATTGTTTAAAGCGCCTCTGTGACCGGAACCGCGCGGAGCGTTAACAGGTTCTTAAGGTTGTCATATGATTCTTCTAAGATAAGACGGCCAAATAATCGCAATTTAAGATAAAAAATCATCTCCAAAATTAAAGATTATTTTGTTATTTCAAAATCTGGTAACGGGCAAGGTCAAAACCCGAAAGTCGAGGGTGAAAAACATTTTCCACGAATATCTTGGAAACTACTGCGGATAGGAAAATGGTGTACACGGCAAAATTGTGTGTCTTTTTTATAAGAAACACACCTGCCAAGACAGATTTCAAATATCACCGTTTGTTTCAATAATATACTAAATATCATTCACTGCTCACACTTTGTCGCAATTTTTGGGGCATTTCCGTTGTTCCTACAAGAAAATGTTTCCGACAAAAATTAATCGGTAATTACTCTTCTATAAAGTTCAACATGAAAAATTGAAAAAAATTTCTCTGTTAAATAAAAAATTAATGTCACCTCGATTTTTTAATCGTCACTATATATTGTTTACTTAATAAGTTATAGCTAGCGTCCAGACGAATCCAAGACCTGCTGTACTGTGGCTTTAAGTCTTGAAACAATCAGATTTGTTTAAATTTGAACAGCCAATTCCTGGATCATAGTGCGGCGGGTAGGTTCGAATATTTTTCTCCGAATTTGCGGATTAATTTGGACGCGCATGAAACGTCACGGCGACGTTTGTCCAAAAACAGGCGGGAAGATTAACGGTCCGCGCCGCGTCGTATCGGGGTCCCCGTGGAGCGAACTGAATTAATTATAGTATCGTGATTCCGGGATCAGGCAGAGCTGAGAGTAAACTCGTTCTATGCCCGACATTCGGGTATCAAGATGAGGCGACCGCAATAATCTCCGTCGGATGAAAGGACGCCGTGACCTCTGTTCCGTAACCGCCGATTACGCTTACGCTCGCCACACAATCGAGAGTTTCGATTCTTCTCGGACCAGGTTCTCGAAAATATTTGGAAAACTGGTTTGCGGCAAGCATCCGGGATCGAAATAAATGAACGCCGGCCATCAGTGTAGCATTGATTAACTGGAAATCACGAATCCAAACTAGCCGCATTTCAAAAAGAGTTATTTCCGGTGTTCCGTCGATATCGCGTTAATTAACTATAAATTTCAATTAAGCTCGGCCCGATGCCGCGTTTTCAGGACAGAGATGTTTACAGTGTTATCGGTGCTATTGATTAACCGTGGATCGCGCGCGAATTAGATTCACTTTGTTCGGGTATTTCGGAAAGAGATGCCGAGCAGGATTTAATCTAGAATCTGGTCGTAATTGAAATAAATTTGAAGAGCAAAACTCAATCATATACGCATCGTGTATGGAAATAAACTGCCCGTTCGTGAAAACCATTCTATCGATATGTTTCGTTCGGAGAAATAACTGTTTCCGTGGCATTTGTACGGGACGAAGCGATGCTCGTTGAATAATACTCGCCGTTTGTTACAGCGATCGAGAATCCTTCTTACGCTCTTATTTCCGAAAACTTTTCTGGATTCTCCTCGGAACTTATGATCCGAGCATATTTAAAGAAGTTCCACCGTTTCAAGCAGAACCTATTAAAAAGTTCCTCGACTCTGGAGCTGCTCCTGAGTCCGACGAGATTGAGAAACCCTGCACCCAATTCGGCTGGCCAGAAAAAAAAACGTGATGGCCGTTCTCGAACGCGGAGGAATGTTCCTGGATCGAATTCCTTCTTCTTGTTCCAACGAGCCGGTCCGTTCCTCGGGGTCCCGGACGATATCTCCTCGAGATTTCGGAAGGGCAGCTCAAAAGGACGGCCCTTTCGCGAGGCGAAAGTCGTTCCGGGACACGGTCGATCGGTTTCTCGTCACCGATATCCGCCATCGCGGAGGTTTATGCACCGATAAAATAAGATTTCTCCGAATAGGTCGGGAGGAAACTGCCAATACCGCGTGTCGGGTGCTGGGGAAGGGGGAAGGGTTCGAAGGTCGCGCGCGGGAATGGAGCAGATAACTGAATTCGGTGTTATCTGGAGGGAGTCGCCGGTATCTCGTCGTCTATCGATTCGATTCGCGTTATCGTCCGGTGTTTGAGTTGCACTCCGGTCCTGCGTTTATCAGGTTCTGGAACCGAGAAACCGCGTGCGCCCGCATCGGATCCAGAGATTCCAGCTCCTCGAAGAGAGAGAGAGAGAGAGAGAAAGCTGAAGTGGATAAAGGACCCCGAGACAATAATCGGTATTCGGATCGACGGCTCCGAAACGGTAACTACATTTAAGAAGAAGCAAGCGTCTGGACACAGAGTGCTCGACGATCTATAAGACGAGGAGCGGCCGACGGGTGATCGTCGACGGTGGGCGTCGATGATCGTCGCCTAAAGGACACCGTTCAAATCGTCAAGCGTCGTTAGAGTAATGCTCGGCATCCGTCCACGCCATCGGCCGGCCGGCCATCTTTCATTCGAGCTCCTCAAGCCCTCCCGAACCAACGAGCGCGAACATCGTGCGACCCAATTATCCGAACGAACAGCGCGACACGTATTTTTAGACGTCGCGGCTAGACGACCATCCAATATCCCAAAACTCGCTAGACCAGGAGAAGGGGAGATCTAGACTGTCTGCTAACCCGCGTCGCATAAACAGATCGACTTCATTCTTCGAATAGAAGTTCGCCAGGATCGCTGCTACCCGGAACCACCGAGTCGTTGGTTCGATCAGGCTCAACGACCAATCGCTCATCTTTCGGGGGAAATTCAACTCGAAGACTCCGTAGATTCGCGATAAGGTAGAGTGACCACGTTACCGACGAAAATGGGCGAAAAATGGTTTTACGTGCCTCGACTTTTCGTCCTTGTATGAGGATATTTTTCGCTGGGAAAGGGCTCGTTCGAAAGGCGAAGGTTCAATCTACCGCGCGCTGGTAATGAGCTGCCGAGATTATGCAGATATTTGGTAATATAAGCGAGGCTGAGCCGCCTAGGTACACTGTGAACTCGTCGTTTTTAAAACAGTAGATTCGCGATAAGGTAGAGTGTCCAGGTTACCGACGAAAATGGGCGAAAAATGGTTTTACGTGCCTCAACTTTTCGTCCTTGTATGAGGATATTTTTCGCTGGGACAGGGCTCGTTCGAAAGAGGAAGGTTCAATCTACCGCGCGCTGGTCAGGAGCTGACGAGATTATGCGGATACTTGGTAACATAAGCGTTAGAAGTAGGCCAAAAGTTGACGATGCGCGTGCCGTGGAATGCAAGCGTTTTTATGCCATTGGATGAGTTTTCTGGATGAAATCGAGAGCAGCGCGCGCTAGAAAATATCTCCAGCTACAAATTGAGCTACACTTTGTCTTGATTCTCTGCGAAATAAAGCCGAAAACTTGAAACACGTTTCTGGCTTCAGAATTCATGATATCGATAATATAAAAAAAAGAGATATCGAAAAATGTGACAAGTTCAGTCACAGACCCGTCGGATCAAGATCAAGACGGATCTTAAGTCAGTGGCTGAGGGCTGTGAACGGAAATTATACAGCAGTCACCGACCTGCTGACTCTGCAAAAGTCATGTGACTACCCTTGGCACTTAAGATCGTTGTCCACCTAACAGCACAATCCTTGAACGACATCGGTCCAGCGTGTGCTTATTAACACGTTGACTGCGAGGTCGCCCGCGTGTGGGTGACGAAATTATTTGTCCAGGTTTTAGAATGAATTTTTACGTTGATATGTTCGTTGTACCAAGTTTGATTGGTATCTGTAAAACGCAAGAAAGTTGGAGGACTGCTCAGTATCATACGTTTACTTTTTTTCAAGTTTTATTTCAATAAGTAACTTACGTTGAATTTATGGAATTTTTGAGGTGTCGCTCACCTTTCAGGGGATAATTCAACTCGAAGGACAATTAAGATCGTTGTTCGTCTAACAGCATAATCGTTGAACGACATCGGACCAGCTTATTAAAGCACTTCTATTACAAGCGATACTTTCTTTTTTATTGAACGAGTGATATTTACAAGACACAACTTCCGTTAAGAAGTCCACTTAACACTAGGTTTACGGAACACTAAAAGCGACTATTTTACATTGTAGAAATAATAAAATTGTAGTTATTCAGATTTCCAGCCATTTTTATTCTAATATGTGCTCAAAGATACGAATCTATCGAACAATTCTTTGCAAGCGCGTCCTTGCACTCTCAATAATTGTAAATTTTTTAAATTTTTCTATAGAAAAACTTATATAATTTTTTTTTTAAACATGCGTTGATTTTGAATAGAATCGTGAAGGTAGGTATCAGATCGCCCTCATTACCATACATTACGACCATACACCTTTATTTTTCATCCGGCGATCTAGCGTTAGGCAACTTTCTGGTTCAAGGATATCGCTATCCGCGCATTAACTCGTTCATTGCTCGCGCAACACCGAAATTGCTTTGCCAGTGTTCTCCGAACGACGAACGAGGTCCGGCTTGAATGGAGTTCGGTGATTCGTTCGAGGAGGTTTTCAGGGGGTTCCCGCGATAAATCATAGTATCTCGACAGGGCCAATTGCGGCGTATTTATGGTTATTGCGGGTTAAACCGCCGGTTAACGGGTTAAGAATCGGAATTGGAGATTGCGGCGAACAGCAGCAGCGCTCTCGGCTCGGACGCGCAAAGGTCGGGGTTCAGGCGAGTGATTTACTCGCCGCTTGTCGAGATAAACGGATGCAAACGATGTTCTCGCTCGAAGAAATTACGCTACCGTGGAAGAATTGTTTACAGGAACGAGGGACAGGTCGCGGTCCGCGGAATAACGAGGTCGTTCTCGCGTGTCGGTTAATTTGTCGGAGCGGCGAGCACGGAAGACGGAACTCGATTGCGGAATCGAAAGTTAGCTATGCGAGAACGAGGAGGTTGCCTCCGGTTAAAGTATAGTCCGTTCATCCGCCGGAACGGAACGACATCTCATCCCTCGGGCCATTTTTCGGTTTCTCTCGTTTCCCGCCTCGATCTTTGCCGAAAATTCGTTCAGCCGCGTTGCAACGAGCTGTGCAACCAGCTGCAACCTACGCGCCGGTGGGCGCTGCGTGTTCGGGCGCGAAAGCCTCGAGAAAAATGTTCCGTTTGTCGACGGGAACGTGACGTTTGCGTTGCGTGCACTGCGTAATTGCGTTTCACGAGCGCGCGGAACAGACCCGTTAATGGAATTTCATAGGTTCCAATGGGATCGACTCGATCGGACGCCTGCAATTTCCGGAAACTTGAAATAATTCGCTGCTCGCCGCCATTCTCCTCGCAAACGTCGACGACTATGTCAACGAGCTTCCCGCTACGTCGAGGGTAATAAGAAGTAACGATCAGGCAGAAAAACGAGCGACGCCAGCCCTCTTTGCGTTTTTTTTTTTTGGTCACCTTTTATCTACTGCACCGGCGCTGCAGTTATCTTGTCGGACGATGCGCCGGTGTTGTCCATTTGTTCTCGCATCGAAACGTACAGTGACTCACGAAAGTATTTGAACGCTTACCATGAAATGCTTTGTTTATTGTAATAAGTGTATTATACAATACTTACAGAAATATTATTAACATTGTAAATAGGTATTACTCGCTAGATTATACCGGCCAAGTTTCAAGTGAATCGAAATATGTATGCAATAGTTATGAATTATTTCTTACAAACATAAACTTTGCTGATGCCACAAAAGTGTTTGAACACACAGAAACGAGCTCTAAGAATGAATGAGAACAAAGTTTTTCAGGCACTGAATGTAAACGTTCACTGTTGGTAGTTGTTCTACGTGCGTCAGTCGTAGTCCAGCATTCATGGTGAAATATTTTGAAATACTGAAAAATACAATGTATACATACTTGAAGAAAAGTCGTAAAGATAAATAGCGATGTGATCATGTTGTCTCCATCCGAAATAACCTAGGACATTTTAAACGGAAATGTTACTAACGAAAATCGTGAGTTGAACGAGTACAGTGATTTCTTTACATATGTCGCGAAGGCCTGGACGATAAACGTCGCGGAATTATCCCCTCCACCGCGAGGTATACCTCGTGAGGAGGAGTGTAAACATACTCGGGTGTGTCTAATGCACTATACAAGACGCTGGCAAGACCCGTGTTGTTGACATATATCGAGCATTCACTGTATATAGAGGTCTATTCTATTTTTTAAAATAAAATGTCCAATCGTTTAAGCTTGATAGAACAGCGGATTCCGAGTATAAATTTATTAAGTTCGTCGTTTGCAACGAACGTAATGCGATAAACTATGTGGACCGGACCCGCCCCGGCTAAAAGGTTACAACGAGCACGCGCGTTCTCGGTTTTAACAAAATCGAACGGTTGCCGCGGTCATCATAGTTTTATTTCACTTTTTCGAATCTTTTTCCGAGCATTGTTTCGTTGCTCCTCCTGCCGCCGCCGTTTCTACCTTTTTTCCCACTTTTGTTCATTTTTTTTTTCTTTACGAGAGAAGAAAGCGTATCTGGGTTAAATTTAATAAAAGCGATTACTCCCGTTGGTGAATCCCCGCGCTGCAGGCAACATCGTTTTCGGTACACTTTATTTCATTTATCTTCTCGCTTCTGTTGTCCCGATTTTTCTGGCCGTGAGCGTTCTATTAATAGGTGCGTTTACAAACATTTCACGTTTCGTTCGGACCGCGGGGATGTTTCCGCGGAAACACAAGAAAACGCGAGCAAATAATCCTGACATTTACGTTTCATTATCGCCGTAAAGAATATCGGGATCGTTTAACGTTACACTTGTTATCGCTGTTCCGCTGAGTGGGCGTGGCTGTTGCGAGTATTGTTATCATTATCCGGTATTTTCTGCTCGGATAAACGGGCAAGGTTTAACCGAGGGGCTACTTGCTGTACCATTATTCAAACCATTTTCAGAATTACTAAATTTTTTGCATCTAATAAATAGACTGCGGACGTCTATGCAATTTTCCATTTTTGTCGGCAAATTTTAGGAAACAAGTAGAATCTAATTTTCGGTAGTAGCGCCCTTTACAGATCTGCAGTAGATAAAAATCGTACTAAATTCTGTGGAATTTTATATTACAGCACTTCTTGCAAATTTTCAGAAGCCATAAATGGCTTCTGATAAATCACCAAACATTTAACCCTCCGTCTGCAACCTTATTTTTTTACCGTTCTCCGAAAATCTAAACAAAATTCTGGAGTGCGTGCTGTATTTTAACCCTTTGCACTCGGAGCTATTTTAACTTCAAAACGAAACATTTCTTTCCACCTAGAATATTCCCCTTCTGTATATTTTTGTTTCATATTATACATACGAAAACGGTGTAATTTACTAGTACAATATCGAAATGTTTAGTAATTTATTCAATACAAACAAATTTAATAATGTAAAACATATTTTGAATAATGATACAGCAATTATTAGTGGTGCCTTACAGTCACCATTCGAGCGCTAAGGGTTAATGTACAGCCCGTTTCATAAATGCATGTCAATACTTCAGGGGGAAAGCTCCCGAGTTTACCCTGACAGGGTATACTCCGCGGCAGTGGGGATAATTCCGCGACGTTTATGGTGCAGGCCTTGGCGACATATATCGAGAAATCACGGTAATTGGTTCCAGTAATCAAACGCGCCACGGTTACACCAGTTCGAAGGGCGAGTCTCGTCAGAGGGAAGCTCACGTCAGTTTCGTCGCGTCTTTCGTTGTGCTCCTGTTTTCCACGTGTTCTCCGGCGCAAAGCACTCGACAGCACGCGCCATTATAATTAGATCGACCATGATATCGTTAGCGTTGCGGGCATAACCGTCCGATGCGATGTATCGTAATTAACTAGCCGCGGGTCTGCACCTATCACAAAGGAACCGCCGTTCGTTACGTCATTCCTATCGGCTGTCAAAGCTGCAGAATCGCCGGCCCTCGAATTATGCTCGGCACGTTATCGCCGCACACATCTGCTTCGTTCTTCGGCATTGCGCGAAACAAAATTAACGCTAAACCTACCACCGCCGGTCAAAATGACCGTTCCACATTTTTTATTTCACAATTATTGAAATTGTAAAAGTGCTTTCGTGGGAAATGATTAAATAAATATATTTAGGAGAGCATGTATCATAATACGAACCGCACAAAATCCAAATAAATTCAATCTCGTCATTTTTAGAAGACAACATGTGTTAGTTGCTTTTAAGGCTCGGTAGGTTTAGTGTTAACAGATCGTTCGCCATTGGCTAGCCAATCGTGTCGCTGATTTTGATGCGTTTCTGCAGCCTATAAATTTGCGAGGGGCGAAACGTTGCTACAGAAACCACAAAACACTGTATCGACTTTAAAAAATAATCTACACGTTTCGCAGACCAATTATAATGCCCATTAAAACACCGATCGAGCACAATCGTGCAACACGATCGTTCATAAAAAGTACACCGTTGAATTCAGAAACGTCTGCAAAATTGTCTAGAACGTTCATGTGACTTCGGTATAGTCGTTGGAAAAATTTTCAGACTCTCGTCGCCGTATCGACAAGTACAGTGGATTCTCGATACTTGTCAACAACACGGGTCTTGCCAGCGTCTTGTATCGTCCAGGAGACATACCCGTGTTACGTTTACACTCCTCCTCACGGGGTACACCTCGCGGTGGAGGGGATAATTCCGCGACATTTATCATCCAAGTGTTGGCGGCATATATAGAGAGATCGCTGTATCGCGTAATGGTCGTTGGAATGCGAGGGTGAAAGTCACGATTCCGTCGCAAGCTACCGACGACTTTTGATCGTGCATTATGTATGAAAATCGGTTCACCCCCCCCCTCTCTCTAATGAATAATAATAGGAAGAGAGCGTCGTCGGGCGAACTGGAGGAAAATCGATGCTCGAGCCGTCGCGCGTTTAGGTGAACCGGTCCGTGAACCATTCGCTTGACGAGACAAGTTGAAAGAGTCGTCGGGGGTGGTCAGACTTTCGGGAGCCGTCAGGAATCTCCGGGAATCCTCTCTGTCATCCAGAACCCCGACGGTTTAACCTTCCGCTCCGAGGAAGGAGCGAAAGCCTCGTAAAACCGAGATAGGTGACAGGCGGAGATCCGCTCCGCTTCGCGAGTACGTCAGACGCGCGCCGGAAACGCTCCGCCATCTTTCTTAATTTCGCGAGACTCGAAAGGTAACTCTTATCGGAAATTGAATTGAAAAACTCGGCCTGGAACCTGTGCAGCTCCGGGAGTAATTCTGGAACTCTTCCGGAAAACTTGCTCCGCCGAGGACAAGGGATATCTTCGGGTTCTTCGTCTTCGTCGCTGTCGACACCTGCTCTTCGTGTTCTCTTCTACAAGTTGTAGATCTTGGAAAAGGATTTTCAAGGTTCCGGCAAATCCTGGGATCGCTCCGATTTGTCCTGTGCTACTAAATTCCCTGCTCATAACGCGCACACCCGAAGCTATTTCAACACGTTGCCTGCCATGTCATGTTGAATTTTTACGTTGATATGTTCGTTGTACCAAGTTTGATTGAGATCTGTAAAATGCAAGAAAGTTGGAGGACTACTCAGTGTCGTACACTTAATTTTTTTCAATTTTTATTTCATTGAATAACTTACGTGTGGGTGACGAAATTATTTGTCCAGGTTTTGAAATGAATTTTCACGTTAACCCTTTGCACTCGAAGCTATTTTAACTAAAAAACGAGACATTTCTTCCGACCTTGAATATTTCCCTTCTATATACTTTTTTCGTGTTATACATACGAAAACGGTGCAATTTACTCGTACAATACTGAAGTGTTTAGTAATTTATTAGATACAAACAAATATAGTAATGTAAACAATATTTTGAATACTGATACAGCAATACAGTCACCATTCGAGTGCTAAGGGTCAATATGTTCATCGTACCTTTAATTAGGATCTGTAAAAGGCAAGAAAGTTGGAAGATTGCTGAATATCATACGTTGAATTTTTTTCAATTTTTATCTCATTAAATAACTTACTTTGATTATATGGAATTTTTGAGGTTTGACATTCAAATTGTTAGTTCCAAAATCGAGACATTTCTTTATACATCGTTCATTCTTTTTTCACGTTACGCTGTTTGCAATTTATCGATCACAGACGAATTTACTGATAAAAAACTGTGCTGAGTATGGCAATTTTCAGTGGCGCCTCGGAAACAAAATTTCAAAGTACCAGATCCTTTGATTTCCCTCTATTTTATTTAATTATCTCAACACTAGATTTACGGGACCCGTCAAAATGACGGATTCTAATATTTTTAATTTACGAATATTGAATTATTTAACAAATTGATTTCTTTGGGTATATATTATTAAAAAGATGGCCACAAATTTTGATAGATACAATCATGTTATTTTTGTAAAGTAATGTAAAATAGTCATTTTTAGTGCTCCGTAAACCTAGTGTTAAGGCGAGTGTTTCTAATTCCCTTTTCTTTAGGGTTGTCCAACGCCTACCTCTCGCACAGGTTTTACCAAAATAGGCACGCCGAATCGAGCATGTTCCCCCGTCAATCCAAGGCCATTTCTTCGCTTTTTGATTGTCGCTGTCTGCCAATACCTGTTATTAGTAATATTTGCCCGATAATTAAAATAAGAGGGTGGCTTTCTCCCACGCGTGTCCGAGCACGAACTTCTCACCACTTAGCACCAATCACGTTCTCCGCCAATTTCTGAGCTTACAACAATACAAACGCGACGGACAGACAGGACAGCTTAGATCGAAGAAGTCACCTTGTGTCTACCATAGAAGACAGTTGCCGCACAGTTTGCTCCGAAAGTTCGAAATCTTCGGAGGAACTCGAGAAGTATCGATTCGATTTGGACGAGATCGTTTCGACTCGGTTGCGTCGCAAGATGGCCCTGGAAACGGCCCCGTCACACAGTGGTCCGGATCGCAGAATGTAGGGACATTCGACCAAAAAGTCGACTTTTCGAAATTGAAAACTAATCAATTTGTATTGCTTTGTAAATGTCTAGAGACCTCGAAAATGAAGAAATTAATGAAATTGAATACATATTTCAGTTTCCATGATCATTTAAAATTGAACGTTTTGAAAGTAGCATATTTCACCAAGAAAAATTGCTTAAGTTCTTTGCGATGTCCTCATCGTCTCGTCCCATATTTTCTCTTAATTTATTTTTTTTGCATCATATAGAGCAGCTCTTTCCAATAAGAAACCATATATTTTTTTAGCAATAACTAATAATAATATATTTAAAAAATAATGCTGAATGATACATGACAGATTTTAAAAATTTTATATGTTTGTCGGAGGAGATCTTTTTTATCCCAAAAGATCCCAGGCTCTAACAAACGGGAATATGTTCGGCACACCTTCCTCTAAATAATCATGAAAGAATTAATTCCCCCCTTGTCCCACTGCTCAAATTATTATTGTTTGAAGCTATTAATGTTGAACGCGGTGTCGCATGAATTGATGATACTCTGCAAGGAGAAGAGTCATCGAACGATGGTAATACAGCCCGAAAGTTTTTCTCCAACGCTAAAATATCAGCCGAAATCACGGGAATTGATATAAAATTCATTAAAAGGTTCCACGTTATACTTCGGGTACTTCCTTTTCAAAACATTGGAAACTTTTAATAGTATATGTATATTCATTTTTTATTATAGGTCATTTCATCACCCTACACAGTGGGCATAGTAAAATTTAAAAAATATGCACAAGATACGGCAATGCATTATGTAAACAATTATGGATGGTATTACATGCCAGCGTCGATTCATAAAATACTAATACATGGGGCGGAAATGATAAAAAATGCGTTGTTGCGAATAGGGCAACTTTCAGAGGAGGCCCAAGAAACGCGTGATAAAGATTTCAAACGCATACGATGTAGAAACACGCGAAAAAATTGAAGATTATGCACAAACGAAGACATATTGAATCGATTACTTTTCACATCTGATCCATATATATCTAGCATTAGACCAAAATCATACAGAAAAAAAGTCAGACTGTTAGAAGCAGAAGCTTTGGATTTAATAAATATTTAAAATAAAAAGTGTCATGAAAATAATAGTAATAGCAACAACAACAACAATTGTGATACAATTCTTCTTTAACCTATCCGTAGGTTCACAATTCAACATTATCCGGTTCAAGTTGCACGTTAATATCACTTACGGTTTAAAAGTTATACAAAAATGTCACACGACTTTCTAATCTGAACTATGCTCGCGAAATCATCTGAATCTGCCAGTTCACCTCGATGCTCTCTGTTCCTCGTTCTCCCGAAATGTTATCGAACGAACTCGCGGGAGAGGAGCGGCTCCCTTTCCTTTTATTTCTATCGAGGAGACGCGACGCGACGCTACGCGACGCCCACGCAACTTTTTCCCCGTCTCTGTTGCCTCGGACGGCTCACCCGAATCGTTATCGACGCGATGCCTTTCCCTTCTTTCGCGCATTCCCGCGTAAACATATAATTCGCTATCAGCGCGCGCGAGAGAAACGGCGCAACAAAAAGGTCGCACGTGAAACGGTGAAAAATCGGAGGGTTTATTCCCGGGCGAGATTGGCGAGAGTTTTTCAGGGTCCCGGTGGAACTCGAATCGCCGGGATGCGCACCGGTTTTTAAATTTTTATTTTCTGGTTTGATTCGCCGGTGAAAAACCAGCTGGCGGCGTTAACGCGGGAACGGTGTATTGTTCCGTTCGGACCGCGGTGAAACGGCAACGGGAAATGGCACGGCAAAGTTTTTTCGCTTGTTGCGAAGAGGCGGCTCCCCGTGCTTCGAATAGAAGCTAGTCTGTGAATCGCGAGCGAAATATTTCCAGCTCCGTGGGGACGTTCGAATCTGTCAGAATAAAGAAAAAGTCCGTTTTTCCGAAAGGTCCATTTTCCGGACTCGCCGATACGAATCTGCGAGAAGATGGCAACGCGAGGAGGCGAAAGCAGAGACTTCGTCCTGAAGAAATGAGATCTCGGGGACATTATCCGGTAGCTTTTTGAAATTACGGCGTCTGAAATATCAGCGCTTTTTCTCCTTGGCGAACACGATGGTCCTTTAATTTCGTTGTCAGCGTATTTACGGTGATGGAATAGCGCGATAATAACGGCGTAAACCGGCGCGGGAGTGGACGATAAGAGAGGGGTCTAAGAAATTGGTGTGCTCTCCGCAACGAGAGCAGGGAGGATCGGTAACGAGGAGGCCGCGCGGCAGCTCCAGTAATACCGGATAATTGTGCTTTTTAATTCGATTTTAATTGAATTTGGACGCAGCCGTGGTACTCCCTGGCTCACGGATTATTTCACTTGGAAAGTAGCCGACAAAAAGCATGCTTTTTTGTCCGGGGAGATAGCGGAGCGGTCGGGGCAAGTAGTACATCTCGATATTAAGCCGTCGCGTCGACGCGGACAGCCATTGCAGTCGCATCTGCGGGACGCTGGGATGCCCGAGGAGTAAAAACCGATTCGAAGGGAACCGTTTTTGAGGGAGACCGGAGAAACGCGATATTGAATCCGCCTGCGGAACTGTTACGGGAGCGCATAACCGACCTGTCATGCTCAATACAGGGTGAGTCCGAAGAAACAGTACACCTAAATATCTCCGTTACTCTTCGTTGTACAAAAAAAAAAAAAACTCCTTAGGACAAGGTTACACTGTTTGAAGGGCCACATGTAACGGTGTGAGGGAAAAAATTTTCAGGGTCATTTTTTTATGAGATTTCAAGGTCATCCATGTTTTTCTAAATGGAATGATATATCTTCGTTAAAGTAATTTTGTAATGTAACACAATATGTCCTACCAATGACCTTCAACCCAGAAAAATGGTATAAATAAAATTCAACGTGTAAGATTCATTCGCTCTATTTCTGTTGCGCAAAATGTTCAAAAATATTCCCTTGTGCTGCTATACATTCATTTAGCCGTGAAGTTCTCGCCTTCGTACATTTTTTATTTTCAACGCTACCAGTTTCGCGGGAATTTATTTATCAAATTGGAGTAAACGGAAACTGATGGACTTTCTCCATAAATGAAAATCATATCAATCTTATCTTCCTTCAAGTAACGCATTGTGAGCGTTCGTCGATAAACTGATAGATTAGAAATCTTAGAAACAGTGGAAATCTGATAGCAAGGAGGTCTTCAGAGTAATTAGTAGTTCATAAACACGATTCTGTACGAACGTATAGGTGAAGGTATATCATAAATGTCGTCCTGTCAACACCGAATCTGTTATTATATCGTGTATTGCGATACATTCGAATGTATAGCAGCTCAAGGGAATATTTTTGAACATTTTGCGTAACAGAAATAAAGCAAATGAATCTTTTTGAATTGAAGGTCATTGGTAGGTCATATTATGTTACATGGATGAATTCGTTATTTTGTCAGCCACAACATTACGTTAACGAAGATATATATCATTCCATTTACAAAAACATCGATGACTTTGAAATCTCATTAAAAAATGACCTTGAAAATTTTTTCCCTTACACCGTTACATGTGGCCCTTCAAACAGTGTAACCTTGTCCTAAGAAGGTTTTTTAGGTGTGTTCTGTTTCTTCGGGCTCACCCTGTATATTCCCGTGGATCTCCGCCGAAATTCGTTCGACGTCCACGTGC
This sequence comes from Halictus rubicundus, assembly GCF_050948215.1. Lineage (NCBI taxonomy): Eukaryota > Metazoa > Arthropoda > Insecta > Hymenoptera > Halictidae > Halictus > Halictus rubicundus. The sequence continues at coordinate 10,909,791 of NC_135160.1, forward strand.
GGTGAATCCTGCTTTTTCATAGTAAGTAGCTGCATCGAGAGCACCGGTCGTCTGCAGATTCCCACGGTCCTGCTACGAAAAATTTAATCATTCTTTGTCTGGCAGTCGATCGACTCGCGCCAGTCTGCAAACCTCTCTCGCCCTGCTTGTAATTTCCCAAAGGCATTATTTTATGGCTGGTATAATTAGACATTCCGCGTTGTTTCTCAAAGCAAAAAGGAAATTGATCTCTCTCTCTTGTGTAGCCGCGTGTTTTCTTTAATGGCCGAATGTCGATAACATTTCTTCGGATTTAATCTCGCAATTAAACTCCGCGCCGGCGATTATGAAAGTCGTGCCTTCTTTCTTCGGGACACTTAGACTTTCGCGTCTGATTGTAACATGAGAAAGACACAGGAGCCAAGTAATCATTTCTTTCTTCTTTCGATTATATTCTTAACACTAGATTTACGAGACCCGTCAAAATGACGGACTCGAGATTTCTAAGTTTAGAATTATTAAGAGTGCAAGGACGCACTAGTGAAGAATTGTTGAATAGATTCGTTTCTTTGCGCACATGTTACAATAAAAATGGCTGAAAGTCCGAGTAACTACAATTTTGTTATTTTTACAACGCAATGTGAAATAGTTACTTTTGGTGCTCGGTAAACCTAGTGTTAAATCTTTTCGGTATGTCCACTGCTTTAAATCGCGCTTACCCTGATTGTGAATTAAATCACCGGCATATACAGTGTGTCCCACGAGCTCTGTCCACTTGAATATCTTGGTGATACATATCTGACCAATTATATAATAATTGGTGGTATAAGTTGCAGGGTTTAAGAAACTACGTAATATGGTATAAATGATATTCTTGCAAATGGAGGCGTGGAGAAGATATAGAGGTCACCTTTGTTTTTTAAATTTCGATAGATTGGCGTATTCCGAGTACAAAACTACTAAAGCGGACAGAGTTCGTGGGACACGCTGTACGTATCTACTGCAAACAAATGGTTATCTAAGCAGAGGCGAAAAAATGTTTCCTTTCGAGTTCTTGTTCTATCCATGGAGCTCGTTGTTGACGTGGACGAAATTGTGGGCAATAACTCTCTGTTGCAACAAATGCGGCGAAAGCTTCTTTCGGAAATGTCAAGCTGTACATCCAGCAAATGGTGTAGACTCGCCCCTAGAAATGGTGACCATTACGCGTCCTCCGCACAACAGGGTGTGTTCCCGCGAAACAGGTCCATGAGAGGCTTCGGGCTTCGCTGGCCCGAGCTCAGGATAAACGTCAGTTCCACACCGTCGCGTTTAAGCCGCTCCTCTTCCCATTAGCGCTCCTAACAGGATTCGAGGCTAGGTACACGCTCGTTTTCGCGGGACCGTGAATAATCTAACGCCCACGCGAATCCTAATGTTTCGCTCGCGTTAACGTCGCCGAACTCGCCGACTGGGACTCCCGTTCGGAATATACCTGTATACAACGCCGAAAATGGGCTCCGCGAATGGAATCCATTACGGTGACTTATGGCCGGCGACGCGACGCCACCCGACGCAGGCACGGAATCATGGAAACGTCACGTAATTTTTCACGGACGATTCGATTAATCCTGAAGGGGGACTCTATTATTTCCGCGGAAGGGAATTGATTCCGAGCCGAGGCTTGTGTTCGCCGGCTCGCTTTGAACGGATTAGAAAATCCCGACACGCGAGACTTTCCCGTTATACAGGGTGTTTAAAGAGGCATTCAATATTTATATGGTATATGGGTCACACTGTACCGAGTAGAAAAGCTTTAGTAAACGTAGGTCGAAAGGTCAACCGTTTCTGAGATGTAAACGTTTTTGCTTGCTAACTTCGCGATTCATTTACTACTGGCCTTTTGATGCAGGGTGTACAGAAAACCATTCAATATTTCCATGGCATATAGAACACACTGTGCTGAGTAAATTATTGTGAACACACTGTGCTGAGTTATTATTATTATTATCATATATAATTTAATTGTTTAATGTTGCTTCAACATCAAAAGTCATTAGCAACACGGTACATTGTCTTACAATATATTATACATATTTGTATCCTTGATATACTTGGCAAGACCGGCGATATACTCCTTATTGTTTCCTAGCATTATGATCAACTTACTTCCATGCGATGCTTACTTCAGGGTTTGCAAACCGCGTTCTGAATCAGTCCTCCTTCAAGTGCCGACAGTAGATTACATCCGGAATCAGTCGGTTCTCTAGCGGAAAATCATAACACGTGGAACATTTTCTATAATTATCAAGAAGCCAGTAGCAAATGAATCATGACGTCAGCAAACAAAAATGTCTATATCTCAGAAACGGTTCACCTTTCGACCTATGTTTACTAAAGCTTTTTTACTCGGTACAGCGTATCCTATATACCATATAAATATTGAATGCTTTTTTGCACACCCTGTATATCCGGATATGCGAGCAATCGATCACCGCCAGAAGTTTTCTCAATTAACCCTTGTCGCGGACGGGGAAAAATTATCGCACGCTTTCCACGACTTCTCGGTGCTCGGCCGCGATCGTTAGACTTCGTGTGCTTATGCAGATTCAGGATTTTGCGGACGGAATGAACCCCTCGTCTGCGACCTTGGTCGTTCATGCTGCGAAATTTCATTCTTTCCAATACTTATTTGTTCCCTTTGGGGGACCAGTCAAAATGACTGGTGGATGATTTCTTCTTTCACGATTAGTGAAACTATGAAAACGTTTTCGCGAGAAAATTTTTAATATATAATCTATTTAATTTTAATATATATTATGAAGGGATAAGTCTAAGTCACGTTTAGGGCTCGGTAGTTCTAGCGTTAAAATAGAAACTTCGATACGTACTTCGAAATTCTTTTAGATTTTCCTAAAAACTAAAACAGTAAGAAAATAAAAATTCCAAATAAATGTTGCTTATCGTGTATCACGTCGATTGGTTTTACTGATAATTATACTGAATGGTATATATTACATATCATGTACATATTATATTTTAACGTATATTACCGATACAAAAATAAACAAATATACATTATGAAATGTAAACATACATGCTACACGCGTACATAATAAATGTACATTGAATAACATATCGAACAACATTTGGAGAATTTGCTAAAGTAAATTCCGTCTGTTCAGTCCTTTGTAAACAATTACTTCGCATTCTATAAAAAAAAAAAGAATAGAACACTTCAACAACACGTCATGGTAAAACGCGAATTTTGAGGTCTATCCTTCACGCAGCATTCGAGCGCCGCATATTTGCAGCGGATGATAGTACTCGACTTTTCGATGATGTTCCGCTCGTGTTCGCGCATGGAAACAATTGGAAATGTTGCGATTCCATCGACTCTGATCCGGAATTTGCGCGTACGCCGAGTGATTCCTAATTCAGATTGCCAGGGCGCAGCAGTCGAGTTTTTATCGGGATCGAGATTAATTGCATCACACTCGTCGACGGATCGATTAATTATCCCGGCGACCGTGTCAACGAGTAAACGCGACACCCGACCGGATGAAGCGCTCGTCGCTGCTACGAAATTATTTTAATAACCGTGGATTTCCGGAGAGATGAAGGCCGTTTCCGTGGTGGGATTTCCATGGATCTCCTTTGGATTTTCTTGGATTTTCTTGGATTTCCGGCGATTTATACGTTTTCAACTCGGTCCCTCGATCTCGGAAATTCCGGCGAGTCAGCGCGCGAAGGGATGCGATTAATTAATATTTGTTCGCTGTCGGCGACGAACGAGTGTCGCGGGAGATCGAACGAACGTTGTCGTATTCGCGTGGGAGCGCCCTTATTCGCGGAAGGGAGGCTTTCCTTCGGGAGACGCGTGTCTCTAATGGGAAACAGGACGACGAACAATTTATTCGTGTCCTGGCGCGACTCGGCTCGGCAGTGTGTCACTCCGCTACCCAATAACAATTAACGAACTTGTATTAGTCCCCGACTGAAGCTCGATTAAGGCGGATATTTACGAGCGGCCGGTTACATCCGCGACGCTTTTGTCGATTCGGAGAGCACGCGACGCGAGGCGACGCGACGCGACCGAGAGCCGTGTTTCCCGTCAAATTTATTATCTTCCGAGGCAACGGACCGCGATTGATTCGCAATTAGTCTCTGCCCGAACGGTTCGATCCGCGCGATTGCCCTCTCTCCCCGTTCCTATTCGCGATACGTATTCCCCTATCCCGTTCGAAAATTGTTTTCGCTTGCCCTTTCGGAGCCGAGACGCGAGAAGGGAGGGATTCCTTTTCACGATTCCCCGGGCAGGAATATTTTATATCGGGACAACGAGCGTCGTATCGTTTGGCCGATTTGCTCGGAAATAGTCGACATCGGTGGGGAAACAATGCGCGACCAGCCTCGAAGAGAATCGATCCGAAGGTTATCGGCGCGATCGGGATGATACTCGAAGAGGTCCATCGAGGATTTTCGGCGTCCACGCTCGAGGACTTTTCAACGGAGGACGATTTAACGGGAGCGAAATCGTGTGCACGCTCGAACAATTATCCTTCGGCTATGCACCGTATCGATCATTTCACCGGCGGGTTTCCAGTCGCAGTGAAACGTATCGACCATTGGCCCGGCTCCGGAGTTTCCTTAAGCCCCTGCTCTATAATTCAAAAGCAAACAGAACTTTTTCGCCCCGGCCGTTTCTTCGTAAGATAAAGCATGTCTGTTGTTAAATTAAACGAACTCGACTACACTCGTGCCCCTCGTTAACTCAATTACATTCGCGTTTCTAGTTAACTCAATCGTACTCGTGTTCTCCCGGTTGTTAACTCGATTATATTCGTGTTTCTATGTAGGTAACATTATTGTTTATGCTTGATCCTAACGTTGCGGTGAATTTAACATCGCTGTTGGTTAACAACCGAGAAAAATATTCCTACAGTCATTTACTTCCACGAGTTCCACAGCTTTTGCGTTAGGTTTTCGAATCTTTGCTCCCACACGATTTCCCGTTTTAGATCACCGGCGACGTCCCTTCTAAATAAACTCGATCCTGTTATTTTTATTAAGACCCACGTACCAGTTTTATCGGCAGACATTCTCGGCGTCGGACAAACGGCTTTGCAAAAATTGCGGAATTTTACAATTTGCGGGGATTATGGTTGACGCGTCGCTACAGCGCGGCGTTACGCGAGTCGAATCACGCCTCACCAATCGTCGTTCCAATCGTCTTTGTACTTCCTTTTTCACCGGAGTTTGTGCGGAGCTTGTTTCTTTTGCCTCGATGCTCGAGGCCGGATTAGGAAACATAAGTCGAAGGGCCGAAGCGGTTTCATGGGATTAAAGGGTTCGCCAGGTTGTTACGCCTTTTGCCATAATTGCGAGTAATCGCACGCGAAACCGGTGTTTTTGTCGGTCTCCCTGCCCGGAGTTCGTCGGATTCGTTTGTCTTGGTCGACGCTTCGGGTTTCTCCGGGGAATTCGATGTTACGATCACTGTCGAGACAAACGTGGAGACCGAACAACGTAGGACGACGTACAGCGACTCACATAATCGATCAACCCTCGCACAACCCTCAGAAACAGTCGCATATGCGATCCTAGTACAATATAATAGTATAGTTTACAGATTTTTGCTCTACGCTAGGTTCACGGAGCACTAAACGACTATTTTACTTTATGAAAATATCTATCAAAATGCCCTTTTCTGTAGCCCTTTTTTTAAACAATACCCAAAGAAATCAATTTGTTAAATAATTCCTCACTGATGCGTCTTTGCAATCTCAATTAAATTAAAAATATTAGAATCCGCCATTTTGACGGGTCCCGTAAATATAGTGTTTCCTTCATATTCTAACACTTTGAACGCCGTTTCTGGAACGGCGGACGGAATGATTCGTCTAAGTTTGCAAATAAATTTTTGCGGCAATGTATTGAGCGTAGGAAGTTCGGTTAGGTTCTGGAAAATATTAGAAAAGTGATGGAGCACTTTCAGCATCATACGTCATCACATTTCACTTTTTTTATTTCGTCGAACACATTGCTTCTATATCATAGCAATTTTGAGGTTGCTGAGCTGGGCATTCGAAGGGATCGATCATTTTACGGTATGTAAGAAATAGGTAAGTAGGTATATTTTCACCCTCGTTTATGTATTGGTTGACGCTAAACCTGGCGAGCACAAAACATACAAAAGTGAAACGTCTCGTAGAAGCCAGAAGATTGAATTTACTTAATACGTCTTTATAATTTCAATCGTTATGAATAGACTGCGGATTTTATGCGTTTACGGCAAAAATTGGGTGATTTGGAACAGTAACAACATTAGAAGAATTTAAAGATACAAAAGAGCTTAAATTTTTATTTCACCCCAGTCTGTTGCAATGCAGATAGAAAGCTTTTATTTCGCATAAAGATTCGCAATCTAATTATGAATTAGAAGACCGGTCATTTTGACCGCGGTAGGTTCAACGTTAAAACGGTGTTGTAACTTCTGCAAAATTGCAACTCGAACGAGTTTTGCATTTCTGTTCCTGGCCGGAATTGCGACGAAACCAGGTTTTTTATCCGCAACTCGAAAGTCGTGGAAAACAGCAATTTCCACAATTAGTGGTATGCGGTTCGTGGTATGGTTGACCGATTAAAAAAATGTTGGTTACAGGTTCGCGCACATTGCGGCCGATTTAAATGTTAAGGAGGTTATTCGGTTTCAAGGGGCGTTCGATCAATTATGCGAGACAGGGTGGTTGGAGGCGACAGTAACGGGAATAAGAATTGCGGACGAATTACCGCGTTCGTTCCGCAGCCGTCGACGTTACAATAACGGCGCGGCAGGTGACAAACGTCTCGGTGTTACCGGCAGAGGGCCTCCTTCACCCGGAAACCATTTATAAATCGGATGGCCACCGCGACAAACGATTAATAATGAGCACCCCCGTGAAAGAGAACGCGTTTCCGCTGTATCATCCCCTCGAACGACCAAGATTGCGTGTAAACCGTGACCCGGATGGGGCTCGGCGATCTTGGGAATCGTGGGCGGCAAACCGGAGTTGTTCTCCCCCTGTTCTGACGTCATCCCCGGGCGCTGGGAAACTGTCTGGCCCCCGGAAAAACGGCCGCGGGCCGTCATACATCACTGCAAGGGTAACAAGTTTTTCGGGAATATCGCATCCTCGACAAATTTGATGGAGGTACCAAAGAATTTCGGCCTTATCCAATTTCTATTGATCTCGACGCCGCGGCAAGAGAGGCGTTAATTCATCGAGACGGTGCTCGGAACTTGATTCGACCGCAGCACAGTGCGGACAAGTCGGCACATCTCACTACATTTTTATTTGACGATGCACTGCAATATTATTATTCATTTAAACATCATTCAACAATTTTTTTTATGCATAAAAATAATTTCTTTTTTTTCAACTTATTAATTTTATTGTTAAATTTAATTTTTCGTGACTAATTACCATTGCATATGCATTAGTAACCAAATTTAGATTTTTGTGCAAAGATTTCGCCATGGAGGCACTCTCTAAAGCGCCAAAAATCGAAAAATGTTATATTAACTGTAAACGAGTGTGCAATAATAATTCTGTGGAATGGAAAGTGCTTACCAAGGAATATGCATTCTTTATACATTTAATAAAGTGGATTTGTTTTTTGTACAAATTTTCAACGGTAGTGGTATTTGTTAATTGCATATAGAACTTCAAATTGACATAAAACAAGAACGGCAAAAGATGTCCTGAGACTTATGCATATTCGGATACATTACTTATTATAGTTTAAGAATTTCATAGTTTTAGCTGCCACTTTTTGCGACTCTCAATTTTATAAACTTTTTAAGAAGTGTCCATACCTTTCCTTTAGGATCTATCGCGGAAAATCTGTTATTTTCTTTTTAAATGTATTAGTTATATTGTTAAATTTCATTTTCTGTGAATAATTAACAGTAAGTATACATTTGTAAACAAATTTGGTTGTCAAAAATTTTGCCATTTGTTCGCCACAGTTACAGTGGGGAATTTACTGGGAAAGTTCAATATTCGTGTATATCCCGATATGAAATACATTTCTTTTGCAAAACATGCGTGTTAGGATGGAAATTGTTAATAATAATCATATAATAACCATTTTTATGCATAATACAATTTTGCAATAGTTATATATCAATCATTTTTATGTCTTTTTAATTTGTTTTTAATATATGTTTTATAACTATTGAAAAAGTAATAAGAATGTAAGGATAGATCGAAATGTGCAAGATCACGAGAGTCAATGATTTTGAGTCGCAATCAAAGTACTGAGAATGACTCGGATAGCGAAGCAGCAGCAGCATGCTCGGATAGCATTTTGTTGAGTTTACTCATTTTATTCACTAGTATTATAATTTGTTCAAGTTTATTATTGTTAATTTTACATATGGTTCATTTATTATTGATTTTGTTCTAAACTTGTTAGTTTTTGAAAATAAATTTGTTCATTTTTAATAATGAATTTTTTTTCCTACAAATTTTTTTTTCTTAAAATTATCAACTATATTGGTAAATATAATTGTCTGTAAAAAATTTCCTCTATATATGCATTAATAACCGAACTACGAGAAGTGCCGAAAACAGGCGATTTGTCCGCGCTGTGCGCGGGTGCCGAAAATATCAAATAAAAATACCCACCGAAGCTCCAAATATTTTCCGAAATTCTCCCCGCGAGGGAATCAACAAGTAGGATAAATTTGAAAAATGAACTCGTCACGGTGACGAGGTGTTCGAATTTTTCGAAAGTTTCGTCCGTCGAAGCGGCAGGTGAGAAAAGGATTGAGACAGAAAATTCATTAGCGCGCGCTGCGCCGAACTGTCGCTGGCACTCCGTTGCAACAATTAACCCCCGTTGATTCTGAATCTGCGCATTGGACATCCGTTTTCTCAGAGAATTTTTCTCGGAGAAACAATCTGCCCGGGATTGTCCGATGAACCCGCGTGTGCTGGTCGTTCAGAAAAATTCTCTGGCCGCGCAATCGACCCATCGATGCGACGGTTAATCGATCGAGAGTGCTCGGGGCCGGCTCGAGAATTCTCGAATGCGCTTTCCTAGAAATTGCGAGACTGCCTGCGAGACGGTCCGTTGCATCATCTTGATTGAGCAACCGAAGCTCGGAAGCGTCGCGATACGTTCGCGACCAAGAGAGGACAGCAGGTTTGAAAATTTTACGTAATATTCACAAAATATTTGTCGCGCGTACTTTGTAATATGATGCTAATGGCTGCCGAGTGTAATCGCAAAGCCCGTGTCATTAAATTCCTGCCAAATGTAGGTAAATATTGCAGTCCCATGGACGGATGAAATGATGTCATTAAACGTGGTCGCGTGGGCCGCAATGGATTCGCAATTATCCATGGAAAATGCGAATATGTGTTCCATAAAGAATTTAACTGAATATAACTAAACCGTATCTCGTGCAAACAACGACCTCAATAAGGAGCGCAAATAATAATTCAACGCTTTTCATCGTCTGGCAACGAAAATGCTTTATTTTACAAGGGAACAGAACCAGTGAAATATAAAAGTAACATAACGAGTAAACATTCGGTATTGAAGTTATTCAAGTAAATAGATCGGCCGATGCCACAAGCTTTAATTGTTCCGATCGTTATGTTTACGGCCCAGTTATCTATAGTTCAATAGAATTAAATTTCGTTTGGTAGAATTCATGAATCGACAGACGGTTAGATTTGTGTTCAGAGTAACAGTACCAAGGCACGCACATTTGCGGAGGTTTGCTTGGAGGATTATTGCTCGAAGGAAGACTATAGCGGGGGAATTAGGGCGCTATCCTGGAACAGTGTCTCCAGGACATGTCCATTTCTCCATTACTCTCGTCATCGGTCTTCGTCGTTGCGGCTGTCTTCCGCGATCGTCCTCTTCCCCATCCCAGCTGAGCCCCGTTAGCAATTGCATCCACGTATCCATTTCACCGAGAACTGTACCGCGAGACCACACGGAATTGTCGAAATTAGTCCAGCTGCTCTTCCAGTTTTCCGAATCTCTGATTAATACAATAGCGAGAGATTGCGTCGGCCAAGTTTGAGAAGAAGTACGAGAAAAAAGTACAGAAATTGAGCGAACCCTTTAAAATTGATGAAACTAGGGATGACAATTGTGTCAGCAGTGTGCAAACAGCGGCGAGTAATTGGAAGATATTTAAACGAGAAACAGAACAGAGTTGAACATCGACGGTTGGGTAAAGGAAGAATGAAAGCGAGATGAATCAATTATAAAACCGCCGCTGATACTGTACTTGATTTCTTTATGTAAGATATTAGGGGGGCCCATAAGTAATCAATTGTTTTGAAATCTAAAACACAGTTTGCCATCTTTTCTGCAAATTTTCAATCCCCCTCTTATAGAAATCCAGGGTTCGTGAAGCAAAATGTACGACCGAAGGTGCCTCCTGACATCTTCTATAGAAGCGAATGTTTTATTTCTTAAATAATGCTCTAGAGATCTGAAAAGACGATAGAGGGAGCAATATCCGGTGAGTACAGGGGGTGCGTAAAACTTCCCATTGCAATTCTTTGATTCTTTCCTGAGTGAGTTTAGCTGCATGGGGCCGGGCATTGTCAGTTTGCAGTATTACACCTCTTCTGTGGACTAATTGATCGACGTATATTCTCGTTGGTCTCGGATAATTGATGCGGTACCCATATTCCTTGCCTACATGCCCTTCCCATTTCGTGTAGGTGCTTTTGCATAGTTGACCATGTGGACCCAAGGCTTCTCGATAATTCTTGTATACTTAATTTTCGATCAGCTTCCACTAGAGATTTTAGGGTGTCGTTATCAAATTCAACTGGTCGTCCACTTCGAGGCAGAGAGATCATAATCACCGGCAGCAAGCCTTCTGAACCAACGTTGACACTTGTTGACCTTCAATACATCTCCATAAACATCGCAAATTTTCTTTGCTGTTACCGTTGCATTAAATCCCGCATGAAAATGAAAAGACGCCGCCATTTTATTACAGGGTTGTAAAAAAAAATTATACTTTTTAGAATATTTAGAACACACAGGCTGCTTCACCGAAAACTGTAAAAGAATACGCGTTTCCTGTTCAACGGTCGGTACAGAAGTAAAGGCAAAACAAATTCTTTGCAAATAATTCCTGGATCGGCCAGGAAGAAAAACGCGGAGACTTTGTGACCAATTTGATGTTACGTCAATCGTGCTGTATAAATTTTTAAGGGACCCTACAAATGATCTAGTTCCGAGAAAAAGTATCGAATCGATTGTCGCCCGGAGCGACGACAGGAAACGCGATTGTCTCGAATTCCTCGAAACACCTCGTCGCGACGTGTCTCGACGCCAGCGATGACGTTTCCCGTGTGGTCGCGGGCGACATGCCAATGGGGTTAAAAGCTATAGGCGAGGTAACGCGGCTGCGGATACCATTACCGAGTTTATTTTTTCATCGCGAACGCCAGACGCTGTTTCAGCGCGTTCTCTTGAAATGCATTCGAAACGTACATACGCCGCCGTATACGTACCTGTTCCGAATGCGAAACGAGCACGCTGACAGAGAACGAGCTTGCTCTCCGAGCACTCGGGACTCCTGCCGCGACTCCGAGTACCTGCCTCGCTACTAATCAATTACCTAGGTAGGTAGAACTGTCCCGGTCACTCACATTTTTACGGGGGGTCGTAAAACCAAATTGTACCTCCCTTTATTACATCGCGTCGGAAATACCATTCCGCACGGCTCGTGGAAACCTCCTTTCACCTGGTTTAGCCGCTGACGCCGATTTTTCGAATTTTCCTCTTTTTCAGTTTAACAGGTCTCATTTAGTGCTAGGAGTTCTATGCAATCTAAAAATTGTCCGCATCGATTGCAAGGAACAGTAGCCTTATGCATCTCTCCTTAACCCTCCGTATGCTATGCCGGTGTCACTCGTGACCCGTAGCCGTGGGGATAATCTCGAGCGAAATGAAATATACATTTATTGAATTATTACAGGTGCCATTTTGTTCCATAATCTTCCTCCATCTTTCACGCAACTCGCGTTTTTCGGCGAAAAACTTTTAAATATGATTTTCTATGTCAACCAAAGAGTTAAAGTTTTTGTCATTATGGGAATTCTGTATTGAACTAAACAGACGAAAGTCTGAGGGTGTAACGTCTGGTTAATTTGATCTCGCGTGCAATATCGCTGCAGCAATAAAAGTAGGAATGAATATCGTGTTAACGGATGGTATAAGCAGACAGAAAAGCTTGTTGGAGCGATCAAATATTCGGAGAAACTCGTTGAAGCGACTTCGAAGTGTCGTTCGACCGGAGCCGAACCGCGTGCTCCGGTTCGATGGATCGATGTCGGCGGCCGATTGTGTCGGCGATTTATCCGAAATCGTAGCACGTCGGTTCTCGCGAGGTCATCGAGCAATTTTCCCGGCGCGATATGACCGCGTGATCATTTCCTGTTTCGAAGGAAGCCCCGCGAACGAAGTGCCAGGGGAATGCGCTGGCGCGTTGCACCGGACAGGGAAGAATTGTTGCAGGTGCGTATTAATGCGGGGATTGCATTAGCGGCCGAGGAACGCCGGGAATACCGTGAAATGGAATGCTTCTTAAGAAGCGCGACGATTACCCCGCGCGACCAAATTTCCGCGCGCGTTATTGTTGAGATGCGTCGCACGAACCCGAGCTGTGCACCGATGCAATCGCCCTTCCCGCCGGTCACCACAATTGAATTAAAGTCGCGACACGGAAACGCGCCCGGTATCCGGACGATGCGGGTCACCGTTGTCTTATTAAATTGCAATCCCGCCCCCGCGCTGTTCCCGTTCCTTTCCTCCCCTTCCCTTTAATATCAATTCGAAACGGGAACGAGGTGTCCTGCTTGCCAGCCGGAATCCTCCGCCGGTCCCTGATTCTTCTTTGATTCCCCGATTGTCTGTTCGATCCCCGTCCCCGAAAACTCCCCTCGAATCGAAGTAACTCGGTTAACCAGACGGGTACTGCAGAGTTTGTCAAAGCGATTGCTCCATCGATCTTCTTAGATCGCACGAACCCTGATCAAATTCAGCTACCCGGGGAGAATCGTCGCCGAGCCTCTGCAGTATCCAGAGATTTTTCTTGTTTCCCTTTGCTCGGCGTTCACGATGCAGTCGTCTACACTGTCTTTGGACTTTATCCTTCTCTCAAATCAAAGAACCTTCGATAGAAACGCGGTAGAGCGATGAAATTTTTTTTAAACTAAAGCTGAAACTTTGTAGAATATGGGGAAAATAGGGAGATTATTACCATCCAATCATTTCAACGAAAACAATGACTTCATTAGTTTTTGTCACAAAAATCTATTTTTTGCACAATCCTGAGGTCGTAGACAAATTTTGAGACCAGATTTGGAATCAGCGTGAAAAAATCTACGGGAAATGATGTATAGCATGTTAAAAAAAAATCTTTTCCGTGCGTGCTATTGGAAAAACTAAAATTTTCTTGAATTTATGCGCGTTTAACGAATTTTCTCGAGGTTGAAAAACGTTCGTACCACAATCTCTCTATTTTTCCCATATTCTACAAAGTTGCAGCTTTCATTTAAAGAAAATTTCATCGCTCTACCTCATTCCTATCGAAAGTTCCTTGATTTTGAATCCGATTTTGTCGAAATTGAATATGCTACCGAAAAAGTGACCCTGTCTCAGCTAGCACCGGATTAGTGACACATTCACGACAAGGACGAAACGCGTCACGTGACCTGGGTCGTGGTGCGAGAGAAGTCTTAATATGGCGACTTTGATCACCGCGGGTAACCATAAAGGGTCAACAGGCGACGTCGGCATTGTATTCGGTACAGAGTTTGTTGGAACGAAGTATAACGTCCAGTTACACGGCACACAGGACGGCGAAGGGTTAATATTGTATCGGTACAGCTCGTAAATCGGGCAAAGGGTCCCTCCGTGTCTAAACTCGGCCGCGTTCGGCGCTTCGGCTAAATTTACGATCCTAACTGCGGTTGATTCGACACGATTAATCCTTGAACTACCCAGCCGCCCTTCGGAGTATCAAAAACATGGAGCCGCCGGTTACCTGTAGCGGATACATTCAATCAGATTAATATACAATGGCGAAGCAGCTTGTTAAACAATTTTCCAAATGGATCCGAGCGGGCAGGAATTCCGCAAAAAGTCAGAAGACCTCGTTGTCCGAGAGTGACGGAGAAAAACAGTTTTCCAGAACGGCGAGTTTTTCGTGGAACACCTGACAAAGAGAAGCGTCTCGCGACTGGAAACGAAGGACGGTTTAAAATGCACACGGCTGTTGCAGCGTCTGCATTCGCTTAGGCGTACGGAGAGACGGGCGACACGAGCGGAATCCCGACGAAATCCGGGGAGCGTAAACCATTCGTCGGCGAACAAAGTTGGATCGGTGTTCGGTTCGGGATTCAAATTTCCTCGAGTATACTCCATTATAAATAATTCGCACGTCCGTTCGGTCGATCCTGACGCCCGTCTGCTTCCGAAGCGCGGTAACTTATGAGCTTCGGGGGGTATCGATCGCCGCGACGCATTGTGGTCCAGATCGAGGAATTAGCTGTTCATTTGATAAAAAAAGCAACTCGTGTCGATGTTTATCGAATGTATATTGCTTCTTAAATGTCCACGAAAACGGTGAAATTAACGAGATTTATTAAAAATTGTGATTGGATCATTTAAAAATCAACGCTTTATGAATCCTATTTTTCACCGACTTTTCTCATTTCTTAGTGATATCCTGGAGAAACTAATATTATGTGTCCATTTCTGTTTCAAACGAATAGTGTTCGTCTATATTGAGAGTATATCTTGCGTACTAAGATTTAACCCTTAGCACTCGAGTGGCGACTCTGAAGCACCACTAGAAATTTTCGTGAGATTATTTCAAAGAAATTACAAAAATATTAAAAAATACTTGTTACATTACAAAATTTGTATTCAATAGATTACTGAACATTTAAATATTATATGTGGGAATCGGATCAGTTTCGTATGAATAAAATGAAAATATTCTAAGACGGAAGAAAAAATTTAGTTTTAGAATGAAAATAGCGCCGAGTGCAAAGGGTTAATATTCATAATTCGTTGAAATAGCAATGCTCGGTAAACTAAAGAGAATCTTCAAAGTTTTCTGGCATTGGTAAAGGATATCTTTTGAGTTCCATATAGTTCCGCATTGTATCGGTGAAATTAACGGGATTTATTAAAATTTTTGATTGGATCAAGCATTTAAAAATCAACGCTTCGCGAATCCTATTTTTCACCGACTTTTCTCGTTTCTTATTGACATCTTGGAGAACCTATTTAATATTATGTGTCCATTTCTGTTTCAAACGAATAGTGTTTGTCTGTATTGAGAGTATATGTTGCGTACTAAGATTTAATATTCATAATTCGTTGAAATAGCAACGCTCAGTAAACTAAAGAGAATCTTCAAAGTTTTCTGGCATTGGTAAAGGATATCTTTTGAGTTCCATATAGTTCCGCATTGCATCAAAGTGCATTATTTTCAGTACACTTTTCTCTATGAAATCACGCAAGATTCGCGTCCCATTCGGTCCCGGTACAAAAGTTGTTATTGTTTAAAGCGCCTCTGTGACCGGAACCGCGCGGAGCGTTAACAGGTTCTTAAAGTTGTCATATGATTCTTCTAAGATAAGACGGCCAAATAATCGCAATTTAAGATAAAATATCATCTCCAAAATTAAAGATTATTTTGTTATTTCAAAATCTGGTAACGGGCAAGGTCAAAACCCGAAAGTCGAGGGTGAAAAACATTTTGCACGAATATCTTGGGAACTACTGCGAATAGGAAAATGGTGTACACGGCAAAATTGTGTGTCTTTTTATAAGAAACACACCTGCCAAGACAGATTTCAAATATCACCGTTTGTTTCAATAATATACTAAATATCATTCACTGCTCACACGTTGTCGCAATTTTTCGGGCATTTCCGGTGCTCCGACAAGAAAATGTTTCCGACAAAAATTAATCGGTAATTACTCTTCTATAAAGTTCAACATGAAAAATTGAAAAAAATTTCTGTGTAAAATGAAAAATTAGTGTCAATTTGATTTTTTAATTGTCACTATATATTGTTTACTTGATAATGTTATAGCTGGCGTCGAGACGAATCCGAGACCTGCTTTACTATGGCTTTCAGTCTAGAAACAATGCTAAAATCTTCTGAACAGATTCCGTTCCATCAAATCGCATAGTTTTGCGTCGAATCCACGGTTCGAGTGCTATGTTACCGCACTGCGTGGCTCCGACCTGTCTGCCGGGGCAGGATTCTCTCGAATTCTGGCAGATCCCACCGAAAGATGTTCATCGACCGGCTTTTCATCCCGGAGTCCATTCAGCGCCGCTTTCATTCACCAGCTGGCACCGTCGCGTCGCGTCGCGAATCCGGAGACAGCGCGTTAATTGATGAATCTCATGATTTAAGTACCACCCTCTTCCTGCCGCGACGCACTCGCGCGAAATTCGCAGGTTCCTTCGAGTTTGCCTAATTCAGTTCTCCTTAAAATATCGCTGCTTGCTATTTTACCTAGCTGTGTCCTTCGTTATCCCATTCATTTCCGTTTGCGTCAGAGACATTAACAGGAATATGGGAAACGTAATGGCGTCTATAAGAGTCGTTAGAAGCTGTCGTCTCGTCTTTATTGGCGGAGAGCGTCGTGCTATTTTACTGGTTTCGAAGAGATCTTCAAGATAATGTTGCTGTCCTCGGTTACGATTATCCTCGCTGTTAAATTACCTTCCCGTTTAATGTACCGGATCATGAACGTGTACCAATTGGTAATATTTTCAACGGCGTCGTCCGGCTCTGTCTCTTTTAACACTAAACCTACTTAAACGCAACTAATACAGTGATTTCTCTGTATATGTCGCCGAGACCTGGATGATAAACGTCGCGGAATTATCCACACTGCCGTGGGGTATACCCCGTGTGGCGCCAGGAAGATCGAGAGGCCTCGGGCATGTCTCCTGGACGATTCATGACGCAAGACTCGTGTTGTGACTTATATCGAGAATTCACTGTACGCGTTGTCTTATAAAAGTGACGCGATCGAGTTTATTTGGATTCGGTTCGTATTGTAATACACGCTCTAAATATATTAATTTTCCCACGAAAGCATCTTTACAGTTTCAGTAATTGTGAAATTAAAAATCTGGAACCGGTCGTTTCACCACCGGGGGTGGTGGGTTTAGTGTTAAATAATTCGACGAAGACACGGAGACACACGCTCTACTAAATATATTAATTACCCACGAAAGCATCTCTACAATTTCAGTAATTGTGAATTTAAAAATCTGGAACCGGTCGTTTCACCACCGGGGGTGGTGGGTTTAGTGTTAAATAATTCGACGAAGACACGGAGACACACGCTCTACTAAATATATTAATTTCCCACGGAAGCATCTTTACAATTTCAGTCATTCTGAAATTAAAAATCTGGAACCGGTCATTTCACCACCGGGGTGAAATTTAGTGTTAAATAATTCGTCGAAGACACGGAGACACAAGCTCTACTAAATATATTAATTTCCCACGGAAGCATCTTTACAATTTCAGTCATTCTGAAATTAAAAATCTGGAACCGGTCATTTCACCACCGGGGTGAAATGTAGTGTTTAGTGTTAAATAATTCGTCGAAGACACGGAGACAGACGCTTCGAGCTCCTTAAAAAGACATTTGTCCGCCAGCACGGAGTTCGTGTTCGATAAACGGACTCCGCGGTAGTCAGGCGAGGAACCGGAAGCACGAAGGAAAATCCCCGTCGCTGGAAAGGGCCTTCAAAGGGAGTGACGGCGAAGTAAAACTCCCATGACCGTTTCACTTTCGAGCGGATCGCGTTTGAAACGGATCACCGACCACGGAAGCGTCCCCGGAATCGTCTTCTTGTCCCGCAAGGAGATTTGCCGCGCGGGCGAAAAGCGTCTTTCGTGCAGAAAACGCCGGTTCTTTTCCGCCGACGATCGACGTGTCTCCTCCGCGCTTTCCTTCCATTACGGCTCGTCTCGACGATCAATCTTTACAACCTTCCACGATACTTTCTCGCTCGTAAATAGGAAAATTGCCGTAGATTTTTACTCTCTTTCAATCCGCCGGCCGTAATGTTGTCGAGCGTCGCAAGAGAATTTCGGCCATTCGCTTAAGGGCCGACCCCCGTTACCCAAGAAAAATGGCCAGCGATTTTTCTTGCCAGGATAATGAAAGTTCCGGGCAGGAAGCGGCTCATAGTTATTCCGCGCGGATGAAGCTTATTCCGAAGCGGTTAACGAGCGCGGGGGCGCCTCGAAAGTATTAAACCGTTCGGCGAAGTGGCAGAGAGCCCCCGGCCTTTTATTAGCGAAGGAAAGTAAACGTGTCTTCAGGATTATCCGTTCGAGGGGTGGAGCCTTCCGTTATTATTTCGCAGCGAAAATGCCGTTACCGCGAAAACTTCGTTCGGCGAGCCATCGCGGGAAGAGTCCTTGCGTAAGAATACAGAATTTCAGGTTACCGGGACACTCTGGAATTCTGGAGCGTGAACCGGGAACGGGGAACGGGGGACGGGGCCATGAGAATATTTCCCGTCGTTGTTCCGCTTCCGTAACTAATTCATTTCTATTGTCGCGCGTCTCGTACGGTACACGTTTCATCGGTCGTTCTCTACGAAGCGAAACGAGCACCGAAAGCACCGAGACCGAGGAATCGTTTGCTGGGTTTTCCGGTGCTTCGACCACGACTTCCAGTTTTTCCACTCGAAAGCAGACTTCAACGAAGCCGAGTCCTCCCCCACTCCCTCCCCCCATCTCGAGATGGGAAATCGACGCGCCCCGGGAAAATCGCTTTGAGTTCGCGGGACAAGCTGAACACGCTTAAATTGCGAAATTCGATTACGAACGTGCCGACGGAGGGCTCCTTATTCATCTATTTATTTCGTCCTCGTTAGCGTCCCACGGCGAATTGACACATTTTTCAGTGCACGAGCTCATTCGAGTCTAATGCAACGTTATTTGAATATCGCCTCCGTCGAGTTTTCGTTTTCCGAGAAGTAATTTGCTTCGGCTCTCGATCCTGGAATGCAGTAAATTATCGTTGTACGTCAGTTCCAATCTCACGTTTCCAAGTCGGTGGAACACACCTCACACCACCGCGGTGACTGGCCGAATCGCGAGTGGTGTCCTCGGAATTATATTATCTTTGGTTTCACTTTAATCAGAAAAATGCCACGAATGTGTTGGTAAAAGTTTCATAAAGAAATAACGAAAAATAAAGAAGTTTCGTAATTGGGTTAGTAGCGGTCTCCTGATCTCACACCGATATAGCCGACAATGTGTGGCCCACTCCTCGTCGACGACGGTTATTATATAGGAGACGGATATTCTCGCCGTTTGAATGTCAGTCATTCTTGTATGCCATGACTTTCACGCGGGATGACTCTTAGGTTTCCAGCGTGCCCTGTGTATTTCAAATGGGACCACGTATGAGTGTCAGTGAAAAGAACGGCGGCAGCGACATACAACGATAATTTACTGTACAGTGTGTCCCACGAACTCTGACCACTCGAATATCTTGGTTATTTCAAACAATACGAGAAAATGTTACAGAAGTTGTAGGGTTTACGAAACTACGCAATATGGTATAAATGATAGTCTTGCAAGTGGAGGCGTAGAGAAGATATATATAGAAGTCATCTTTATTTTTTTAAATGGAATGTCCAATTTTTTATGCTCGACGTCGATAGATTAGCGTATTCTGAGTATACGAGTACTAAAGTGTGTTTGTCCTGAAACTGACCCTTGCTGAGCTATTCAAGTGGGCGGACACACTGTATCTCAGTCTTGCGACGTCGGGTGATTCACTTACCCCGAGGATTATGCTCTTTCTGTTGGCTAAAAGCAATTCGACTATATTCGTGTGTTTAATTGAAGTCGTCACCTTTATTCTCAGTAACTGCGTTGCTTCATGTAGCTTGGATATCTAGGTATGAGCGCAGGATCGAAAATGGTGGCGTCAAAGGACGAGGACCGGGTTGGGAAAATGTCCACTCAACTATATCACATTAACTATATTAGGTTATACTCGCCGTTCCGTGATAATAATTTCTTAGCAGCCGATTAGTCGCGTTCCTTGTCCGACGCGTCGTTATTCGAGACTAAAGCGAATAATTCTATTCCAATCTGGTTTCATCAATAGTTTCATCGGATACGGGTCTCGCAGGACAAATTGGATCGATGGAATAAGAGGCAACGAATCCATTAGATGCCTAAAGGATCAAAAGTACGGCAAAAGTGGGAAAAGGGTAAATAGGCGGACCGAGAGAGGAGAGAGAGAGAGAGAGAGAGAGAGCGCGTCAAAGGCTTTGTAGTCTCTGCGGAAGATGATTTAATCCAGTCTCCCGGATAAAGATTTTACGGCTGATGGAGTCGGGAGTTTCGGTGTAAATTGCATCGACTTGTTCCTCGAGGGTTGTGCCGGTCGGGACTGCAGTTGTTTGCGCCGTAGTCACGAACGGAACTTGACGCAATACATACGTCGCCGGTCCGCGTCCGGAAAACGTCGCGGAACGGTTGCGACGACTGCGCTTTTACGACTGTGTCGCGATCGTGCGCTCTTTGCGAAACCTTCGGAAAACCTCTTTCCCGTGGGAAGCTCGCTCGTCCGATAACTTCTTTTCCCTTTCTCCTTCGAGTCCCGTTATTTTTCCTCCACCTTCTAATACGCTTTGATCCTTCGGCTGTCCGCGCGCGTCCCTCGCGCCACCGGAACAGAACAACTGCTCGTCCCGCTGGAAAATCGAGTTCGGAGATTCACCGACAACAGGTTATCTCCGTTTCCGGAAGGTACATCGCGGTATACAGGTTTCATACTGGTCACTCGAATGTCTCTAGACCTTCGTAGTACAGTTTATTGTATTTATCTTGATACGCTTTGTGAGAATAAAAAAATATATATCGTTCTGTTTGATACTAGTTCCAGCGCAGTGTTGAGTATATTTCGACTATTCTTTAACACTGGAACTACCAAGCCCTAAACGTGACTTAGGCTTATCCCTTTATGATAACAGCAAGATTGAATTTGCTCAGGTTTCATACGATTTTTATGGTAACATGTACTCAAAAGAAGAGATATGCGTACAGAAGAGATTTGAAGAGATTTGTGCGAATACAAAATATATATGTCGTTCTGTTTGATACTAGTTCCAGCGCAGTGTTGAGTACATTTCGACTATTCTTTAACACTGGAACTACCGAGCCCTAAACGTGACTTAGACTTATCCCTTTATGATAACAGCAAGATTGAATTTGCTCAAGTTTCATACGATTTTTATGGTAACATGTACTCAAAAGAAGAGATATGCGTAGAGAAGAGATTTGAAGAGATTTGTGCGAATACAAAATATATATGTCGTTCTGTTTGATACTAGTTCCAGTGCAGTGTTGAGTACATTTCGACCATTCTTTAACACTGGAACTACCGAGCCCTAAACGTGACTTAGACTTATCCCTTTATGATAAGAGCAAGATTGAATTTCCTCAGGTTTCATGCGATTTTTATGGTAACATGTACTCCAAAGAAGACATATGCGAATAGAAGAGATTTGTGCGAATACAAAATATATATGTCGTTCTGTTTGATACTAGTTCCAGCGCAGTGTTGAGCACATTTCGACTATTCTTTAACACTGGAACTACCGAGCCCTAAACGTGACTTAGACTTATCCCTTTATGATAAGAGCAAGATTGAATTTGCTCAGGTTTCATACGATTTTTATGGTAACATGTACTCCAAAGAAGACATATGCGAATAGAAGAGATTTGTGCGAATACAAAATATATATGTCGTTCTGTTTGATACTAGTTCTACCGCAGTGTTGAGTACATTTCGACCATTCTTTAACACTGGAACTACCGAGCCCTAAACGTGACTTAGACTTATCCCTTTATGATAAGAGCAAGATTGAATTTGCTCAGGTTTCATACGATTTTTATGGTAACATGTACTCCAAAGAAGACATATGCGAATAGAAGAGATTTGTGCGAATACAAAATATATATGTCGTTCTGTTTGATACTAGTTCTACCGCAGTGTTGAGTACATTTCGACCATTCTTTAACACTGGAACTACCGAGCCCTAAACGTGACTTAGACTTATCCCTTTATGATAAGAGCAAGATTGAATTTGCTCAGGTTTCATACGATTTTTATGGTAACATGTACTCCAAAGAAGACATATGCGAATAGAAGAGATTTGTGCGAATACAAAATATATATGTCGTTCTGTTTGATACTAGTTCTACCGCAGTGTTGAGTACATTTCGACCATTCTTTAACACTGGAACTACCGAGCCCTAAACGTGACTTAGACTTATCCCTTTATGATAAAAGCAAGATTGAATTTGCTCAGGTTTCATACGATTTTTATGGTAACATGTACTCCAAAGAAGAGATATGTTAAAAAATTTCTCGTGAAAACGTTTTCATAGTTTCAGTAATCGTGAAAGAAGAAATCATCCACTAGTCATTTTGACTGGTTCGGTAGTTCTAGTGTTAAATGTAGAATGACCCCCTTCTCGGTTGTAACAGTTACCGATCACCCTGTATATCCAAAGAAATAGATGAATCGAATAATCTCTCTTCAACGCATCTTTGCAGCGTCAATCAATTTTGATTTAACCCTTAACGGTCGTAAGTCCTCGTAAGACCTCCCACGTGACAACAGCACTTTGTCGCTGTTCAAAATTGTTCAAGGTTTCTTTTTACATCTTTGGTAGAAATAACGTTAACACCTTGACTGCCGTGTCACCCATATGTATGACGGAATTATATGTGCAGGTTTTAAAATGAATTTTTACGTTAATATATTCATTGTACCAAATTTAATTAGGATCTGTAAAATTCAAGAAAGTTGGGGGACCACTCAATATCGTACATTTCACTTTTTTCAATTTTTATTTCATTAACACTAAACCTGCCGACATTTCACGTATACCTAATCCTACCATGAGCGGTCAAATGACCGCTTCAAAAAGAAAAATATGTATCTTAATATAGAAAGACATGCCATGAAATTTTTTTCAGAAAAATATTACTATTAAATATTAAAAGTTATATTGAAAAATGGGTTTCATGTATGTCATAGGAAAAGTCAATAAGTTGCATGGCGATACAGTAACGTTGTATAAACGAAATTTCAAAAACGGTAATTTGTCCGCCGCGTTGTTAGGTTTAGTGTTAAATAACTTGCTTTGATTTTATGGAATTTTTTAGGTTTCTAGCTTGGCTGTCGAAGTGTTGAAAGAGCACAATCGAACTTTATATATTCTCTACGCCCGCACTTATAAAAATAATTTGTAGATTATGGGCTTTTCGCAATCGAGCAATTATTATCCGACGAATTCTTTTTTTATCGTCAACAGCAAACGAAATATTCAGAGCTGTTTCGAGTGTGTACGCTGACATAGGAGCGGGACGGCTAACGAACTAATATGGTCCCTTCGTTAGCAACGATACCCGGTATTTGATTTTTGCGAGCATGCTCTCGATAGGTTCTGCTCGTGACATCGGGTCAGGCTGGACCGGTGACTATCGGGAAATTCTTTTGTAAATAGCGAAGATCAGAGGAGCCGAATATCGGCTCGAATATTGCGAGATTGCGCTTTGCTCTGACCGGCGTCGCGTCGCGTTGTGTCGCGCCTCGTCGCATCCTATGGTACAGTATAGTACAGTATAATATAGTATAGTATAGTACAGTACAGTATAGTGTAGTGTCGTATAGAGCCCCGTCGCGTACCACGTCGCACTTTATTGTAGCGCATCATGTAGCCCGGCATCCGCGGCTACCGTTCGTCGGATATTTTTTACAGGAGCGTAATTTTTAACGGGAACATTCTCCCCGAGCCTGTCGCGCCGCACGTGCCACCCATTCATCATTTTCACGGAGATTCGCCTTCCGAGGTGCGCCGGTGCTCGCCCGTTCGATCTCTGCATTTATTAGCTGCCACAAAAAGCCGAAGAAACGAATTTTCATACGAAGAAAGTTCAGAGGAAAACTCGGGGATCTTATCATTGTTTATTCCTTCAATATACAATGAATGAGACCAATCCATAGGTTTCAACGAGTAGACTAAACAAACCGCTAACTGGCGACGGCAATCGGTATAGTTCTGCAACGTTCTGCAAGCCAATTTTGGTATTAAAATAAAGTACAGAATCTCTACTTTATTATACGTAAAAATCATCGCGTGAAGCGACGTGGCGCATGTACTAATTCATTAACGAAGAGTAGTAACATGGGCGTTTCTGTGGAAAATAGGTACCGTCTTTGACGCTTAATTTACAAAAATGGAGGAATGTTATCGATAATTTGGAATTACTAAAGTGAAAATACATGTTTTGAGATGTTATATCCGTCATATTTTAAACACTCCTTAGTACATTTTAACATATTTCTAGCGCGTATGGAAATGTGCCCATTCGTTTATAGGTTAGGTGTTCGTCTTTTAGGTGAAGTTTACACGCTCTGTAAACACACAACAAAAGAATTTTAAGTTTTAATATTCAAGGGTTTTAATACATGGTTGTTCTAGATTATATTAGCACAGTTAGTTTCTGTTTATTTGAAAGTTAATTTTGTCCAGCTAAAAAGGCCATTCGTCACACTGTGCGACGTTTTTAAATCGTAATGGTCGCGCGAAGATAAGACAGCAGCTCTCAGAAAGCCAGGATCGAACGGATCCAGTTTATTCGCGAGCAAAGCGGAATTCGTTTTTCTATCTCCGACGATCTCTCTCTCGATTTTTTCAGACCGCCGTGCAAACCGCTTTACTCTTACGGTGAAATCCGTCGAGTACCGTTTCCTCGAGGTTTATTAGACGGTCTCAGACTTCCTAGACGCATCCCCGAAGTTCTTTGTCCCGGCACGGAGATCCTCGTGGCAATTCTCCCGACTGGGAGATAAACCGGAAGGAAGGAGCGCGTTCCGCTGCCGCGAACTCCGGGATCAGCGAATATCTTGGAATCCGTTAGTCTTCCATCGGTACCGGTTACGAGCGCTCGTTACTCTTAATTAGTTTTCGCAGGATTTTCCGCGCGAGCGAAACTCTTTCCGGCGCCGAAGTCTCGGGGCTTCCGGGAGAGCTGGGAAGGGCCGGGCTCCCTTAAAGTTTCCCTCCGACCGCCGAGACTCATGAAATTCGAATAGGATGCTCGGGAAAATCGCGGTCGATCGATGGGAACGCTTTGAGACCGGATAACTTCGAGACGTCGGCAGAGATGCACCGTCGCGGCGCGTCCCGTCGCGTCGGAAAATTGTATGCGCCGCAGGATACTTATCGTAACATTAATCTCGGAGCTGGAGGAATTCGATGCCGGCCAAGTTTCGCATATTTTTCGCGATGAAGGCGTCGAGCATTTTCGCGGGAACACGCTCGGCTTCCAGGTTCGCCTAGAAGCGCGATGGCCCGGCCTCCATTCGCGAGCCATCCTCCCACGCTTTTCCGCAGCTTTTCCCCGGGGAAAATCGCTGGAGACTCCTCCATCAACCGGGGCGAAATACTTCCCAGGTCAGAGATCCCGATGGCACGTATCTCGGTGATAAATAGCCGGAACCGGCGACGATCTCGGCGATCGTTGTCCTCCGATTGCTTAGGCGCGCACCGATTGCACCGTTTCGCGTCGATACCGAATCGTTATCCTCGCGATTTATCGCCTACTAACGGCAGACGGTCCCCGGCTGTTTACCAAGTTCCCTCGATCTCGTTCGCCCCCCTCGATTCGAGATATCTCGTTCTCGAGACGACGAGAGAGGGGACGGACGACTAATTGCTCGAGCGATTGCAAACTTCTTGGCCGGGCTCCAAAAATTAATTCGACGCGTCGTCGTTGCTTCATGTCTGTTCCGAATCTTGATCACTAACACTTAACACGACATTTCTTGTATACCTGTTCGTACCGTGCGTCCTCAAAATGACCGGTCCCTGGAAAAAGTTATTGTTAACCCTTTGCACTCGAAGCTATTTTGCACTCCAGAACGAAACATTCCTTCCGACTTAGACTATTTCCCTTCAATGTATCTTTTGTTTTTCATTTTACACATACGAAAATGGTAGAACTTACACGTACAATACTGAAGTGTTTAGTAATTTATTAAATACAAACAAACTTAATAAAGTGAAAAATATTTCGAATAATAATACAGCAATTCAGTCGCCTTACAGTCGCCATTTTAGTGCTAAGGGTTAATAACATTGAACGTAGATAATCGTCAATTTGTTGCTGAATGAATTAGTAGATGAACAACTTCCATAAAATGACGATAGAAATTTTTTTTAATTATACAAAAAATACTGCGGTGCTCTCTCCTCGAGTTACAAAATTTGATATTGCCCTTTCCCAGCGAAAAATATTCTCATACAAGGACGAAAAGTTGAGGCACGTGAAACCATTTTTCTCCCATTTTTGTCGGTAACCTGGTCACTCTACCTTATCGCGTTCTGCGACAGCCATCTTGTGACGTCATACTTGCTTCAGAATGCGAGTTTTCTGCCGAATATTACAAATTACTCCACGATGAGGTAGAAATTCGCAATTTGGGCTCCGGACAGACGTAGATTGGACTTTTAGGGAACACAAGTGACCACTTTTAAACTGCTCATTGCAATATTGAAGCGTCAATTTGTCAAGATTTTGACCCTTGCAAGTTCACATACGTATATTGCAGAGAGATTCTCTTAATTTCGAGAGATTTAGTGTTCGTATCGCAAAAAGGGCTCTGTACAGACGTAGCAAAGACATGTACAAACACGGTGGTATGCATTTTTAATTGATTACTTACTTATTTAAGACGTAAAATGTCTAGAAAGAAGGCACAGCGTGACATAGCGTGACAGTCAAGGCCAAATGCCTGCCCTTAACATTTTCACTGGCAAACTTGAAACCTCAAAAATTCCATAAAATCAAAGTAAATTATTTAATGATATATAAATTGAAAAAAATTAACTGTATGATATTGAGTAGTCCTCCAACTCTCTTGCATGTT
The DNA here is from genome assembly GCF_050948215.1 of Halictus rubicundus. NCBI lineage: Eukaryota > Metazoa > Arthropoda > Insecta > Hymenoptera > Halictidae > Halictus > Halictus rubicundus. Next base: position 10,936,807 of record NC_135160.1, read on the forward strand.
ACAGATGCTAATCAAATTTGGAACAATTAATATATTAACGTAAAAATTCATTTTAAAACTTGGACAAATAATTCCGTCAGCCACGTATGGGTGACATGGCAGTCCACGTGTTGAAGTAGCCGGAAAACACGAGGAGAGGGATCTTTGCCGAGGACAACCTGTAGAGTCGGCGGATCGAACAGTGCGTTTTCTGGGTGCATCGGTTATCCGGATGCATCGACGTCGGCCGGAAGCTCCTGGGTCGGCCACGGGCGAATTATTAACGGCGTCGAAAGTTCGCCGAGCGACCCCGAAGAAGAACGCGCGACCCCATATTGCGAAAGTTCGCCCGGTTATCGGAGGAACGTCGGCGAGCTTCCGACGAGCGCACGAGATGCAGGCCCCGTGTGCATGTGCAGCTCGCGCAGCGGCGGATACACGCGACAGCGGCGCACAGGCCGCAGAGCTTAATTACAATTCGGTTTTTTACTTGTTCGGGGCTCGAGGAACGAGCGGGACGTCGATATCCTCGACCCGTCGCTCGATCGACCCCCATTTCCGCGATACAATCGCGAACGATACTGCGCTCGAACGATCTCTGGCGCTTCTATCGAAATTACAACCGGTTAACAGAAGATTCGCCAGCAGCAATTAAAAACTCGAATGCAACGGAGCCCTTTTGATATTTAATTCTTTAATTATTTTGTTCATTTCTCGCGCGAGAGTCCGTGAACGAGATCGTATTGTCTGTACACATAGAAATACGAGGACAAGGACGGCAAATAAATTATTGTTAACAGACGACGGATCTTTGTGGCGAGAGAAAAATTGTTTTCGTCGATTGTAACACACAGCAGCCGAAGATCTTTCTTCCTTTAAAATATTTTAGAGGTGAGAATAATACACCGACGTCCTAAACATTTTATAATTTCGTCACTGTTTTCAATTTCATCTGGCCATTTTTCTCATAGACGCGTCAAATCCGCAGTATAATTGTTGACGAGCCTGCAACGAACACAGATGGTTGTTCCGAACGATGCCATACGTTAAAAAGATACAAGATCTACAATTTTCGTCTTGCTTGAGAAAATGCGTATCAATTCAAGTGTCAATTAAATATTTCCAACGCTGTGCCATTTTGTCGCTAGGTTTACGGGGACCCGTCAAAATGACGAATATAATATAATATTTTTAATTTGCGATTATTAACCCTTAACGGACCAATGCCGCCGTATAAGCGGCATGGCAAAAATCAAATTTAAACCGTCTTGTTATCCTATTACTCTGAATATATATTAACACTAGAACTACCGAGCAATAAATGCGACTGACGTATATTGCTCTGTAACAGTGACAAGACTGTGCCCATTCAGACTTCATACAACTTCTACTGTAATATGTGCTTCAATGAAGAGGTTCATTAAACAATTTCCGATGAAAACATTTTTACAATTTCAGTAATTGTAAAAGAAAAAATTAGGAACCAGTAATTTAACTGGTCCGGTAGTTCTAGTGTTAATAAATTTTCTATACTTGATATGAAAATATGTTGAGTCCACAGTTTCTCTTCGTATGAAAAATACATAGCTTGGGCCTGGTGGGAAGTAAACTTGAAATACTTCCGGACCGTTAACACTAGGTTTACGGGACCCGTCAAAATGACGGGTTCTAATATTTTTAATTTACGATTATTGAGATTGTGAAGATCCATCTATGTGGTATCACTCAACAAACTTATTCCCTTAGGTATATATTATTTAGAAAATGGTTGAAAACTTGGATAGACACATTCTTCGTATTTTTATAAAGTAATGTAAAATACTCACTTTTAATGCTCCGTAAACCTAGTGTTAAGGGTCAAGATAGCAGAGACACATCCACGAGGAATTATTCAGCAAAAATGTATTTCTTCGGGTATATGTTAGGAAAGAAAAATGGCCAAAATTTAAAACAGTCACTTTTAGTGCTCCGTGAACCAAGTTGTACGAAAGGAAGATCCTCGAGTGCAGAATATTAATTAATACATTTGGATCGTGTCACGGGATTCGTTTCCGACGTTCCTTTTTGCAAGAAGAGAAGGTGTCCAGGATTAAGCGGGTTCATTCTCGCGAACTTTCGCGTATCTCGCGAGAGACTACGACGCTGAGAAATTGCTGTTTCCTCTCTCGCGAGGGCACGTCGTGTCGGATAGTGGAAGAGAGTATCGAGCAAAGGATGCAAAGTCCGCGCGATACCGCGCCGGGAGACGAATGGACATAGTCTGCGCACGCGGTAATGGATGGAAGGACGAGTGCCAATAACGGCCGGCTCCATTATGATATTGATTTCTTTTTCCCCGCGACTCGGAGACCCGGCGTGTTCGTCTTGATTTAAGAGTCCGCTTTACCTGCCCCGAGCCATTCGCACGGCAGCCGATTTTTCGCACGACTTGAGAATTTAATTAGACAGATGTATCACTCTTGTCGAGTAATGACTTAACGTTGTCATCGATCACGACCGGCCTTTTCCATGAAAATCGCGTCAGGCTTGTTACAACGGGCTCCGAAGTTATGCGAGGCATGCGAAACAGATTTTCCACGTTGTGACCCTGCTCGAAAATGAAATTTTACCGTCTCAGAAGGCTATTTTCCAAATTCTTCTAATAGCCAGACCAAGAGCTGATTATTAAAATTTTAATCACTTCCAATCACTGGAATTCTTTCAGTTACAAATGCGGTTATACCGGAAGAAACTTAGTGCGGTGTCATTTAAAACAATGAAGACACTAGAACAATTTAAAGATACTGTTACACTGTTTTCGATCTATTAAACATATTAACACTAAAACGATTTCTATTTGACAATTATTGAAATTATAAATTCGTTTTTATAGGAAATTACTGAATCGACTGAAGTCTAAGTAAATTCAATCTTCTCGCTTCTATCAGACGTTTCACTTTTATATGTTTCAATTTTTAATTTCAATTTTTACTTCTCCCCATTTTGTTGGAATTCGGGCAGTTTTTATTTCGCATAAAGATCCGCAGTCAACTTATCAGTACGTATTAGGCGTAATCAAATTATATGACAATTTTCAACGTCTAAAATAATTTGTTCTATTTGACAATTATTGAAATTATAAATTCGTTTTTATAGGAAATTACTGAATCGACTGAAGTCTAAGTAAATTCAATCTTCTCCCTTCTATCAGACGTTTCACTTTCATATGTTTCAATTTTTAATTTCAATTTCTACTTCTCCCCATTTTGTTGGAATTCGGACAGCTTTTATTTCGCATAAAGATCCGCAGTCAACTTATCAGTACGTATTAGGCGTAATCAAATTATATGACAATTTTCAACGTCTAAAATAATTTGTTCTATTTGACAATTATTGAAATTATAAATTCGTTTTTATAGGAAGTTACTGAATCGACTGCAGTCTAAGTAAATTCAATCTTCTCCCTTCTATCAGACGTTTCACTTTTATATGTTTCAATTTTTAATTTCAATTTCTACTTCTCCCCATTTTGTTGGAATTCGGACAGCTTTTATTTCGCATAAAGATCCGCAGTCAACTTATCAGCACGTATTAGGCGTAATCAAATTATATGACAATTTTCAACGTCTAAAATAATTTGTTCTATTTGACAATTATTGAAATTATAAATTCGTTTTTATAGGAAATTACTGAATCGACTGAAGTCTAAGTAAATTCAATCTTCTCCATTCTATCAGACGTTTCACTTTTATATGTTTCAATTTTTAATTTCAATTTTTACTTCTCCCCATTTTGTTGGAATTCGGGCAGTTTTTATTTCGCATAAAGATCCGCAGTCAACTTATCAGTACGTATTAGGCGTAATCAAATTATATGACAATTTTCAACGTCTAAAATAATTTGTTCTATTTGACAATTATTGAAATTATAAATTCGTTTTTATAGGAAATTACTGAATCGACTGAAGTCTAAGTAAATTCAATCTTCTCCCTTCTATCAGACGTTTCACTTTCATATGTTTCAATTTTTAATTTCAATTTCTACTTCTCCCCATTTTGTTGGAATTCGGACAGCTTTTATTTCGCATAAAGATCCGCAGTCAACTTATCAGTACGTATTAGGCGTAATCAAATTATATGACAATTTTCAACGTCTAAAATAATTTGTTCTATTTGACAATTATTGAAATTATAAATTCGTTTTTATAGGAAGTTACTGAATCGACTGCAGTCTAAGTAAATTCAATCTTCTCCCTTCTATCAGACGTTTCACTTTTATATGTTTCAATTTTTAATTTCAATTTCTACTTCTCCCCATTTTGTTGGAATTCGGACAGCTTTTATTTCGCATAAAGATCCGCAGTCAACTTATCAGCACGTATTAGGCGTAATCAAATTATATGATAATTTTCAACGTCTAAAATAATTTTTCATTTTCCTCCCATTTTTCGTACTGGTCGACCACCGTGAGCCGTTGCCGGAGTTATTGATTATCGTTCGCGTGTCGCCGAGGTCCGGGGCGTTAGGGAAATGAGCAGCCATCTCTGACGGTGACGTTTCGTCGTGAACGATCGGCGAATCGGTCGGAATCGGCGCTCGAAGCCGACGAGGCGACGCGACAGTTTGATTCCGGATCGGAAACCGAGTTTACGAGCAATCAGCGTACACCGCGATGCCTCGATCGAGTAACGACCGCTGGGAGGATCCTATTCATCTCTCCCAACTATAAATTAAGACGAACGATTGCGAGAAATCGATGCCCGGCCGGGTGAACGATACGTCGTTAACGGCTCGTTGCCTCCGGAAAAACCAACCGTTCCTTCTCCTTTTTAATAGCTCCTGGAGAGTCCCGATTACCGCTCGAAGGAACAGCAGCGGCGCAGGAAACGAATCGACAAGAAAAAAGGTTTCCCGGGATGGTCGTTATTACGCTGCGGATTGCACGAGCTGCAACAATTATACCTAGACTGCGAATTTTGAGAAACACTAAACAGTCAAAATATTCGACGATTATTCTGACGCTTTTATATTACTTCCAATTCACTAGATCTATTAACACGTTCGCGGATGTGAATGCTATAGCATTCATTTTCATAGTGATGCAAAATGACATGAATGCTATGGCATTCAAATTTTAAAGCAAATTTTTATTCATTTAATTTTATACAACCTTGAGTTTTTGTAATTAATATATATTTCAGATTGAAATTTGTTTTTTGTAATTAAACCCTTAACGCATAGTTTTTTTTTAAACCGGCCAAAAAAATCAATTTTTGATATACTGCGCTTTTGTTCCATGGAAAAGGGCTATATTTTATTCTTGAATAAATAAGTGTTATAGCTTACAATCCCATGTAAATGATAAATATCAATAAAACGATTTTTTTTTTCTTTACTTTCACATTGTTATTTTCAATTCTCGATTATATTCGAGTGTTAAAAATTATAGCAGCATAAAATACAACGCCGCTCGAATTATCTCGAGTGTGCAAGTTAAGGGGTTAATATAGATTTCATTTGCCATTACTAATGACAGTCAACTTATTATTATTGTTTATTTCTAATCAGATTTCGGATAGTACAACTAGTTTCAAGAAAAGCAGCTCACCGAAATTTTTACTGTCCGTGAACGTGTTAAGAAAAGAAATCAATTTTTATTTCACTCCAGTTTGTTTCAATTTAGGTCGAACGTTTTTATTTTGCACAAAGATCCGCAGTCTAGTTATTACATTCTCTGGTCGACGCGAAGTTCGTAGTCAATTGAATCAAAATAATTCAATTATTATTTTTTCATACAAGTTTATATATTAAAGTTTAGTTCAATATTAAAGTTCATTTATAGTTTCATAAAATTGTCTAGCGTTGCGGTGGCGGTGTGACCGATGAATTGCGGATGTATGAATAGAAGTCTCAAGATTTTTGGAATGCGGTTGCATATATATATATATATATTGTGGGAAAATTTTGAAAACAGTATGGAGGGGAGAATGAATGACGCGTTGATAAAAATTGCGAAAGACCGAGCCTCTGGAGGAATGACGTGGAAGAAGCTGGAAGAATCTAAGGGTTGTTTCGGTCTGGTGACTAATTTGTTTTGAACCTCTCTCTCTCTCTCTCTCTCTCTCTCTCTCTCTCTCTCTCTCTCTCTCTCTCTCTCTCTCTCTCTCTGACTAAGCTCGCTGCGTTTACGTTGAGATTAGTCAGATCGGGCTGCTATCTAACAGTTATTTACGCGCACGATAGCTTAGTTAGCTGGGCTCGATAACACCGGGAAGCGAATCCGTTTTCTCCGCACGTTGAACAATACTTTCTCTAAGGTGAAACACTAGACGCCTTATCTTCTCGGCGGGCTGTCAAGATTCTCTGTTGGTCCCGGTATTTTTCTCGATGCTACCGAGAAGAGTGCCCTTCAATGGCCCGTACAAGAGTGCGCCGAAATCCTGGGTGTTCCATTCGGTCGAATACAAAGAATAAAATCCGCTGAAAGGGGTAGAGTCCAATAAAAAGCGTACAGATTTTCTGGAGCCGAGGGAACGGGTCCGGACATGTCGCCTAAGTAGCATTATTTCAGCGCGTCCGGTCGCATCTCGAAAGAGAGGACGGAGCACGCGGTTACCCGAAGCACTTTGCTCCCTCGTGGGGGTCAGATTAGCCCGCGTGTATGGAAGCTCGTCGGTGTATCGTGTATGCTCTTCCTCCCCGAAGTTTCCGCGTCGCCTGGGGAAATTCCTCCGTTAGAGATGATCGGTGCGCGACGGAGAGACGAAATTCCGCTTCGATTGCGAGGATCCTGTGACAAAGGCGCACGAGGACGTCGCAAACAATTTTTAATGTTTCGAAATCGAATCGAAATCGAAGATCACGGCTCGTAGATCCCTGTACAGACAAGTCGAGACGGACCGGAAGCCACGACCGGCAACCGTCGAGAAATCCACGGGAAAGTCGGTCGGGCACGATCCGCCGGCTGCAAATAGATTTGCCCTCCGGAAGACGAAGAGCAAAGCGATAATGGATGATGAATCGACGGTCGAATTTATCGGACGGGGGGAACGCGTGCGATCCCCGCGCAAAGATAATATTTGCGGATGGAACGAGGCCCCTTTGATCCCGGACGCGCCCGATAGCGCGGGAATTTTAAAAGCAATCAGGTGACGTATATTTGGCGAAATTTCCGCGAGATTCTTTGCCCGGCGCTACGTCGATCCTCGCCTCGTTGATCTCGAGGGGGGCGTCGCACAGTGGGGTATTTGGCCCGAAAAACCGGAAAAAATTATTTAAGCGTTATATATAGGCTGAATGCCACAATGTAGTTGGTCGTTGAATTCGTCTTAACATCAGCTAGAACATTATGAAATCGAAAATATATCTTAACAGTTAAAAAATATAATTGATCCTCAATTTTTGGTAAAAAAAAAATTTTTTCCGAAATTTTATGTATTGAAATTTGTAGACATCTGAATACTGTTAATCTTTTGTTCGAACCTTTTTTTCCTCAGATTATCGGAAACCCTTGAAAAATCGTGGCGATTGTGGAGTACGTGCACCGAAAAGCTGGAGAAAGTATTTTCACACGTGAATTATGTTAAAATGATGTAAATTATTATTTTAATACGAAATATGTAGATCATGAAATGTTTTAATAAGTAGACATGTATTTTCAGAATATTTTTAAATTATTACCATTAATTTGCGTACGTAAAACAGTTCTAAACGCTAATACTAAATTAGCTATAAAACGTCAATCTGGACAAATCTGGAACCAAACTTTATTAGCTTGGAATCACAAATCTCTACCGAATATAATGAGACCAAAAAGACCATCGGGTCTCGCTCAGAACCATAATAAAATCGTTCATGAAGTCTTACAATTGCAAAAAATAATTTCTGAATTATTGATCATATACAAACATTAATAACTTGAAAACAGTCTGAAAGTGTAGTCCATACTTACCTAAAAGATATCCATAATGCAAAAAATTACACAGCTTTTTTAAAGCGTGTAAAAATCACTCGTAAATGTACGATATGTTATAGCATGATTGGAAAGGCAATACAACCCATAGAATCTCTTGACTTTCGATTAAGTTTAGAGATTCATAAACTTACAAATGAATAAGAAAAATTTAGTACATACAGTTCTACACACATTCAACAACTTCGAGCAAGAAAAAAAATTACAGTTTACGTTAAATTTTTGAAATTGTCTTTTTTCCGGCTTTTCGGGCCAAATACCCCACTGTGCGCCGTCTTCGAGCTGTGCAACCTCTTCTCTCTTCGTTAGGGAGTTTGGTAAGCTTTCCGAGCGAGTTTCTCGTAATTTTCGTCGCGGCACGTCCCACGGAGAAAGGACAGGAAGTTAGCCCGTTGCAATTTCTGTTGCATCTCGATTGTAAAGCGGAGAACACGGAGATGACGAACGCGACGTCGCTGCGAATATAATACAGAGAGAGCGAGAGAGAGAGAGAGAGAGAGAGAGAGAGAGAGAGAGAGACTGATCGTAAAGTTTGAACGGATTCCTCGGGGTTGCTACACGCGTACCAGAATCGACAGTGCCCTGCCGCTCCACGATTCGATATCCCGAAACTTTTTTATTTTCTCCCTCGAGGACTCTCCGGCTGCGGGGGAGAACCGCTTTGTCCCTTGTAGTATCGCCCTTCGCCTTCGAATTTTTAACCGAGGCATTATCGATCGAGTCGATCGATTCCGAGGGGCGGCAACAGAGAATAAAAAGAAATACAAAGTTTAATGTCCAAAGAAAAAGTATAAAAAACCTCGTTGGAACAGGTATTAAGGAACAGATGCAGGGACAGAGAAACTCTTCCTCGAGATTATTTTTTCGCGATCGCCAACTTCCAAGCGATACCGCGCAGCTCACTATAGAGGTTCCTATAAAATGCGAAACGAACAATTCGATTGGAACTTCTGCGTCGTTTGTAACTCCTTCGAAAACAAATTTATGCCGATCGCATTCCCATGCTTTCGCTAAATAACCGGCGGATCGTATATAAAATGGCACAGCACTGGCAATGTTTAGTTAACAGGTTGAGTGTCGAACATCAACACCAGAGATTCTTATAAAATCAAAATAATTTAATTAATGAAACCGAAACCGGAAATAATTATGCGCATTGCAAGTTCGCAGTGTTTACCTTGGAGCTTCCGTGTTACATTTTATTACGATACGCGTAACGGATAATATTTAGTAGACTTTATGACTTCATTTTAGACCATATGGTGGAGCAAGATGCTAGTGCACACTTTGATTAAATTTTTATCCAAGAGACGGGGCGTTCCAGGTCGTTGGAGTTTGCTTGCATAGATAGATTATAAGATAACAAATGGTAACAACGGTGATAAGGAGCATGGTCGTTGCCGAACTAATCCGCGAGAAATGATGGAGTCAGCTGTGATCGTATCCTCGGAGCATGGTCGCGGACAAGACGATTCGATTCGGCTCGCGCGGCTTTCGAGAAGTTGCTCGCAGAATTCATGCACGGTTTCGCGCGTGCCGGTTCATGCATACTGCATAAGCAGCGGAGGAAGTGACGTCAGTCTAGCTACACCTACACACATCGGGTCCACCCCCGGTTGTCGGAACAATGGATTAACCGGCCGATTCTTGACTCCCCGAGTCGGTCGCGCCCGGTTCCTCAAACGGCCATTAGTATGTTGATCTTCGTTCTATTCAAATGATATTGCCCGACGGGAATAGACGATCGAACTGCGACGCGAGTTAATCGACACCTTCGGCCATGAACCAGTTTTTCCCGATATACGCTCGAATCTTCGACACATTTTGCAACAATCTTCGAGAAAATAGGAAATTTCGCGAGTCGGTATACTCAGCCTCAGGGTATTCGAACGGTCTTTAAAATGGTATAACTTTTTTTTAATTGGACCAAACGTCCTGACTCTTTTTTTGGCAACTAGAAGAATTGATTTACCGAATGACGTGCAGAAAGGATTTTGAGAACAATTGCTGGGAGTTGTAAGAGCAAATCAGAAAGGCACTTTCCAAAACTTTTTTTATTGAAATAAAAAAGGCCTATAATGAAAATTTACAATATACGTTTTGTAGATCTGCGTTAGTTGTACGCGTACTGAAAATTTCATCGAAATCGGTTGACGCAGATAAGAACGGCACGCGAAGATGGTAGAGTCTGTGAATTTCAAGCAGAAACTGACCACAAGTTGCGGAAAAATTTGTGTGTATATAAATTATAGTATGGAAATTTTCAGCACTTGTATGGCTAACATAGATCTACGAAAACGTATATTTTAAATTTTCAAGCTCAAATAAAAAAGTTGCGGAAAGTGCCATTTTTAATTTCCCACGAAAATCTTATCAATTGCAATTTTTAGCAGAAACTGACCGAAAGTTGTGAAAAACTGCGATTTTCACCAGTTTCAACTATTCCTAGCCCGTTTGTATATTAATCGATCTCGACGATCGTATTTTAAATTTTCTTTACAGGTTCGAATAAAAAGCTTGTGAAAACTACCATTTTAATTTTCCATGAAAATCTTATCAATTGCAATTTTCAGCAGAAACTGGCCGAAAGTTGTGAAAAACTGCGATTTTCACCAGTTTCAACTATTCCTAGCCCGTTTGTATATTAATCGATCTCGACGATCGTATTTTAAATTTTCTTTACAGTTTCGAATAAAAAGCTTGTGAAAACTGCCATTTTAATTTTCCATGAAAATCTTATCAATTGCAATTTTCAGCAGAAACTGGCCGAAAGTTGTGAAAAACTGCGATTTTCACCAGTTTCAACTATTCCTAGCCGGTTTGTATATTAATCGATCTCGACGATCGTATTTTAAATTTTCTTTACAGCCTGGAATAAAAAACCTTGTGAAAAGTGCAATTTTTATTTTCTCACGTAATTCTTACCAATCGCAATTTTTTGCAGATCATTTGGAAACCCGCTTCTCCTAATTTCTGAACAAAATTCCGGTCGTTTGGTCCAATTTGAAAAAAATTATACTGTTCTAAAGGGCGTTCGAATACTTCCCGCGAGCCTGTGTATCGAAAACGGAGGATTCCCTTCAGCGTTCAATTTCAGAAGCGGCACGGAGAGTGTCCTTTAGCATCTCTTTATGTGTTTTGTCCACCCTAATCGTTGTTTACTCCTTGGCGCGCTCCTTGGATGGAAATGCGGAATGTTTTATTCCCCTTTGACCGGGTTGCTCGCGGAGCTTTGTGTTCTGCACGAAACTCGTGAGAAATCGCTTCGAAAAAATAACTCGTCCGGGACTTGTATTTACAGACTCTAAAATATCCACGAGAGTACTTCTCGGTGACGTTCCTAAGGGTAGCATCTCTCTCCGTGGAAATTCCTCGGAAAGATATTTTCCGTTTTAAAGCGGAAAATAATCTTTTAGGTGGATCGCCGCGGTAAAATCTGCAGTCCACGGAGAATTTTGGCGAATCTATCGGCGCGTACAACGACAGCTGGCTCTACCGATCGCGCAGGATTCAAAAACGGTGGGGAATGACAGACTGCGCGACGCTGAATGACAAACTGCGAGCGTGTCGGAGAGCGTTTTATCGTGAACCCCGAGGAGAGAGGAGAAAGAGAGAGCCGGCCTGGAGGAAAAGCTGCCATAATTCATAGACGGATACGTATCGGGAATAAAGTAACCCGAGGTGAGCCGCGAGAGCAGAGAAATCTGCGGTCTTCGCGGATTCGCCTATGAATTCCCAGGGCCGGAGAAATCCGGTGCTCGAAACTCCCCCGGAGAGTTACACCGACCATAATCGGGGATGCGCGGGGCACATATCATTTTTAAGCGATCAGAAAATTCGCCGGGAAAAGAAAACAGGGGACGTGTTCGATCGACGAAGGAGGATCTCGCCCTCCTTCTTTCACGTTTTTAGCGGCTCGCGGGCTCTCTCATGAATTTAAATCGCCCGGATAAGGCCGGGGTATAATCTCCGTCGGTGCTCGAATTAACGTTGCGCTTTTCTATTCCGGCCACGTGGTAATAACTTGCAGCGGGCCGAGCTGCACCGAGCTGCACCGAGCCGCGCCGGTGCGATTCACTTCTTCCGGGTTCTCCGCGAGAATTTATTCCTGCTGGAGGTCTCCCGCGGGAGACTAGCCTCGAAATCGAGAGATCCCAGGCAGCGTTAACCCTTGTCCTACGATCGAGACCTCCGAAGGACAGCTTCGTTCGCTGGCCAAGGATTCGCAGGATCGCAAACGAAATTGAATCGAACACGGGCGAACGTGTTCGCAAGAATGTGTTCCGCGGCCGGTGACAATGCAGCGGAATTTCCGCAGCAACTGCGGCCGCGAAAGCAATCACGTCGCGATTATTTCGGAAATGGCTGCTTTGCCAGCAGGGAACCCCTGCTCCTTGATGAAACAACCCTCGGGTACTTAATACACCTTGTTACGGCGCCGCGCTTCTTGAAAACTTTCTGCTCTACTCGACAGCTACGCGAACCCGCCCAGTATTAACTGCATAATTGGAGGTTACGAGACAATGCACGCCACGCCTCGCGACACAGTTACCGCTCGTACCGTCAACTTGGCTGTTGGCATTGTTTCCCTGAATCGGGTCCGGATAGCTAGCCTCCGATCGACGATTTTAAGCATGCAATTAACACGTCGAGTGCCGGATCACAAAATTAAAAAGACTGGAAAGATGGTTTCCAAACTGGGAAGACTGAATTTGTCATCCTGGCTAGGGCTAGGGTTAGGTTATTTAGTTAGGGATAGCTAGCCTCCGATCAACGATTTTAACACTAAATTTACGGGACCCGTCAAAATGACGGATTCTAATATTTTTCATTCACGACTATTGAGATTGCAAACATGCATCCATGAGGAATTATTTAAAAAATTGATTTTTCTGAGTATATATTTAAAAAAAAAAATGGCTACAGATTTTAATAGATATATTCATGTTATTTTTATAAGGAAATATAAAATAGTCATTTTTAGTGCTCCGTAAACCTAGTGTTAAGCATGCAATTAACACTTTCAGTGCCGGATCACAAAATCTAAAAAGTTTTAATCAGTGACACCAAAATTGGGAAGACAAAATTTATCATCCTGGCTAGGGTTAGGGTTAGGTTATTTAGTTAGAGATAGCTAGCCTCCGATCGACGATTTTAAGCATGCAATTAACACGCTGAGTGCCGGATCACAAAATTAAAAAGATTTTAATCAGTCAAATCAAAACTGGAAAGACAGAATTTGTCAACCTGGCTAGGGTTAGGGTTAGGTTATTTAGTTAGAGATAGCTAGCCTCCGATCGACGATTTTAAGCACGCAATTAACACTTTCAGTGCCGGATCACAAAATCTAAAAAGTTTTAATCAGTGACACCAAAACTGGGAAGACAGGATTTGTCATCCTGGTTATGGTTGGGGTTAGGTTATTTAGTTAGGGGTAGCCAGTCTCCGATCGACGATTTTAAGCACATACAATTAACCAGTTAAGCTCGTTTGACGTGTACACACGTGGGACCAAATTTGCGGTGCGGTTGACGTTAAAAAATTGTTAATTTCTTATCGAATAAAAATGCTATTCTTTCTTATTTTGCTTTACTTTTTCCGTCAAATTAATAACAGCGGTATTTGGCCTGCGTTCGACGTGTATACTCGCCATTGCTTGATTGTAATTCCGCGTCCGTGAGAGATTTTTAAAATTAAACTCCGCAATTAACTGGTTAACACATCGAGTGCCGGATCACAAAATTTAAAAAATTCTAATCGATGAAACCAAAACTGGAAAGACAGAATTCGTCATCCTGGTTGCTCCTTGAACCCTTCTACACCCTTCCCGTCCTAATCCAATTTCGTCTGCTCGACTGGGCCGCAATAAAAATTAATTTATTAAACCTGATCCAACAATAGAGTCACCCATATATGACCAAATTGGCATTCAAGAAGAATGTCGAAGAATGCCTCTAGCTCGACGACAGAAATCTATACACCTCTGATTATTTTTTCAAATCCGATGAGATCGCCTTGGAACTTTTGGGGGCACGTTGGTCGATCTTCAAGGCCCACCCTGACATTTTCTGTACGCGGTTGCAGCGACTCCGTTGAAGATTACGGTGCTCCGAGTAAAATGCTGTACCTTAAGAACATACATAATCTGGGCTGCCGTAAAACTGCACGGAGGTTGATTTTTTTAATGTAACAAAATAGGAAGTCGCTTCGAGGATCGTTTAATCCTGCGGGAGCTCTCGTTACGGCCGGGAGCGCAAAGGAACGAAAGAAGCTCGAGGGATCCCCGATAATGGCGTGGAGATTTGTTCCGAGGAGAAAAACGACTCCCGGCTAGAAACACCGGGGAACTCGGCGGACGGCAGAGGGTGGGATCTATTAATTTGAGAAATAGATTTTCCGAGGACCGGTTGCCGAGGCGATCGGAGGAAACGAGGGGGAAAACTTGTCCCATAACGGTACCTGGCATCGGTGGTCCCTGCGAACGGGAGCAAAAGCGACACGTGTGCCGATTTCCAGCAGTTTCCTCGATATTAGAAACCGTCTTCGAACCTCGGTGCAACGCTAATACACCGGAAGCCAATAAACCGGAAGAGGAGGCAATCTTTCCTGTGGCGCTGGAAGCGGACATAAATTCGGCTCCGGTGACGAAACCGCGTAGCTCATTCGCGCGGTATCAGATACCAGGTCGGGCCGGGTCGGGTCGGAACGAGTCGTTTCTCCGAAGAAGAGTTGCTCTTATCGGGGCGTTCCTCTTAGCGAGAGGCGTGGGCGGACGTTGGCCTCCGAACCGTCGCGACGCCTCGCGTCTCGGAAATGTCTCGTTTCTATGCGCCCCGTTTAGCCGAGAATCGCTGGGAAAGAATCTACGTATCTCAACCCCCACCCCCACCCCCCCTTTTAACGAACCCCCCGAGGAGCTGGCCAACCAACACCGCCAACAAAGAGGTCCGCGACATTCGGGGCGAGAACAATGTTTCTCAGGACAAAGTTAACGGGCCGTGCCAACCCCCGAAGACTCGTCTCTGCTTAGCCGGCCGCCTACAGTCCCGAAGACGTGTCTCACCGACGCACAGTGGGCAATTCGGACAAAATCGGATTCAAAATCAAGGAACTTTCGATAGAAATGAGAGGTAGAGCGATCAAATATTTTTTTTTTAAATTAAAGCTGAACCTTTGTAGAACATGGGAAAAATAGGGAGATTATTACCATCCAATCATTTCAACGAAAACAATGACTTCATTAGTTTTTGTTACAAAAATCTATTTTTCGCAAAATCCTGAGGTCGTAGACAAATTTTGAGACCAGCTCTGAAATCAGCGTGAAAAAATCTATGGGAAATGATGTATAGCATGTTAAAAAAAAACTAAAATTTTCTTGAATTTGTGCGCGTTTAACGAATTTTCTCGAGGTTAAAAAACGTTCGTTACCACAATCTCTCTATTTTTCCCATATTCTACAAAGTTGCAGCTTTCATTTCCAAAACATTTCATCGCTCTACCTCATTCCTATCGAAAGTTCCTTGATTTTGAATCCGATTTTGTCGAAACTGCCCACTGTGAGACGGAACTACCAGCGTCGGGCGACAATTACCTTCAATAAGATTCGCAATTCTTCTCCTTTGACCTGGAACTTTGAACTCGAGTCGCGTTCCGTTCGAGTCCGATAGATTTTCGTCGAAGAATCGCTGTAGGGTCGTATCGGGTCGAACGATGCACAAAGGTCGCGGGTAAGGCCACTTTAGAGCACGGAAAACGCGTTTATGCATTTATGAGAAAAATGAGTAGGTGTAATTCAAAACAGTAAGAAGATTAACCCTTTGCACTCGAAGCTATTTTAATTCTAATTAGTTTTACAATTTTTCTTTCGTCTTAGAATATTTTCATTTTATTCATACGAAACTGATCCGATTTCCACATACAATGTTTAAATGTTTAGCGATCTATTGAATACAAATTTTGTAATGTAACAAATATTTTGTAACAGTTTTTGTAATTTCTTTGAAATAATGCCACAATAATTTGTAATGGCGCTTCTGAGTCACCACTCGAGTGCAAAGGGTTAACACTGGAACCAGTCAAAATGACTGATTTTGATGAGAATGATTTCACAATCACTGAAATTCTAAAAATGTTCTCATGAGAATTTCTTGAATGAACTTTTTCATTCAAGCACATGTTAAAATAAAAATGGTATTAGGTTTGAATAGATGTAGTCCCGTCATCATTACAAAGCAATATTCATCAGTTGTATTTATTACTCGGTAGTTCCATTGTTAAACGAGTTTAACAGTGCCGGAACACTATTCTCAACGTGTAAAAATTACTAATCAGCAAAATAAATTTTTACTTGGCTCCCACAGATTGCAATTGCAGATACACAAATTTTATTCTGCATAAAGATCCGCAGTCCGGTGATCAACGACCGAGGTTGCAAAAATTGCTCTCAACAGTCCCAGTAGAGATTCTAACGACGATAACAATTGTAATCGTGCTCGGAGATTGCTTTTTTCGATACACTATGGGCGTTTCGCACTGCGGTATGCTTTCTACCATACTCTGTATGCACTGCTCGATCCCATCCTTTGTCTTCGTCGTTCTAAAGCACTAACTGGGCTATTGAGGAGGAGAGAAATCCGGTGGTCGGAATTGTTCAATCTTTTCGGGATGCGAGCGACAAGCGAAACGGCTCAACGGTGCAATATGCGGGGGTGGGGGTGAGGGGGAGAGTCGCGTCGGAAAAGAAATTTATCGAGGTATTTCTCAAGCAAATGAGGTGCCGTTCGAGATACCGAGAGAGCGAGCCCGGGGGGCTGAGCGACCAGACTTTCCGGGTCCCCGAGATCTCGATCAAACGTTATCGCGCATTATGCGACGCGATGGAAGTAGAGACGTGTCGGGATACGAGCTTCTCGACCGGCGACGGCGCTGTTTGCGAACAATAAACATCCGGAATAAGACGAAACGGTTCTCCCGCGGACCGGGGAGCACGGCACGAGCACGCAATTTGCGCGAGTCTCGTTTTGTTTGCCGAAGACTCGCGCGAGGAGAGACGCTTCTCGCGCGAGTCGAGCGGAAAATGTAAACTCGAGCCGGCACCGAGGGTCGTTACGATTCTGAAGTGGCTCGAGGGGTTCAGTCGGCAGGAATTTCATGGCGCGAAACCTGATGAGATCGTCCCCCCGATTGCTCACATCCTATCGCCCCCTGAAATTCTAATCCGGTGACCAAACTGCACATCGAAATTCGTGTCACCTGCGACTTTGACATTTTTGTCGCGACGCACATACGGCCGAATGACCAAATTACAACGACAAAAATATAAAATGAGATTTTATTTGAAACTCTGGTGAGAAATGCTTATAAGAAGACTGCTTAATAATTATCTTCGGAAAAGTAGCTATTTAGGGTTAATTGGGGTCATAAAGAAGGGTCAAGGGTCCATAGTATGTTAATTGAAAGAAAATTAAATGAATTAGAACACTAAATTATTTCGGTATGCTTTAGTGAGATATAATATGCGATAAGAATATTATTTTACAACCTCATTGTTATTTTCATCATTATCATAAGCATCATCAGTAGCATCGTCATCAAGCTCATCATCGTTATTCTTAGCGTACTTAATACAACCTGATGAAACTTTGCTTCTTTTTTTCGGTTGTTTTCGCATACTTTATTTCATCAAAAGTTTC
The DNA here is from genome assembly GCF_050948215.1 of Halictus rubicundus. Classification (NCBI taxonomy): domain Eukaryota; kingdom Metazoa; phylum Arthropoda; class Insecta; order Hymenoptera; family Halictidae; genus Halictus; species Halictus rubicundus. The sequence continues at coordinate 10,954,428 of NC_135160.1, forward strand.
GAAACAAACACTTTAACTATACGTTTTATTTGTATTGTACGATGTTTAGAAAGTTCACTAACAGCAAACTTGTCGAATATATACTTTAACAATCGTTCATTACACTTAAATGACGAAAACTTGGAAAACTGTTCACTTCTTAGCACGTCAAATAGTTCTTTTCTCGTAATTTTCATTTCCTTTACAGCGCGGTCGACGCGACTACCTGTAAACGATCCGATCTATTGATCGATAGGGCAAAGATGGGGACTCATTTTTAATTTTTTATATTAGTTATATGCCATTTTTTCGAACTAGTAAAGAAAAATCGGTGTACTATTTGGAACTTTTTTTATAACTCTAGCTAAAGTAAGCATATCAATATTTTTTAACCAAAAATAGTATATGATAGAACATACTACATTAACCCTTTGCACTCGGCGCTATTTTTGTTCTAAAACTAAATTTTTCTTCCGTCTTAGAATATTTTCATTTTATTCATACGAAGCTGATCCGATTTCCACATATAATGTTTAAATGTTTAGTAATCTATTAAATACAAATTTTCTAATTATACAATCACACACACATTGAATTATTATTATATTATATTATTATTATTATTGTCGGCGTCTTTGATGCGCGGAGTCTTTAACCGGTTAGCTGTTGCGACCTCTTTGAAAAATGTGTACCTAATTTGCGTCGCAAAAATTAACCGCTGTTTGAATTATAGCTGTTTTCACGAGTATACTCGTCATGACACAAAATATTGCCATTTCTTCATGACGAGTATACTCGTCAAACACAGTTAACTGGTTAAGCGAGAACACAAATACAGAGGTCCGCGAAAGTGTGCGTACGCGGCACGCGAAGTTTCTTCGATTTAATTTTCTTGCTCGCCGAGTCGAAGCTCGTTGATTAAATATTCTGCTTTAATTAGGAATTACGATGCTGCAACAGTAAGTAGGCGGGTGTAAAGGGTGTTTCATATTTTGATAGACGCTACGGTATAACCTCGTTCAGTATTAATCATAGTAATATCGCAGTTTGCAAAATGAACGCTAGGTTCACGGAGCCTGTCAAGATGACGGGTTCTAATATTTTCAATTCAAAATTATTCAGATTCTAGGGACGCATACATGAGCAACTATTTAGCAAATTTATATCCTTGGGTATACGATATTTTTTAAATATTGCTAAAATTGTGGCTAGCGCGTTCCTGTTATTTTTATAAAGTAATGCGAAATAGTCACTTTTAGTGCTCCGTACAGCTACTGTTAAATAGAATGTTGACGAGTCGTTTGCGAAAGAAACTCGAATCGGTGACAACAAATTGTCTGAATGAAAATGGAATGAACTATTATTTTGCCCAGTCATCTGTTTCACATTACATTGCATGTCCACCTTAACGACTTTGTTAGCGAAAAGTGACCGGGTCGTTCAGCTCGGAACGATGGACATTATTCTTCCGCCCCGAAACCAATTTATTCGAAATTTTCAAGAACAAGCTGATTCGGGTAAACACCTCGACATTTCACCCTGTCGGAAATGTTCCATTTGCGAGCAATATTCGAAGCGAATTCGAGCGGGCGTCAATTCGTTGCCCACACCCACGCGCGCGCGCGCGTCCGTGTTGTAACGTTTTCGTTTCGGGGGGTTTTACTAAAATTTATTTGGCCCGGGAACGCCGAAAAACTGGTCGGTTCTGTCAGATACGTTTGATTAATGTTCCCGAATTTCGGAGCGGCCGGAATTTTCGATGCCATTAGGCGCGATCGACCCCGACGACTACAAGAAATTTACAAGGGTAACGTGGGCACTGTCGTTCCCCCGCGATAAAGCAGAGGGCCTAATCGCGATGCCAAATAATACCTTGTCACGAGATACGAGGGCCGCACGCGCGTCTTCCATTTCCGACGATGCTAAATAATCTTTGGTTCTTCCTAAAAATACTAATGTGTCTTCACTGGACATTCACCTCAACCATAGTTGTACTAATTAAATTACATCGTAATGCAATTACACAATTCACTATGTCGAATTGAATAACATAATTTTTACATAACTTTCAACTATTTCCAGCCCGTTTGTATACTAATCGATCTCGATGGTCGTAAATTTTCTTCACAGGCTGGAATGAAAAGCTTGTGAAAAGTGCCATTTTTATTTTCACACGTAATTCTTACCAATTTCTTCAAAACCCCTTTTGCAGATCATTTGGAAAACCGATTCTCCTAATTGCTGAAAAAAATTCCAGCGGTTTGTCCAATTACACAGTTGACTATGTCGAACTGAATAACATAATTTGTACATAACTTTCAACTATTTCTAGCCCGTTTGTATACTAATCGATCTCGATGGTCGTATTTTAAATTTTCTTCACAAGCTGGAATAAAAAGCTTGTGAAAAGTGCCATTTTTATTTTCTCACTTAATACTTACCAATTTTTTCAAAACCCCTTTTGCAGATCATTTGGAAAACCGATTCTCCTAATTGCTGAAAAAAATTCCAGCGGTTTGTCCAATTACACAATTGACTGTGTCGAACTGAATTACATAATTTTTACATAACTTTTAACTATTTCTAGCCCGTTTGTATACTAATCGATCTCGATGGTCGTAAATTTTCTTCACAGGCTGGAATGAAAAGCTTGTGAAAAGTGCCATTTTTATTTTCTCACGTAATTCTTACCAATTTCTTCAAAACCCCTGTTGCAGATCATTTGGAAAACCGATTCTCCTAATTGTTGAACAAAATTCCAGCGGTTTGTCCAATTACACAATTGACGAACTGAATTACATAATTCCATAATCATGTTATATTAATTATCGGTCCCATAATTTTACCCTGTGAAAATTCATAACTTTAAAAAAACTGCATAGGAAATTTCTGACGAACGTACAACTCGGAGGAATTGTATGCAAGTAGTAGAGCTGCATTTTAGACCAACGCGCAGCGGCCTCGGGTGCCCCGACTCGCCGATGCCCTTGCCCGTCCTTGAAAAGTTTTTCGCGTGCTCCCGTTAATTATTTCCTCCTCCGAAATGAATTGTCGGATTCCCGGAAGAGTTGGCGTCCCCTCCGAAGTCCCGAATTCTTCGCAGCGTTGAATGGGCATACTTTCGCGATTTGTTCGACGGCACTCGAGGCGAGTGAAATTAACGCTCGAGAGGCTAACGGGTTAATTGGTGAGTCAAGATCTGCAATTCCCCGGGGAACAAAAATAGAATCGGTGGGATGTGTTCTATCGATCTTTGGTCGTGGCTGATAACCGATCGAGGGACAAAAGGGCCGGATAATAGCGCAATCGTGGCCTTGCTAGAGGTTCGCGGGGCAGTTTTCGCTGCATGCGAGGAGTTTCAGGAAACTTTCGACGGGCTTTCGTTTCCCTACATAATTTCGCAATTAACCTCCTTCCGCTGAACGGCCGCGAGAATGATTCGGCCTGGGAGTAACGGGGCGCGCCCTCGGTCCTCCTCGCTCGGACCATAAATCGCGCAATTAAATTTCAGAACGAACTGAACTCTGTGCCCCCCCCCTTCCCCCTTACCCCTCGGTCAATTAACGGAGATCGGAAACATTTCGCGCGAGAAAGAGCAAACGCGAGAGATGGCTCATTTCGATTCGACGGAGCCGACGGACGGGGGCGCAAATTGAAAAAGCAAACAGACTTTAATTGCCGCGGAGGGCGCCCGATAACTCGATAATGCTTTTCCCATTACGCGACCATTACAATATTTTCACGGGTCGGTGTCGTGTCGAGGCCAATGTCCCGCGTCCCTCGTGCAAACTGGCATCGATTCGATTCGTCAAACTTTCGTACCGCCAATCAGCGCGATCGTCGTCATCCGCGAACATCGAAGCGGAAAAGACGCGACGCCGACCCGATGACAGCACACGCGAGAGACACAGGAGCCGCTCGTTTGCCAAATAGATTGAAACCGAGCTGAACTGCAGGCGAAAAGTATTGTTCGTTCGATTGCAAGGGATTTCTCGATCCGTGTCATCCCGCGGTATCAAGCTCAATCATTTTAGATGGAAACGGGTTAAACATCGATCAACTGCCTCGACAGTAAAATGTAACAGGATTCGAGGAAGTCGCTGTGAACGGCTCGATCATTATACTCGATCATTATACACAGGAAACGTGAATATTAAATTAGACAGTAGAGTATCGAAAAATTGAGACGGTGGTTAATCACTTTGCCCGATGAAGGATATTATTCGTGTAACAGCAGACGTAATATAATATTTTATCGAGCACTCGAGACCCGTTTTTCAATTAGCTGAAAAGCGTAATTTTCCACATGACTCTGTTGATATTAAAACGAGTCGTGCAACGTGATATCGAGGCCACGAATATTTTAAAACAGCAGGATCTAATTTCGATGGAGATTCGTCGTTCGCAGTCCCCACACGTATGAAACGATTCATTACGTCGTTATTCTCCTTTATTCTACTTGCATTCTGCTTCTCTTTGTTTTCATGCCGTCCTGTTTCTCTCGTTCTGTGCCGCATATATTTTTAAGCAATAATTTTGATTGTATGCCAAACACGTTGACACGTTCATCAGAGTCTGTATCGAAAAATAATTTGATTAATTCTAGGTATCTCAACCAGAGCACTTTTTATTTAGCAGGAAAAATATTCTGAATAGACAGGGTACATGAAAATTAGCAGATCATTTCCAAAAGATAATGCGATTTAATTCTAGGTAATTTAGTTACTTTTTATTTAGCAGGAAAAATATTCCGAATAGAAAGGGTACATGAAAAATGGCGGATCATTTCCAAAAAATAATAGGATTAATTCTAGGTAACTTAGCTACTTTTTATTTAGCAGGAAACATATTCTAAATAGATAGGGCACATGAGAAATGGCGGATTACTTTAAAAAAATAATGCGATTAATTCTAGGTAACTAAGCTACTTTTTATTTAGCAGGAAAAATATTCTGAATAGACAGGGTACATGAAAATTAGCGGATCATTTCCAAAAAATAATAGGATTAATTCTAGGTAACTAAGCTACTGTTTATTTAGCAGGAAAAATATTCTGAATAGACAGGGCACATGAAAAATGGCGGATCACTTTCAAAAAATAATTTGATTAATTCTAAGTAACTAAGCCAGAGTACTTTTTATTTAGCAGGAAAAATATTCCGAATAGAAAGGGTACATGAAAAATGGCGGATCATTTCCAAAAAATAATAGGATTAATTCTAGGTAACTTAGCTACTTTTTATTTAGCAGGAAACATATTCTAAATAGATAGGGCACATGAGAAATGGCGGATCACTTTCAAAAAATAATTTGATTAATTCTAAGTAACTAAGCTACTTTTTATTTAGCAGGAAAAATATTCTAAATAGACAAGATAATAGTGGGGTAGCGGGGATAATTCCGCGACGTTTATCATCAAGACCTTGGCGACATATATAGAGAAATCACTGTACCACTCGTCCGTGAACCTGTGACTAATGTGTCCGAGTAGCAAATCATTGAAACAGCAAAATCTGTCGCAGATAGGGATGAAGACGGTCCGGAAGGGGATCGGAAATCAATCGATCGAGATCGAGACTCCCTCGCGCGTCGCATAGCCAGGAAAATAGCGTCGCCATTGTATTGTTCTCGTGACTGGAAACAATTGGCGGACATCTCCCTGAAATCGACTCGGGGTCCAATTACCGGTGTCGCTCGGTATAATGATGCTTGAAACGTGAAGGGATTGTTTACTGCCTACCGTCGACAGCTTGAACGTCTTCAATCGCGGGGGATCGTTAAGATAAGCGGTGTAACGACCCCGATTCCGCTTGTTTTTCCGGACGGCAACGGAAACAACGGAGAAATCGATGGGCTCGGCGCCATCGGGCCATCTTCTTCCGCAAACGCGAGACCTTCGCTTTCGTTTCGTTCCGTTCCGTTTCGTTCCGTTACCCGTGGATCCGGCTTTCGGGAACTGGGTCAAAGACGATCGCAAATCGTCCAACTGCCCCGCACAACGCAAAACCCTCTCCATCTCCCTTTCTGTGTGCCACGGACAAATTAGCACCTGCTCTTCGGTCGAAAGCACTCTGCATCCGACCTTTTACGGTAAAAAAATAAAACAGAAAATATATTTTATTGAATTGGATACGTTTTTTATGCGACTGCACCAGTAGGTGCAACGGGCCCGTTCCGACCAATACTTTCTCCTCCCATACCCTTTTTCTTTACGCCGCGTTTAACCTTTAACACGTTCGCAACCACTATTTGCTGCGCCACGTGCTCCCACTGTTAAAATGTTTTATGTGTTCCACCTGAACTGGCACAAACTGAAATTGAAATTTATTTTCCTCCTTAATATTTTCAACAGGATGCCCGTAATCTGACAGTAGTTTTAAACTCTTCTAACGCCTTTGCCGTTTTCAATCTTTTGTCATTTTATTTTGTCAAACTTAATGCGCCACCTTTATCAAAATAATTCAGCAGAAGAAAGTCGCGTGGATTCTCTGAATATCATGCAACTGTAAATATGAAAATGCGTGCAAATTGATTCGACTACCTTCAAGCAAACTACTAGAACGTGGAAACAAATGTGTCGCGTATGTGTGTCACGTATTGTAGCAAACCTGTTGAGCAAACTTTCTCTCTTCCAAATGACGCGCGACTGTATTCAAGGGTTAAAAATTACTTCGAGCAACGAAGGGAAGGAAAATTCGACTCGGTCCATCGTGCGAACGAGAGCGTAACCCCGAATAAAGTAACGTTCGCCCCGATAGGCGGTTTTACAGACACCGATGCTCTAATTGCCAACGCGTGTAATCGCTGTGCAATTACTGTGGATTGTCGCTCGCGATTAAACGTGTCCGAAATGTCAACGGAATTCTCTTTTCGTATTGTAAGAGGCCAACCGGGCGACAAATGTCGACGGAAAGGGTTGCGAGGGCGGTTCGAGTCCGAGGGCGCCATTGTCTACCCCGTTCGCGACACTAAAAGCGGACCGGGACCGTAATGAACGTCGTTATCCTTCTCGTTGTTGCGCTCGCTCGAGTTCGAGCGGGAATTTCGGCGAAAAAGGATTGAAGTTTATTGTGCCATTGTGCCGAGCCGTGGATCGGGCTGCGGATCAATTTTAACTGACCGCCTAGCCGCGCCGGATCGATCCTGGCTTCGCGGAATCGCAAATGGAGACCCGTTTATGACCGAGAGCACTGTGCCATCCTGCCAGGTGCAATACCGCTCGCAATTACTCTGATTCGGGTAAACTGCCGCCACGAAATTAGCTAGAGCGAGACACAGGCCAAAGGCGGGACAAAGGATTTTCAGAGTCGAGCATTGTCCTGAACCCTAACCCAGGCTACAATTGTTCCATCTGTATTCTAATTCTTTAACAGGTAGTTTCAGTTATTATTAGCCTGCGCATTTTATGCGTTTATAGTAAGTAGGTAGGTAGGTAGGTAGATGAATTTAAAACATTTGAGAACATCGATGTACGAGCTTCAGTTCAGTAAAATTTTTGAAGGAACTCTTGTTGGTTGTAGTCGATGCAAAGAACTTTTATTTTGCATAATGATCCACAATATGATCACTGGACTGCAGATTTGATGCATTTATGACAAAAATGAGTAGGTGTAATACAGAACAGTAATAAGATTGAAAGAGTTTAACCCTTCGGGTAGAATCGAAAGTGATTCTAATCGATAAATTAAGAAATATATATATATATAATTTAATTGTTTAATGTTGCTTCAACATCAAAGGTCATTAGCAACACGGTACATTCTCTTACAATATATTATACATATTTGTATCCTTGATATACTTGGCAAGACCGGCGATATACTCCTTAGAACTGAACAGAATGGGTACGGATCTAGGCAATAAAGAAATATTATAGATCTAGAAATAAAAACTTGAATTTACTACAAAGCTTGTTTTAGATTTGAAAATAATTGATTACTTACGTTTTTTCGGTTTTCGCTATCGGTCGATGGAACCGACGGGGTTTTACGAGCGGAACTTACAAGGGTACAAAACATAGTGGTTTTCTCCGGGCAATGAACAGCTCCCACGCTGGCCTGATTAAAGACTGTTGCGTCACGAGCACGAAGGACAACGGATCTATGCCAATTTACGCGGCTCGTTAGCGTTCCCGCGATTTTCACGCGAATTGGCTCGGACCAATCGAAATTTCCCGGCATCTCGTTCGCCGGCGCAATGCTTGTTTCTGTAGGAATTCGGCTGTTCGAAATTCAATTTCGATCGTGACAAATATTTCGAAATGCAACGGCGCGCGGCGCACGCTTTCTCTTTTTCGTATTCGTTCGCCGAACGTATTTGATATTTATAATTTAAACTCGGCATTGTTCGAGCACGGACACGTCGAATACGAGAGAAAATAAGAGTAAATAAACCGTCGATTTTCGTGCATACAGTGCAATTGCGATCGTCAATGGCATTTGCCTTTTAGCTTTACAATTACGTATCGTTTATTCGCCTGAATGAACTTCCCCTCGCATTTCGGTGCGGAACAGTTCACAATAATGGACATGTTATGTTTAGTGGGAAAAATATAACGTACAATGATTTCACTACACTTCGTGAAAAAAGTAATATATTGACACTACACTCCATGAAAGAACTAATGTCGGTGACATCAGAATGCAAACATTGTCGTGGATTCGCGATAAAGGTAGAGTGACTACATTACCGACAAAAAATGGTTTCACGTGCCTCAAGTTTTCGTCCTTGTATAAGAATATTTTGTCGCTGGTGAAGGACTCGTTCGAAAGAGGAAGGTTCAATCTAGTGCCTGCTGGTCATGAGCTGCCGAGATTATGCAGATATTTGGTAATACAAGCGTTAGAAGTAGGCCAAAAATTGACGATGTGCATGCCGCGGAAACCAAGCATTTTTACGCCATTGGATGAGTTTTCTCGATGAAATCGAGAGCAGCGCGCACTGGAAAATACCTCCAGCTACAAGTTCAGCTATATTTTGTCTTGATTCTCTGCGAAATAATGCCAAAAACTTGAAACACATTTCTGGCGTCGGAATTCATAATAACGATAATACACGTTGAACGCCAGGTCAGCCATATGTGGCTGACGGAATTATTTGTGCAGGTTTTAAAACGAATTTTTACGTTGATATATTCATTGTACTAAACTTAATTAGGATCTGTAACATGCAAGAAAGTTGGAGGATTACTCGGTATCGTACATTTAATTTTTCCCAATTTTTATTTCATTAAATAACTTACTTTGATTTTATGGAATTTTTGGGGTTTCCAGTTTGGCGTTCATAGTGTTAAAAAGTGACGTGACTATCCCGGGCCCTTAAGGGGGCCGGCATGGTTTGAAATCCATATACATATGCAAGGGTCAGAATCTATACAAACTGCCGCTTCAATATTGCAATGAGCAGTTTAGAATTGGTCAATTGTGTTTCCTAAAAGTCCAATCCACGTCTGTATAGAGCCCAAATTGCGAATTTCTACCTCATCGTGGAGTAATTTGTAATAGTCGGCAGGAAATTCGAATTCTGAAGCAAGTATGACGTCGCAAGATGGCTGCCGCTGAGAGATTCTCTCAATTTCGAGAGATTTAGTGTTCGTATCGAAAAAAAGGCTCTATACAGACGTAGCAAAGACATGTACAAACACGGTGGTATGCATTTTTAATTGATTGCTTACTTATTTAAGACGCAAAATGTCTAGAAAAAAGGCACAGCGTAACATAGCGTGACAGTCAAGGCCAAATGCCTGCCGGCCCCCTTAAGTGGAACGGTCCCCTTTGAAAGAGATAGCGGGAAAAGATTAACGAAGAATCTTGAACGATGTGCAAACGGAACTGCGCGAACAGTTCGAAACTGTTTGAAAGATGGAAGTTACAGGCGAACCAGTCGGAACTGCAACGTCGAGCACGAGACAGGGATACGTTACGTAAATCGAATCCGCGTAGATTAGATGAATTCGCGGAAGAAGTCTGCACGGAACTCGTAACAGCTCCTGATAGTGATTGCCCCCGAGGCTGCCGTTGATTGATACGAATATTCGCGACCCTAAGCTGCCCCATTTGCGTCATCCCGTTTCGTTCGCAGTGAAATTTCTGACGCAAACAGATCGGACCGATAAGCTGCCGAGTCGACGAAGATGCCTATCCTTCGTAGGTTACGTGCCCGTACAATTCAATTATACGAACGACGTCTTGTCTTTATTTAGGGTAGAGCACCAGCCTAATTTCGACCTGTGCTCGGGTTGGGTCTGATTTGCAAATCGTATTCTGTGCAGATTCTCTTTGGAATTTTCAGCGCGTGACGGGCTATATATTGCAGGACGATTATTAATTTGCACTATCAACCCTTTGCACTCGAAGCTATTTTAACTTCAAAAGGAAACATTTCTTCCGACCTAGAATATTTCCCTTCTATATATTTGTTTTCATGTTATACAGACGAAAATGGTGCGATTTACACGTACAGTATTGAAATGTTTAGTAATTTATTCAATACAACCAAATTTGATAATGCGAAACATATTTTGAACAATGATACAGCAATTTTTAGCGGTGCCTTACAGTCACCATTCGAGCGCCAAGGGTTAATTAGCGTCACTAAAAATTACTACAGTATTATTTCACCACGATCCTGTATTTTGCCCAAAGAAAATGAAATCTGAAAAATGAATGAAAACATTCTAAGACGGAAGAAAAATTTAGTTTTCGAATTCAAACACCGCCGAGTGCAAAGGGTTGACACAATAAAGAACCGGGCATATTGCTGCCGACGCAAACGTTGGTAGCGAACGTGTTAAAACAATTTGTACATCGATGCGTTTGTGCCTTTGAAATCGATAAAAATTGTTGCAAACACGAGTAACGTACGATCGAAATATTCTGGCTCGGAAGAAATGGTTGGTTTTGGGATTGAAACAGCTCTATCGTAGCTCGTTCGAAAAGGTTCGAGAAAGGTCTCGGCATTGTCAGGTAAATGCCTGGCCGTCGCGGGAAGGTCGCGTTAATCCATGGGGGTGGAAGGTACCATCGTACCTCGTTTTATGAAACGGGAAGTTTCCAAGGGGAGAGGTGCTATGCAGGCTGTTGATTCTATGCCGAAGGATCCCATTGAAATGCGAGGCATATCGGTGCAAGACAATCGAGTAATTCCCGACGAGCCGCGGGGACAGGTATGCCGGCCATTGTTGCCCGGATTCCGCTAAACTAACGATACCCATGACAATGGGTCGCAGAGCGTCCCCTACGTATCGTTCCCGAGGCCGGCACTAAACGCAGATTACGGAACACAACGTCGACACTTTCGCCCTGACCCCGCGCCATGGTAATTGCCTTAATAAAGCCGAATGATGCCTAACCCTCCGTGGCAAGCGGGCCAGGCACCGTTTTACTTTCGCCAGCCTCGATGCTACCGTGTCCCGCGTCCGCCAGTCCCATAACCGAATGCGGATTTTCCGCGAAATCCACAGGTTAATATCATAGAAAGGCCGCGCTCTGTATGCGTCGACGTCCACTTTTGTCCTCGTTCCCTTTGATTCGCTGCCGCCGACAGATTACCCGAGGTAACTCGATAACGCCGCACAGTGGGCAATTTGCACAAAATCAAGGAACTTTCGATAGGAATGAGGTAGAGCGATGACATTTTTTTTACACGAAAGCTGCAACTTTGTAGAATATGGGAAAAATAGAGAGATTGTGGTACGAACGTTTTTCAACCTCGAGAAAATTCGTTAAACGCGCACAAATTCAAGAAAATTTTAGTTTTTCCAATACCACGCGCGGAAAAATTTTTTTTTAACATGCTATACATCGTTTCCCATAGATTTTTTCACGCTGATTTCAAATCTGGTCTCAACATTTGTCTACGACCTCAGGATTTTGCAAAAAATAGATTTTTGTGACAAAAACTAATGAAGTCATTGTTTTCGTTGAAATGATTGGATGGTAATAATCTCCCTATTTTTTCCCATATTCTACAAAGTTGCAGCTTTCATTTAAAAAAAATTTCATCGCTCTACCTCATTCCTATCGAAAGTTCCTTGATTTTGAATCCGATATTGTCCAAATTGCTCACTGTGCGCCGCACAGTGGTCTAAAACGCGAAATTTAGATTTTGCCAAAATATCAGCTGTCTCATATTGACTTGTGTCGAATGCTTATTGCTTTCTAAATCTCCGTCAACCTTGAAAATGAAAAGATTAATAAAATTTAATAGTTACTATTACCGTAATGAACGGTTAAGGTTGGAAGTTTTGAAGATGGCCTTTCTCATGGAAAAAATTGCTTTTCTTCTTTGAGATGCCCTGACGATCCTTTTTAATATTTTTCTTCCAATTTTTCTTTAACACGGAGCATTAAAAGTGAGCATTTTATATTACTTTATAAAAATAAGAAGAATGTGTTTATCCAAGTTTTCAGGCATTTTTTAAATAATACATACCTAAGGAAATAAGTTTGTTGAGTATTTCCACGTAGATGGATCTTCACAATCTCAATAATCGTAAATTAAAAATACTAGAACCCGTCATTCTGACGGGTAAACCTAGTGTTAAATGAAAGGGGTATCTTTAGCTGTAAATTACCACTGTCGATTAAAATTTACTATGCATAATATATTCAACATGTTATGCCAAATGCAATGTAGGAAATTTCCAAAATTCTTAAGACTCCGCAAGGAATATCTTTTGTATCATACGAGATCCTAGAATTTTACGAAATGGAGTATTTGCAGCATACTTTCTTCTACACGATCATGTAAGAATTATTTCCCATCTCGTCCCATATCACAAGTTATTATTGTTTAAAGTCGCCCGCGTCGGTGCTGCTATGCGCATAGGATACCTCGGTATACTTTGTCGATTAGTTCAGTATATCTTCTAAAACAGAAGAGATCGTGGAATTTCACAAAATGGAGCATTTTCAGCATACTTTCTTCCACACGATCACGTAATAATTATTTCCAGTCTGGTCCAATATCACGCGTTATGTTTCGACTTTGTTGACTCGTAGTGACTTTGTTGGTCACTATCATTACTCGTTAGCTAAAAAATAAAAACGGAGGGTGTTGTCGCAGATGAAAATAGTAATTCCGATCTGTTCTTGTAATGCTAAAATATGAAGTTCTGAAGTTCCGTGGAGTGCTGAAAAAAGTTTAGTGATAAAGGCCTTCTTTTCATATTTCCTTTTGATGCGAATAATTTCGCCGTACGCGAATCATCCTGATTACGTAAGGAAGGGGAAGCGGAGGAACGGAAGCAGCGTAATCTATCTCGCGATCCGGAAATCCAACGTCGCTGCTACTTTTTCCCATTGTTATTTAATCCCAACGTTAATTCCATTTGCCGGGGCGAGCTCGTTGACGACCCGGCCGGATTTTCAATCGCTGCCTCGATATCTATTAAACGATGCAACCTGTTTTTTGCTCGTCGACGAGATGGCCGAGTCGATCGCCGAGCAGGTATTTCCCGATAGTCGCCGGGCCGGCCGAGCGAAACGGAATCGCTGTTTATCGGGTAACGGTGGAACAAACGGCGAATCGAGTGATTATCGTAATCGGACGGCAAAGGGGACGTTCTCCGACGCTCGCTCTTCGCAAAGAGAGAGAGAGAGAGAGAGAGTATGTACAACAAAAGGGGCCGACGCGAAAAATCTGTCTTTGGTAACGCCGCGATTGAATTCACGAAGCGACTGCGATTAATCGAACGGACTCGCGAAAGACTCGAGCTAAGAGCCGTTCCACAGCTGCCACGGATATTAAAAAACCTGTGTTGCATGTTTGGAAAACTAGAGTGACTGAGGAGGCGTGAATGAAAAGTGTTTGGGACTAAGTGATAGGAGAGTTTGTGTATTTCTAAGAATGAAAGCGACGGATGCAAGAAACAGAGTGCAAGCGAGATGAATGCAAGGGGGTTGAAAGAGTATAAAGCGTGGATGTTCGGGAAGAGCGGAGAGATTAGAGTTGCGACTGCCTTGCGAGAAAGAGTGTTGATCGTGTCAGCGTTATATATCGTTATTTCTTCTAAATATATTAATATTCAGTAAAGTGTTTCGAAGAGATTAATCTCCCCATTTCCCAAGATTCGTACAATATCAACATCGACAAATGGCGCGGCTTGGAAATGTCGAGGGGACGTACAGCCGCACGCAAAAGCCTTCGCGCGTTTCGAATACGCCTCTCGGATACGCGAATCGGGGCAGGAAGCCTTCCAATATTTTCCGATCGACGATTAATCTATCGAGGCTGCACGAGTCCTGGTGCAACGACGACGGTTCTGCGTCTCTTTGTTACGCGACACAAACGAACCGCGAGAGTCCGTCAAAAAGTGGCATGGTTACATTAAAGGGAATAAAGTATGTTATTTCAGTAACAAACGTCCCATTTCTGCGGGAAGAACGTCGCCATTCTTCTGCGGAAAATTGTTAATTTCCTTCAACACTAGGTTCACGGGACCCGTCAGAGTGACGGGTTCTAATATTTTTAATTTAAAGTTATTAAGATTCTAAGGATGCATACGTGAGAAAAATATTTAGCAGATTTATTTCTTTGGGTATACATTATTTTTAAAATATTGCTCAATATGCGGATAGCACGTTCTTGTTGGTTCTAGTGCTCCGTAAACCTTGTGTTGAAGAGCAACAAAATTCTATTTCTCTGTTCTCGATGATTAGCATTTGAAAAACATATAGACTCTTTTCTCTAGAAGATTTTGCACGATTTTGATCAATTTTCCTCAAAATACCCGCGAGTCCCAGATTATTTATTGTAGAATTGACAGAATAAATTCCATATAAAAATAGCAAAAGTCACTTTTAATGCCAGCTAAAAGTCGCTTTAACGTTAAAACGTGTTCTCTTAGGATTTGAAAGATTCAGCGGACGCAGGAAAATTTCAGCGAGGGACTGTGCGCAAATTCGGAAAATACGCGGCGGAATTAGGTTCGCCGCTGTTTGTAAAAGCGGGGCCGGCCCCATCGTTGACTGGCATCACTCGCGAGGCGCGCGGGTTTCTCGAACCGTATCAATGTCCCTGGAAATTCAATTAATTTCTGGGCATCGTCTCGCTTCCGACGTCATCCGGATATCCCGGTATAATCCTATCAGGTAATTATCGCGGTAATTTTCGAGACTTTGAACGGCGAGGAGGAAAATTGCTTTTAATTGAGGCCGCTCGGTGTCCGTCTAGTCTTGGTTCCGCTGCTTCCAGGTCCGCTGGTCGAATCCTATTTTCCCGCCTGGGAAATCCCTTCCCTAGGAGTGGGAGTGTAACCCTGAAAATATCATAGAAACGTTTGAAAAGCTTCGAAAAGTTTAGGGGACAGCGTGGGCGGAGCCGACGAAGGGAATTTCTGTTTCGAAGCTCGACACACAATTTTTACAAATAGTTTCTATGCGCGGATCAATTTCGAACTTTGCCGGGAATTTTTGTCGGTCCTTGAAGAACGTAATGAAATTTTTCCACGGGAATACGGTGACTTGCTATCGGCTGCATAAATGAAGAAATTAAAATGTGCGTGCGAAAGTGGTAATGTTATGCAAGATTGCAATGATACGGTCTTTTCCTGAATATTACAACGAATCGTTCCGCGGACAGAGTGAGAAATAATTTCCATTTCTGGAAACGAATTACGATGCATTTATCATCGTACTCGAGCTCTCCGCGATAAATCGCAACAGGTCATTGCGAATAATGGCAAATGTATAATTGATTAATACTTATTTTATTGACAAACAAAATTAATAGGTCATACGCCAAACTTGCGTCGAGTTCGTTGACAACGAGACGCAAATGCACCGGGCATAATTCGCTTTCTGCGGAGATCATTGTCAGTTCGTTTCTCGGGTGGTTGCGTGCACGGAGTATCACGTAAAGGTTGTGCAGCGCGATCGGTTTTGTCAATCGGTGGGATCGATCCGTTCATCGGACAATAGATCCGGCTCGAGCAAGGTGATCGAGCAGCGGTCTATTGTTTCATTGCTCGTTGCCGGCGGTTCGTCCCGGGCAGGTAACGTTGTAAACGGAAATCCAGCGAAGCCCGGCTGCCTGGAACCGGCGAACGACTCGTTTCAACCGCGTTGCAACGCGGTACAACCCGATGCAACGGGGTGCATGGCTGCGGCGCACCGAGTGCTCCGCCGAATGCGAAATTTGCATTCGCTCGCGCATGAATTTTGCATGATCCCTTTACCAACCAATCGAAGAATCGATATTGATAAAACGCGGAACGCGGCTCGCCTTAGAAACAACGCCGTGAACCTAAACGCTACGTTATGGTCCCGCTTTTTACCCAGATTGTTATTAAAATGCAACTATACCCGCGGAATAAAAATAATCGGCATGAATCGGTTGCTCGGAAAGAAAACGTCGGGGGTGAACAATTTTCACGGGAATATTTAATCTCTCGGGCTAACGGAAGCGTTGCCGGAGGGACGAGAAATTAAATCGGTAAATTAAAAGTTTGCAATAACGGAACCGTCCTTGTTTATTTAACACTAGGTTTACGGGACCCGTCGAAACGGCGGGTTCTGATATTTTTAATTTAAAATTATTCAGATTCCAAGGATAAGTACATGAGAAACTATTTAGCAAATTTCTTTCTTTCGGTGTATATTATTTTTAGGATATTGATTTTCTCTGGCAAAATAATGTTGCAGTTTGCAAAATTAATACTAGGTTCACGGGACCGGTCAAAATGACGGGTTCTGATATTTTTAATTTACGATTATTGAGATTGTGAAGATCCATCTACGTGGAATTAACAAACTTATTTCCTTAGGTATATATTATTTAAAAAATGCCTGAAAACTTGGATAAACACATTCTTCTTATTTTTATAAAGTAAAGTGAAATACTCACTTTTAATGCTCCGTAAACCTTTGTGTTAAAGAAATAAGGTTTTCGAGAAAGGGCATCCGGTGACGATCGGCTCGTACCTTTACCCCCACCCTTGCACCCCTACCGTTCGGAAAGTCATCATCGGAAAGGGGAGGTTTACCTCGTGGCTTCGTCAGGTACAAAAAGGGCGTCGTTGACCGGTACTGATTCATTTGGTTGCGAGATCGGTATCTGTCAACTTCGCGCGCGTTACGAGTGTTCTTCGGATTGTTCGAAATTAAGTGGTCGCCGTTTAATCGTCGGTTTAAAACGTCAAGTGCCCGCGATTTCTGAGTAACTTCAGTGAATTATTTTGATTGCGGTATAGTCCGACCAAATGTGATATAGAGTTTTAGAATGCAGAAGGGATAAACTAGCGTCTGCTATGATAAATTTGAATTCTCTAGTTTCGGTTCCGTTGATTCGATTATTTTGATTTCGTGAGGAATTTATTGGTATTTGGCGCTTCACGTGTCAAACGAAACTTCGTGTGAAACTTTCCGCATGAGTGCGTCAAAGATGAACAGCTTCCTGCAACGAATGCTGAAGAAAAACGGCAACGAAGAGGTTGGTGACTTCATCCGTGAAAATAACATTGCCAGTGTAATCTTGCTAGACAAATTTTCGAAACGTGAAAATATAGATTCTATTGAATTCTGTTCGACTTTGTACCGTAGTACTTCTTGAAAAATTTTATAACTTGCAAATGCATTAACATTAGGTTTACAAAGGACTAAAAGAGTGACTATTTTGCATTACTTTATAAAGATAACGGAAACGTGCTACCCACATTAGCAATATTTTAAAAATAATATATACCCAGAGATATAAATTTGTCAAATAGTTTCTCATGTACGCATCCTTGGAATCTGAATAATTTTAAATTAAAAATATCACAACCCGTCATTTTGACCGGTCCCGCGAACCTAGTATTAATTTTGCAAACTGCAATATTATTTCGGCAGTGAGTCAGAATCAGTATTTTTAAAATAATATATACCCAACAAATAAATTTGCTAAATAGTTTCTCATGTACGCATCCTTGGAATCTGAATAATTTAAAATTAAAAATATCAGAACCCGCCATTTTGACCGGTCCCGTGAACCTAGTATTAATTTTGCAAACTGCGACATTATTTTACCAGGGAAAATCAATATTCTAAAAATAATATTCACCGAAAGAAATAAATTTGCTAAATAGTTTCTCACGTACGCATCCTTGGAATCTGAATAATTTTAAAGTAAGAATATCAGAACCCGCCATTTTGACCGGTCCCGTGAACCTAGTATTAATTTTGCGAACTGCGACATTATTTTACCAGGGAAAATCAATATTCTAAAAATAATATACACCCAAAGAAATAAATTTGCTAAATAATTTCTCACGTATGCATCCTTAGAAACCTAACAATTTCAAATTAAAAATATTAGAATGCGACATTTTGACGGGTCCCTGGTGTTAAGATCTGCAGTTCGCTTCAGCTGTACATAAATTGTGTTTAACAACTTTGTGGAGTTTTACGAATTGTTGCAATTATGGGTGTACTTTTATGCTTGGCGAGGTGCCAAGCGTGTCTTCAAGAATCAATAGAACCCATTATCGAGCGCATAAAATGTTATTAACGATCCAAGAAAAATCGCTGCGAGTCGTAATACGTTTCTCGTCTTCTGGACGTTTTATTATAGTTCACGCTTCAAGCAATTTCCGGCTAACGTGTATTTGTCTGTCGCAGCTGAACGCGCAAGCGTTGCTCGAGAAGGAGTGTCGAAATCCAGAACCAGGAAGGCCATCGCCAGGGAGAGGGAATTGGATACAGAAGCTCGGGAATTATTCCCCGAAGAAGTACCAGGTTCTGGGTAGCAGCCCCGGGAGGATGACCGTGTTGAAGCCTTTGGACACCGGTCTGCTGTACAACCCTAATCAATCGTCGCCGCCTCGCGGAGCACGTAGCCCAGGTTCGCCGGCAACGCCGGTGGAGATGCCGGACCTGGAGAGCATAATTCGCGACTTCGAGATGGGTTATCTCTCGCCGTCGAAGAAGGGCGCGCCGAAGACCGTCGACACGCCGAAGCAACAGCCGAAAAACTTCGTGAAGAAGATCGTCGCGGCGTTCGAGGTGAAGTACAAGGTGTACAACGAGCTGAAGACGGCCCAGGAAGCGAGGGACGCCGAAGAGACCAGCAATATGATCGAGAGCTCGGAGACGAAACGAAAGTCTGGCCTCTTCTCGAGTCCCTTCAGGAGCGGCTCCGAGGAGTTCAGGAACAGCTCGAAGACGTACGACACCCCGAAGAAGACTCCAGAGAAGTCGAGCAGACGATCCGGTGGCTTTTCCACGCCCTCGAAGTACAGCGCCGAGGACTCGAAGGCCTTCAGACGTTCCGGGTTGTACGGTTCTCCATTGAAGTTCTTCGAGGACGAGGGAACCTGCCAGGATCCTGCGGACGAATCGAAGGACACGGAGGAGGATGAATCTATGATCTCGACTCCGTCGAAGAAGTCCTTTTCGCCGTGTAATCGCAGCAAGGAGAGCATCCAGTCGGACATCTACTCTAGCCCCGTGCGTTTCGAGTCCCGGGACTCGAAGAACTCCAGCGGGTTCGACCAGGAGGAATCCGGAAGAGGGTCCAACGTTCCTTGGAGCCCTCTGGACGACACGAACACTCTGGAGAGTATCGATTTGGACGTGACCTTGCCCGAGCCGGACGAGACGATCTTGCTGGACAGTCACGCCCTTTGCAAGACCAGCACGACGATCGACGAGTACAATCGGTCGGAGGAGAAATCTCTGCTCGATCCACCGCCAGCGTTTCGCAACGATAAGACGCCGAAGATCATCGGGGCGTTCCTGAAGAAACCCATAGAGGTCGAGGACACCTCGATCGAGTGGATACCGATCACCGGGAAGAAGCTGCCGCGCAAGAAGTCGCTGAAGAAGCTGCTAACCTCCTGGACCACCAAGCGGTACTTCGACAAGAAGAACACGCTGTTCTCGTCCGAGAGGAACTTGTGCGAGGAGACTCGCGAGCTGCAGGACTCCGGCTACGACGAGAGGTCCAGCTGCTCGTCCTCCTCGACCTCGCTGATCTCCATCACGGAGGCTCTGCTGCATCAAGAGAACAGCTACGTCGAACTGAGCAGAACAACACCCACGTTCAAGACTTTCCGCCCGAGGAGTTCCCACAACGCGCCGGACGGCGAAGCTGTCCAGGACGCTCACCGCAGCGCTAGGTAAATATATAGGTCTGTTCGCCATTTTGCCTCGGCGGGTTCCGAGATTCTGCACGAAGATACAACGTAGCTCGTGCGGGGGGTTCAAGCTTCGCTTTGCCGATCAATTTGTTGGAAAGATACGGATCTTCGATCGAACTTGCCGATTTCTGTAGAATTTATTCACAGTACGATTGATTTTTCGGTGAACAGAATATTCTCTCGCGACACGTCGAGTCTTCTAGGGTGAATCTGAAAAGGAATCGTCTGTATTATCACGTTGGTCAAAAAAGGGAACAAAAATTGTAAACTCTAGCTACGAGCTTCCGCGAAAACCTCGAGCGTCGGAGAATCGATTTTCCAATCAAGAAAAATCGATTCTCGCGACGAACCTTCTGGATCGAGATAAAAAGAGAATCGACTCGATCTTGAAACAATCTCCGCGATAAAGAATCTAAAGTGCGTTGTTTACAAAAGTGATGAGAAACATCGCGAAGAAGCTCCGTATCTTGCAAACAAACTGACGATGCTACACGATACATTCGACCTTGCCGGGTCCTTCGGACGTTTCGATTAACGCTGACCTTGAAATGTTGCAGCAAACAGAAGCTAGTGCTGACGGAGGTGCCTCGCGAGCAGCTGAAGGTGGACCTGGCGCCGACGTATCCTTGCCCGAAGGTGGTGACCATGTCTCTGGGCCGGAAGGCGCCGGTAGCCAAGAAGTCTCCGATCAGTCCCGACGCGACGACGACGACCACGAAGGCTGCGTTGCCCAGAATACCGAAACACCCGCACCTGTCGTCGATCCCGAAGCATCCTTTCGTCGCCCTGACGAAGCTGGACGAGCCCGAGTACGAGAAGGAGTCTGTGATCATCAAGAACAACCTGTACGAGGTCGAGTTTCGCAGGAGCTGCACGGACATCAACTCGGCGAACGCTTTCAGCTGCTCCTCCTCGTCCTCGGAGAGCATCTACGACGTGCCGAGGAGGTACCTGTCGAAATCCGAGACGCAGATCCCGGACGCCTGCCGTGTGGAGTTCCGGAAGCCCAGGGTACCCATCTACGACATCCCTAGAAGACGCTGCCAAGGGAAGTCCCACGTCTACGAGGACACGCTCGCCAAGAGGAAGAAGAGAGCGCGCTGCGGCGAGCAACAACCGTTGTCCGAGTATTATTCGTCTCCCTCGGACACGGAGCCGCACTATGCCACTGTAAAACCGATATACCACAGCAGAGAGATGCTGCTGAGCTCCGCAGAGGACATAGCCTCCGCGAGGAACGTGTACCCGTTTTAAACCGGCCGAGACTAATGGATGGAGTGTTGTGACGAGTCGGGGAACGTGAATCGGCCATTTTCCCGAGAACTGTGACCAATCGAACCTGCCAGATTTTTATATTCGATTTTAGTCCGTCGAATCGAGTCCCGAGTACTTAGGTTGAAATTGACACGATCGACACGGCGCGCGCGATCCTGATCGTTTTTAGCCGGAGACGCTCGGAGGCGAACACGATCCAGCAAACATTGCTATATACATCGTAACGCATTTGCCGCGATTGTTTTTTCGCTGTGCGTGGGACGCGCGTCGGGACATTTGTTTTTACGGATCGCGACGTATTTTGTTCCGGATCGTTTTTTTTCTTTTTTTTTCGAGATAGATATTGTAGGATAAATTTTCACTTTTCCGATCGGGGTTCGTGGATCGGATCAGAATTACGGACCGTGTTTCGCGCGCGTGATCGAGTCTCTCGAGATCTCTCGTTTCACCGGACCGCGAAGCATCCGTCGATATCTCGGCGCGTTTCGCGAGAAACGCTCGCGAGATTGTCGATAGCGTGCACTCTTATTATCTATTTCTCCTCCGGGAGAAAAAGAGAAAAAAGCTCTCGAGCTTTGAAAAATAAGTAAAGCGGACGAGACGACGCGTCTCAGGGCGTTTCCGGGCGGAAACGTTCTCCGGAGAGACCCGTTCGTCGTAACAGAGCACGATTCAGATTTAAGAACCGAGAGAGAGAGGAGAGAGAGAGAGAGAGACATGGAGAGGCAGAGAGAGCGTGTCCTGTTCGTTTTTTCCAGGAGAAAACGATTACAGGCGACACGCGCTGCCAGATCCGCGCAAACGGTCCGTATTGCTCGTATATATTTCTGTGACGAAATATTTACAGAGAACTCGAACGTGGCGTTTTATACTTTGTGATCTTGCGACGTATCAGTATTACGTACCCGTGCGAAACGGCGTTGGGCTTCTACCGTAGACATAGGTTAGGCTAGAGACTGCAGACGCAACAAATTTATACAAATTTATTTATGAGTATGTATGGAACCCAATGCTGTACTGTTTTTGTTTAATATTTTTAATAAAACCTCGCAACGGATTACAAAATTCCGTGTTTAATCCTTCGGTGACCTCTATACGCTCTCCCGGAAAAATCTCAATTAGAAAATTACATTTTATTTAATGTACTGTTATTCAACCAGTTAAGTGGGGAATTTAATTTTAATAATCCCTCGCGGCCCGCGGAATTAACATCAAGCAATGACGAGTATGCACGTCGAATGCAGGCCGAATGGTCCTATTATAAATTTTACGAAGAAAGTAAAGCAAAATGAGAAAGGAAAAATTAATAATTCGTTGTTGAAAAACTTAAACATTGTCAAAAAATAATAAAATTCATACAGAAGAAAAATTAAACAAAAGAATAATTTTAAGAAATTCGATTGATTTTAGTAAAGCGTACAACAAAATTTGGAAAATACCAGATGCATTGGAGAAAATAATTAACTTAGCTTGTAAAAAGTAATACATTGTACGAGCAATATCCAATACATCAAAGAGAGTAGTAAAATTCTTTTTTTTTTTAAAGAATACATAACACTTTTATTGGTAACATAAAGGAAACATACTACCAAATGACATTTTGATCACATCTTATAGAAATTTCCAGTTTTTATAGTAAGGGGGAAGGTTTGATTGTACACGAGTATACACGTCAACGGCAATAGAATTTTGGATTGACGTGTATACACGTCGAACGCACTTAACTGGTTAAATGTACTCCGTCTGTACCATAATAATAGTAACGGATGAATTTAATTTGTCCCATAGTAATAGTAGCAAAAGGAAATAAATATAGAACGCAACATTTATATTATGAAAAAACTAGATTAAATTGAACAATAAATTAAAAATATTACTTCTAATTTCTATTCCGAGTGTGCAGATAGTTTCTGGATTTTTCAATAATTTCGTTAGTGCATTTTAAACTTGTAGATAGGATCCCTTAAAATTATTGGACAATCGCCATGTTTGCCTGAAAACCCTTTTTCATCTTACTTTCACAACGGTTTGATATTCAACTGAAGTCAAACAACTGATTTCGATCAGCGGATAAAATTAGAAAAAAAAATTGAAATTGAAATTAATAATTGAAAGACACGTCGAAACAAATGACAGGCGTCACGAATCATTGATTTTGATTGAAGGTTCCGCAATTTTGCGCTGCAACATAACATACAGCTGCATTCGCCAATAATTCCCGTTTAACGCTAAACCTACCGCGGTCAAAATGACCGGTTTTCTATTTCAGAATTATTGAAACTACAATATCGTTTTCACAGGAAATTATTGTTCTGAAATCGTACAAAGTTTAAGTAAATTCAATCTTTTCCCTCCTACAAAACGTTTCACTTTCATATGTTTTGTGCTTGGTATGTTTAGTGTTAAATATTCACTTACCACTATTATTATGGGACAGAGGGAGTAATTTTCTAATATATACAGGGTCATCCGTTTTTAAACGGCCAAACGTCAACCAGCTATACAGGACCCCAAATGAAAGAACTTTCACCCCTAACACTTTGTTTGATTCGGTCTTGATTTTTAGATAATTGCAAAAACCCGTCATTTTTTGCGTTCACTTAAGATTAAATATATCAGGACTGCAATTACGTATCTTGATGATTTTTCCTTTGTTTGGTTTAAAATAAATAGGGGCATCTTTTTTATTCAGTCAACTTTTTTGTATGACCTTTGGATCTTGGTTTTTTTGACATGGGGCACGCCGTGGAGACTGAATGAAATAACTTCGAATCGAAAAAAGTGTTAGGGGTGAAAGTTGTTCCATTTGTGGTCCTCTATAGCTGGTTGACGTTTGGCCGTTTAAAAACGGATGACCCTGTATATTGTATATTATCTTCGGAAGTTTCCCTATGTTTTCTTTCTACTTTTTACTTTGTCGACTAGAAAGGTTCTCGGGGGGCGGAGGGGAGAGGTTCGTCCTTCCCGTATTTTGCAAATTCGAGATACCGTGAACGCATAAAAACTCGCAGTTTATTCACGAGACGCATATCGAGCAGACTAATAGTGATCGGGACCGATTAACAAGTTTGTAAATTGAACCGGCAGGAGCGGCGCCCGCGATTCCATTTCCGTAAATGAAATTCAGCGGCGCGAAAAGCGATATTGCTCTCGTTCGCAGAGAGAGAGAGAGAGAGAGAGAGAGAAACGATTTTTTTCCAATTAATTTGGCCGGCGGCGAAGGTTCCATTGCGACAGATTGGCGCGGCCGCGAAGATGGCGGTTCGGGATTACCATAAAGAGAAGGCGGGGAATATCGCAAATCCCGGCAGCTGCGAGGATCGTGAGAAAGAGGCGATAGCGGCGAGGTCGATTGAATCGTTGGACGTTCGATCGGTCGCTTCGACGGGAATTCTCTCGGATGGTAGCCGGGGATACGGGTTTGCGGGGCGAGGAACGGGAAAGCTGCTGCGAGACCGAAGCAGATAAAATGCGAAACAAAGTGACTTGAAGATCCAAACTGCAACGCGAGTTTACTAAAGAGTCTCGAAATGTCCGTCCGAGCTGACACGACTCTACAGGGAATCGCATGAAACGCCTCCGGGGCGGCAGAGGAGAGGGGGCTTGGCTCATGGTCTTTTTGATTTTTCTTTCGACTGGTATGACGCAAGCCGCAACACGTTTGACGACAGCTTCTAACGGGAATTTTCGAGTTTGCCTAGGATCGGGTCACCGATCGTCCTTATCCTCGTTAGGCCTCGCTAGAGACGTTAACGGCGAAGAAGATCCCGGTGACGTTATCGCGTTATGAAAGTAAATGCGGTGTCGGGCCCGCGGGACAGTCACACCGAAATCTTCGCGTTGGCTTCCATATACGTGTACCGTATGCATATCAAGGTGTCCGTGAACGTGTACGGGTGACGCAGGAGCCGGCGCCGGCGCGCGCTACGGGACGCTGTGTGACGTGGGTGCGGAGCGTGGGTTGTAACGGCGGCCATTAGCGCACCGTTGGATGCACCGAGCGCACCGGAATCCGCTGCACGTACCTATCCGGACACATAGGTCGCACTCCCGGACTCCCGTTTCGTGGGTGTCGTGTCAAGGGCGCGCGAACACTCGAGGTCACCCGTGCTGCATAAATCCTTTTTAAGGAAGCTGTCTAAGCGCCGCGGCGGTACAACCGCGAACCAGCCCGTTACAACCCCGTCGTCTCGAAACTGCGCTAACTCAAAGATGCATTGCGCACTAAATTCCCACTCTCGCTTCCCTTATCTATTATATTTCTTAATGAACCGTCGCGTCGACCCCGGTTGCCGAGTAACTTTAGCGGAAATAAAATATCGTGGACCGAAGTTGCGGCGCACAGTGGTGCCAAGGCGGCAAAAAATCCATTTTATAAATCCTCGATTTTTATAAAAAAAATTATTTTTGTATAGCCTAATAGTGCGTGCATGATGTGCCAAAGTCAGATTTTTGGAAAAAATTTTTTTACGGAGATATACGCATGGTAAATAACCATTTCCTCGCTCCTGGGAATTCATCAGTTTTCAGTGCGATAGTTATGTAATTGCTACGCCTATAATTGAATACTTAGGGGTGTACAAATCATATGGGTTATTGCAAATGGCTTCAACTATTAACTGGCAAAAAAAGATTTTCCAAAAAAAGAGTTGTTTAACATTAAGTAATATGGACTAACCTGTAGCCCCTTTGCGTTAAGATCATTTTTTATTTATGGAGGAATACAAAAAATCCTTTGAATAGCTTCGATCTGGAACTAATCGTTTTGGCAAGTTATAATATTGATCTAGCTTTGTGCAAAATTTCATGAGACACTTCGAGATGCTTTCGCCGCAATTTAAGTTTAAATATCAACTTTCGGAATTTCCAAGAATGAATCGCGCGGAAGTCACGATTATTTGATGTTTCAGGTGAAATTTTTAAGGGATACATATCAGATAATAAAAAAAATGTGACATTCATAGATATAAAAAAATATTTATATAACCATTTTTTATGTTAAACAAACAAAGTTTTCGTTCACTGGACCACTGTCGCAAAAATGCAACATGTATTTTTTAGTAGTGATCCAATGAACTTTATAAAAATAATTTATGTAAGATAAAAAAATTGTTATTGAATATTTTTTTATACATAAAAAATTAATAAATCATGTGCACTTCACGTTTTTCTTTATTAATTAGAAATATTCCTAAAAAATTTCACCTGGAACATCAAATAATCGTAACTTCCGCACGATTCACTCTTGGAAATTCTGAAAGTTGATATTTAAACTTAAATTGTGGCGAAAGGGTCTCGAAGGGTCTCATGGTTTTTTGCACAAAGTTAGATCAATATTACACCTTGCCAAAACGATTAGTTCCAGACCAAAATCTATTGAAGTATTTGTTGTGTGCTTCCATAAATAAAAAATGGGTAGAAAACAGAGATTTTCGATTAGCCCGTATTACTTAATGTTAACAACTTTTTACAAAAATTTTTTTTTGCCAAATAAGCGTTGTACCTGTGGCAATCTCTCCACAAATTGGTTGGATAGTTACGTTTTTACAGATTTTTTGCCGCTTTTTGGCCATTTGCCGCCACTGTGCGGCGTGGTTCGCCATTCTCACGGGACGAGGAAAACGAGAGTTTTTGGGGAGGTCGACGACCTCCGGACGGTTCAACGGTAACGACACTCCGGAGACGAGACCGGAAACAGTCCCCACGCGTGGCTGACATCGCATTACACAGTTTTCGCGTTACGATGCCGCCCGGAACGCAGATTTACGAGCTTGTCGTACACCCACGTGTTCCGATATGACCTACCGCACCCTTTGCGGGGGCAGGGGGGTTGCACGTGCCCACCCCCACGCGAGAAACCACGGAAGTACCTTTCTTTTTCTCTCGGTGAATTTCTATCGCGAACTCGCCGGCGGAAATCCTGACCGACCGAGGAGAAACGGAACGCTAATTAATTCTTTGAAGGAAAATAAAGTCGAGCGAGTGAAAAAGTTGTCGGAGCTGTCGTCTTTACGGCCCACTTCTCTTCGCGCGGGCGTTTCCAGAAGTACATTCGAGAAATATCTGGTTTGCTTTCGGTACGAATTAAGAGACAACTTTTAATTCGGTGGGAGGATCGTCGTCGACGGCGGCGGACGCTGAATCTAGATCAATTTCAATGTGCCCCGGCTCGCTTCCGCGTTTAATGCGCCGCGGAAACTTTATTCTTAAACGCTGGATCTAGCCTTTATCGCAATGCTCCGTGTCGAGCTAATAATTCACTAGACTTTATCTCGCCGTCGCACTCCGCGACCTTCGCCGTTTTCGTGTACATTGCAACTCGCGCTTTTTACTGCCCCGCCGTAAGTTAATAAGATACCACCGAAACTCCTCTCGGAACTATGCTTTTTCACGCGGCAACCTGTAGATCTCCGAAAATTATTCCTCCGTTTCGTGCGAGCCCCAGGCGCGTTATCCCCGCGATAGACTTACATTAGATTTAATTAAAACGTCTACGGTACGCGGAAAACAGTCCTTGCTTTTCCTAGACATTTTGCCGACTACTTTTCACCCCTTGATCAAAATCTCCAAATATTATATCTCTCCCGTTAATTTCCTGTAACCCCTTAACTTGTACGCTCGAGTTAATTCTTCATTTTTCACACTCGAATATAATCGAGAATTGAAAATAACAATGTGAAAGCAAAGAAAAAAAATCGTTTCATTGATATTTATCATTTACGTGGGATTGTAAGCTATAACACTTATTTATTCAAGAATAAAATATAGCCTTTTTCCCTGGAAGAAAAGCGCAGTATATCAAAAATTGATTTCTTTGGCCGGTTTAAAAAAAAACTGTGCATTAAGCGGTTAAATCGAAATGAAATTCTATTTTATTCTAGGCAATATTTAGCCCTCGGCAAAGCGTTAAGAAGTTAGCACTCTTTTCGTACCTAGTAAACTATAAATATGAAAGAAATTCCAATCGTTGTAATCGCGAAATAAATGGGGGGTTAAGAAGAACAAATTTACAAGTCAGCAGCGAGGAATGGCGAACGAGGGCTCGAGACCGAGAGTAAGTTTAATCCCGCGAACGAGGGAGCACGGGAACAATACAACGAATCGCGGGAACTTCCAACGATTGCTCGTTTAAACCGCGCTCACATTGTCTCGGGTGAAAGGTCGAAGTTGCGAGATCGAAGCGGAAGCTCTCCGGGAGATCCGAATTCTCCGAGGGTCTGCAGCTTGCGGTTGTCCTTCGCGCATCGTTCGAAGCTGCGGTTCCGACCGAACGAACGCCGTTGCATCCAGCGCGAGTTAACGTTTCAACCGGAGCTCGTAAATTGCATCGAATCGACGCGGTCGAATCGGGACATGCATCACCGATAATGTTCCCGGCGCCTCGCATGCGGGAGAAAACCTGCAACCGGAATCAAACCTGGCTTAACCGCACGATGCAACGCGACAGGAAGATAAGAGAACGAACGCGTATTCAATTTATTAACCTGTGTCCACGCTGAAGGAACATCGGTCACAATTTTTGATTCATTATCACCGAGGCGATAAGAGGTTGCTCCAGCGTGGTCACAGCTCTACGATCATGGCATAACAGTCAAATTCTGTTTCCTTGTTACCGGTACAGTGATTTCTCTCCAGGGTGTTCGTTTGAAAACTTTCCAGCCGAATATCTCGAACAGTATGAAAGATAGAAAAGTGTAAGAAACGTGTGCAAGGATTTCGAGAGGGGAAGATGGACATGTCAGTGAACGTAGGGGTGCAACGAACATAACTTTTCTTTCTCTCGTAGGAACAGATTAGCGTCGAAGACCGCGCAACTCGTGGGACGACTCGACACGTGTCTTGCGGCGCGTTTCTATGGTTTCGTTCGCACTGAAAACAGGATAGCGAATTACCGGCACGATAATTTTTCAAACGTCCTGGCCGTGTTCAGCTGGTACGTGGCGTGGCGCGGCGCACGCGACCTCTCAGCGTGTAATTAAAATAAATCTGTTCCTGGCGATCGATCAAACGTATGCCGTAGGCTCGCGTGCCTGTTGGATCGCAAGGTGCATCAGCGATGCAAGAGGATTGCGCGTTTTAATATAATCGAGCCGACAAATTCGCGTGCGGTGATCGTGCCCGTGCTCGCGCGTATCTCCGCGAGAAAGAAAGCCGACGGAACAAGGGATGACGCAATTTTCCAAGCTGATGGCCCAGAAAATTGCTGCACCGCGGCGGCCGCCCGTTGGCGGTTGTCCAGTGTCAACGATTTTTTCATGTTCCCTGGAAAATTCCACCGGCGACATCGTATTCAATTCGCCGAACGTTTTGTCTCCCGAGGCGGCGTTCGCCGACAAGCTGCCTCGCCGAAGAGGACCGCTCGAGAAGCTACTCCACGAAGCGCGATAATGGCCGGCGCGAGTGCCGAAGCGTTTCTTCGCGTTCGGGAACAAAAGGATCTTTCGCTGCATCCCTTTTTCGGAAAGTAATTAGCGGGCTCTCCGCTCGAGAAGTAGTTCCAGTAGGCCCGGGAGAGACAGATTGCGCCGACCGGAAACCGTGACTTTGGGAAGGGATCGATCGAACGTCTCCTCTTAATAACCACAATCATTCTTCCCCTTCGGGGATTCACAAAGCATCGAAGAGCGTCTCGGAAAATTAATATCGCGGTTATCCCGGCTGGCTCGGGGAAAGCTTCGAAAGCGGCACAATTTACTCGGGAGTACAGCGTCGGCCAAAAGTTTCGAATTCCAGATGGTTTCTGAGGCTCGGAAAGTCTTGCGTTCTTCCCCCGGTGAATTATGAGGATCGCATCCGAAGCTACTCAATCCTGTTAATTGCTGTCTTATCTGTTCCGAAATAGTCGCAATTCCGGAGAACGTTGAATCGGAGCTGAGAACCAAGAAGCCCGTCACGAATTAATGGGATGATCGTCCAATTTTGTTAACTTCTCTCCCATCTGGAAAGATTCGTAATTTCGGAAGAAATCGGATTGCCGCTAGCGGTGAACGACTCAAAGGCGGATAAATTGGATCCGAATGTTCGCAACTACGCCGGACCGTCGCAGTTTAAAGATTAACAAACGCTCGCCTCAATTTTCAATGCTACGCAGAGCAATCCCGTGTCTGTCCCGTTTCTGTCGGCAGTGTACAAGGTACGAGCAACGTCACCGGCGTACGTACGAGTTTTTATCGAGTTCGAACCTACGCCGCGGAAAAACCAATTTTTCTGGCTGGTAATTTCGCGGAGGCACCTTTCCCCGGGTAACAGATGCAATTCCAATTTGGAAATGCAGTTGGAAAAACGCCGCGGATTCGGGGACGCATAGTCCGGGCGTACTACTTACCGAGGGAAAAGTGGTTTCGGACGACCCTGGAAAATTGTCGGCGAAAAATCCGCTCGCCGGTCGATCCAGAAGAGAATCCATTCTATCCGAGTGATTGGCGTGGTTCTCGTCGACGTCCGCGCTGACTCCTAAGAGGGGAACTGCAGCAGGATGATCAGGTAAGTCGACAGAACCCCCATGATCTGCAAAAGATTCGTCTTCGTCGTGTATTTAAGAAAATTAATTTGCAGTTTTATTCCATGCTGCAATAAACCGTATGAAAATATACAATTTTAAGGATTTAGCAAAATCTATAATAGAGATAGAGGTATTCAATTTTTCCGTGGTAATCGTCCGCAAAGGGTTACTCCTCACGGATTTTGATGAAACTGAAAGATGTTCTCAAGGTCATCATTGTGGACAATTGGTTCCTATAGATGTAACCAGCGGTCTCTTTTAGTTTCCGAGATACAGCGAATTCTCTGTATATGTCGCCGAGGCGAGGCTGATAAGTGTCGCGGAATTATCCCCACTACCGCGGGTATACCTCGCGAGGAAAGCTCGCCTCGCTCGCTGTCCTTTTTCTACATTTGGCGCTGATCGACTCCTATGCGATAAACGACATTAGGACCCGTGTCGCTGACATATATCGAGACTTCACTGTAACAAGAATTACCAACGTTTCTTCGGATTGTTATTTGAAGGAATCGAGAGGCTGAAGCGTTAATAATTTCCGAAACTTATCGAGTAGCTCGAGAATCTCTGTAACGATTGAACGGCGACAATTAACGAAGATCAAGGACGTTCCAGCTGTTTTTTATGCGACAAGGAGTAATTTGGTCGAGGGAAGAAGTTTCTGTATATCCAGAGAAACGAGGAGCGACATTATCGCAGCAAACAGGCTATGATTTGGTTTGTTTTGTATCGATCCAACGTAAACTCGTGCAGCGACATTAATCGAATCGCGAAGTGAAACGTCCCCGGGATTGCTGGCGGTATTCAAAGCTCGCGATTATTGCATGTCGTCGCCGAGGGAGATCGTGTCCCGGCCGTATATCCGGTGCAAAATTGGACGGGCCGAGTGTCGCCGACTATTACGATCTGGTTTGGTCGTGCGAACCGGGCCGGAGTATCGAACACCGAATTATGCAGCTCGAGCATGCAATTCGCAAACGCGGCTCGCAAAATTCGAGGCTCGATGCATCGTCAAGGGACGTCGAAAGAAGAAGAAGAAGAAGATTGGGTAATTATTTACGACAGGGCGACCTCTCCGATTTCAATGGCCCGCAAACTTTGCACTTCCGCATTTGGCTAGGCATTTGTCGACAAATTTTGTTGCTAAATTCATACAAAACAGGGACCAAATAGACAAGTCTTCTGCTCGCAAAGTGTGATACAAACATTGCGCAAAATTTACTCGGAACAACATTCGGCTAACTGGGTGGAAAAATTGTTCAGAGCGATGAACATCTTGACAACATAGTTCAAGGTCACTGATATCGCAGAGGTAATTACCGAACACTGAGAGCTTACTCAAGACGCGGAAATCTCGCGCCAGGAGAAACGCATTTACCGAGCACAGCAGCAGCAGGTTGACGTTGAAGAGGCCGCCGGCGGAAAACTCGAGACGTCGGAGCAGAAAGTGCATCGAGGTGCGTATCGTGTCCTGCAAAGAGTCCAGTCGTCAACTGGGAGATAGTTCGGATTGGCGATGGTACTCACGTCGTTCGGGAACCTCGTCATTATCCTGGCGTCCCACTCGAGAAGAATCGGGCCCATCGAGTTCGCCTGGAACACACACAATTAACCAGATCGTTCGGTGATCACGAGTTTCCGCGGTTGCGCGTCCACCGTGTTGTCAACGGAGGATCGAAATCATTTGGTCGTACCTCGGTGATCGCGTAATCGCAGCCGATGATGATCGCCAGGATCTGCATACAGAAAGCGACCAGCCATATGCTCATATTGGCTACCAGACCCCAGGTTTCGATCGACCACATGTGCATGAAGATGAAGTAGAGATTGCTGACGCTGTGCACGCACAGATCGAACAGCCAGAACAGCAAGGACCACGAGTAGATCGAGGCGAGATCCTCGGCCATCGACATCAGCTTGCTGTGCAGCTCCTGGGCCGTCTTTTCGGGACAAAAGATATTAACGACTTCTGTGTGCCAGATTCGGTCCATTGGTCCAGTTGCTGGATTCGGACATTTACATTCCATTGTTTTAACGTCGCGCGTCGCGTCGCCTGGATCTAGACGAGGCCTGGACAACTGGTGGCTCGCGTGCCACATGTGAGTCCTCCTACTTGGAATGCAACTGGACCAATGTAGACCCACCGTAAGGGGGCCGGCAGGCATTTGGCCTTGACTGTCACTGTCTTAAATAAGTAAGTAATTAATTAAAATGCATACCACCGTGTTTGTCCATGTCTTTGCTACGTCTGTATAGAGCCTTTTTTTCGATACGAACACTAAATCTCACGAAATTAAGAGAATCTTTCAGCGGCAGCCATCTTGTGACGTCATACTTGCTTCAGAGTTCGAATTTTCTGCCGAATATTACAAATTACTCCACGATGAGGTAGAAATTCGCAATTTGGGCTCCATCCAGACGTAGATTGGACTTTTAGGAAACACAATTGACCACTTCTAAACTGCTCATTGCAATATTGAAGCGGCAGGTTTGTCTAGATTTTGACCCTTGCATACGTATATGGATTTCAAACCATGCCATGTTACACGTGACGCATGGTTTACAGGTAGACGAGACAAAGTGGCGAACCTTCCTGCTGAGGACGGAACTCTTGTAGCCGACCCGGGCCGGCAGGTTCTCCTTGACGATCTGGTTCAGCTGTTGGAACCGTTGTCCAACGAATATGACCATCCCGCTGAACTTGTAGACGGAGACCGCGGTGCCCACGTACATGCACATGTAGCTCACGTTGAAGGACCAAGTTTCCAAGTACGCGTACATGCCGCTCTGATTGACCAGGGTCCAGACGACAATCTGGCTGACCAGAAGGATCCACGCCCCTATCTCCACGGCTCCTTCTTTCCGCGGGTAGCCCAGCTGACGGAGTTGATCGTCGAAGTCCTGCAGATCGTTCCAGATCTTGACGAACCTGCTGCGACTGAAGATGTTCGCGATCAGCTCGTACATCACCACCATGTAATTGACGATCACCTGCGGGGGAGCATCGTTTCGTCCAGAAAACGCTTCAACGGTAGAAACGGATTTGAAGGATTATCAATTATCGTTGTGTTAAATTCTAGGACCTTGTTCGTTTCGACCACGTTCAGGATAGACTTCTCCCGTTTCACGCTGGTGAACCTCAGGAACACTATGTACATGATGTAAGTGTTAATGCCCAGGAAGGCGAACGTGAACAAGAAGTAGACGGTCGACGGTGTCATCCGGTCGGCCGTGAAATCGTACGGCGCCATACCGAACACCCTCGTCGTCCAAACCAGAGGATAGATCGCCGAATACAACGGCGAGTAAGGGCCACGGTACACTATCTCTCGGTTCTTCGTCTTGGCCGTCATCTCCGCGTACACGATGTCCACGTCGAACAGCTTCGCAGGATTCTCCGGTTTCGGACGGATCACCTCTTTCCTGGCCACCTGTCTCGCCGGATCCCGGTGCAGCATCCTCTGGATCAAACAATTCATCCTCTCCGCGGGATCTGCGAACCTCCAGCGGCAAGAAACGATTAGTTCGGGTAGGTCAAACAGAGACTGACGTAAAATTTAACACTAGGTTTACGGAACACTAAACATGACTATTTTACATTACTTTATAATGAAAACTGTATCAGTGATCGGCTCTTTCGCACAATGGCAGACATTATTGTAGCAGAGGGCTATGCTGCCGTTGGATATGAGTATGTTAATGTTGATGACTGTTGGTTGGATCCTGAAAACTGTATCAGTGATCGGCTCTTTCGCACATTACTTTATGAAAACAACATGAATCTATCTATCAAAGTTTGTAGCCATTTTTTTTAATTACACATCTTGTGCGGGCACTTTGCCGCCAAAGTCTTACCGTGTTGCATTCATTCTTGCAACGCACGTTTTGTATTTTTGCAACGCATGCCTATCCGATTTTATTGTCAAAACATCACAAAAACCCATCGGTAACAATAATCCATCAATAATCCGTGAAAAACGACTTTAGTCGCTTCCCGCGCAAGATGTGATAATATATACCCAAAGAAATCAATTTGTTAAATAATTGCTCACGGATGCATTTTTACAATCTCAATATTCGCAATTTAAAAACATTAGAATCCGCCATTTTGACGGGTCCCGTAAATCTAGTGTCAAATAACTTTTCTGTGGTCAGTTCTTTCCGTTTTACTTTCTCGTATGTTCCAGGGTGTTCCTTGAAAATTTATGATGGCTTCCTTTGGTACCTCGGAGCGTGGTTTTTTATTCTTCCTCCCGATTTGTTCTCTATGGGGCCACTCAGAGGCGCGGATCTACATCAACAAACCCCACGCAATACAACAGCTGAAATTCCAAATTTGCAACCCGAAATTTTACTATCTTAACCCTTTGCGGTCCTATGTCTGCTCTGAGCCACCACAGCAAAGAACCATACCGATCTTATAGTATCCCCATAATCTTAATACGACCGCAAAGGGTTAAACGTTACGTCAAATCCATTGGAAAGGGCCCGTGTTTCCCATCAAGAAAAGGCAAATTATTCGCGGAAAATAGTATTCCATAAATAGTGAGAAAAAGTCTGAGTCAACAGTACTTTGTTGCTAAGAAGGATGCACAACAAAAATATTTTTTTACAGAAGTTAGTAACCCTGTGGGCCACCCTGTATAGGTGTACTTATCTGCGACAGCCACGAATCATCGACGATCCGTCACCGAATCCGAGACGAGCCAATTTCCCCTCCTTCCGAATAACAAATATAATTTCAACAAGGTCCGTCCGATTTCGCGTGATCGTTGAAAGACCGCAAACGCGACGCGGCTGCGGCCGCGATTAACGCCGGCATTCGTCCGTTCCGTAATCAAACTTTCACGAACATTACCATGCGAAACGTTCAGCTCGAACTTCGTAAAAGCGGAGACCCGTCGCGGAGAACGGTTCGAGCCATTTGCGAGGGAGCAATGGTTGTCGTTCGACCGAAAATTCTGGCACTTTGGCGACACCCGGAAGAAAGCGAAAGAGCCTCGTGTTGCGGCGCAGGATCGATCAGCCGAAGGTGCGAAACGAATCGCGCTCGTTCTCGCCGGTTATTAGTCAACGTTTCCGAAGCGCGGCCGCTATCGATTTAAAATATTAGTTTCGCGGGGCCATCGAGAGAGAGAGAGAGAGAGAGAGGAAGAAAATTTCCGGGGCGCGGAGCACAACGGGCACGCCGTTTCTCTCTTGCGAATTCGTTTACCCTCTTGATTTATCGTTCCGCCGTCGGTCGTTTGTTCGCTAACAGTCTAACAGACCCCGGAATCTCCCCATTGACTGGCCCGTAAGCGCGTGTACACTAGTTCGCTGTGCCGGGGAGGGACGGTGGCTTTCGATCAAAGAGAATTAATGAACCGGTCGCGGAGGAATCGGGTCGGAGGTTTGCGCGTGTTCGGAAACTCGATTTAAATCATCGCGGAATTCCATTGTCGCGAGAAATATCGCGATCGAGCCGCAATGATTCACGGCTCGATCGAACGGCCATTCTGGACGCTTGACGAGCCGACAATGGCCGGTGTTCGAGTGCGAATCGGCGCGACGGGACCGTGTATCGAGTCGCAGATCCGCGAGGAGCAGGGTCGAATTTGCGGGAGATGAAAGCACCGTGTCCGGGTTACCTGTCGGCGGCGAGGAGGAGGCGTTGCGATCGAGCACGGTCGTCGCCGAAGCACTGGCCCTTGAAATCATTCCCCGGGGGCAGGAGCAGCGGTCGAATGTCTCCGAGCAACCGTGCAAATAAACGGCGTTGCTTGTCGCGATAAAGCGCAGCCGGGGCAAACAAGCATGCGGCCGCGCGTCCGCTCGCCGTCGGATATTAGTTTAACCTCCGATGAATCATCGAATTCCGATGGATCGTCGATTCTCCCCCGAAAATAACCACGTGTGTAATCGTGAGATTCGACGCGACGCTTCGACGTCCACCGATTGCGAACTGGGACGCTGCCGGACACGGAACGCGGACGCAAACGACGCCCGCTAATCTCCTATGCAGACCTCGTAAACAAGCGGCCGCGCGTCGTGCTCGCGAGCCATTTGCCGCGAACAGGTACTCGTTAACGAGTAATCGTTCTATTTTCCCGCTCGATATCTGGCATCGCCTCCTCCTCGGCAAACGAAGAATATTGCGCGTTGCGATCGCATCGGTAGGCGTTTCGGCTTATAAAATAACAATTGGAACTTGTTCAAACAAATCGTGCCGCGATAACGAGTCGGGGGGTACCCGGTGTACAGAACTCGGGCTAACGTTTAGAAAACGAGATTTCGATTATTCCTCGAACCATTACGGGATCTTTGATATAATCGGCTAGCGAGGATCTACGAGAACGCTGGCGTAATTGACTGCTGCATCGGTGAACGCGATCCTCTGACGGCGCATGCAAATTTAATCGCTCTCGCCCCTTTACGGCCACTTCTGGCTTATGACACTCTGCGTTGCATTCGTCATCCCTGCCCGTAAATTCGTTTGCGTTACATTTCAATTTATAACTGTGACTCTCGACAGTTTCGGTTTGCGCAGGCCGTAACATATTCGGCCGAGAGAAACTTTTGGTCCGGCATCGTATCCCGCATCGAATGAAAGTTTAAACTTTTAGATTTTTCGATATACCCTCGTAACATTGAAACGAGTGAATCGAGGGGCTTTTCCTGGTGAAAATGAGTCCAAACTCGAGTGCAATGGAACAATTTTTATCGATACTTAATGTTGATAGAAAATAGCCCGTAAATTCGTTTGCGTTACATTTCAATTTATAACTGTGACTCTCGACAGTTTCGGTTTGCGCAGGCCGTAACATATTCGACCGAGAGAAACTTTTGGTCCGGGATCGAATCCCGCATCGAATGAAAGTTTAAACTTTTAGATTTTTCGATATACCTTCGTAACATTGAAACGAGTGAATCGAGGGGCTTTTCCTGGTGAAAATGAGTCCAAACTCGAGTGCAATGGAACAATTTTTATCGATACTTAATGTTGATAGAAAATAGCCCGTAAATTCGTGGACACTGGTGCCTCGTCGTGTCTCGAAGAATCGATATGGGATCTAAATTGTTGCCTCAGAATCCGACAACCGCCGCCGTCGCCGTCGTCTCGAGACAAGAATCTCGAATTCGGAATTCCCCCTCGCGGGATGTCAAAAGTTCGTATTTTATTTAGCTACAGCAGCGTCCATTGTGCGCCGGCAATGTTTCGTCTCATCTGAATTTCAAAAAGACCTCGGTGCTTTCTATGATAATGCCTTATACATGATTTCATAAAAACGCGGTGTTTAAAACCGCGCCTGACGAGATTCTCTGCCGTTCTTCGCTTTATCTTTCGCGCAGCCGCGGCTACGCGGACGCTGTTACTTTTATAGTTTTCCGTCGCGATTTTAATCCAGACCGAGCCGGTAATAAAGACGGATCACGTGATGAGGAACGCCGTAACGAGGAACGACATCCGATCGCAAGAACGCCGCGTTCGAACGTGATTAATTACCCCGGGAATTATCCATCAATCATTAGACACCGCGAATAGCGTTTGACGTTTAACGGGTATCGCTGGTCGGCGACGCTCGATAGC
Organism: Halictus rubicundus; assembly: GCF_050948215.1. Taxonomy (NCBI): domain Eukaryota; kingdom Metazoa; phylum Arthropoda; class Insecta; order Hymenoptera; family Halictidae; genus Halictus; species Halictus rubicundus. Next base: position 10,992,867 of record NC_135160.1, read on the forward strand.
GGGCGAACAAAGACGCCGCAAAAAGCGACCCCGTAAGACTAATCTCACCCCTCTGAAGGGGTTGCAGCGCGAGGTAGCGCGAAGCGGCGTGAAGCATTACAAATGAAAATTTACGGTGGAAAATGTCTCGTCAGGACGACGCCCGGAGAAATGCAATTTAACTCGGCGCGCACGATGAATGATACTCATCGAGCGGTCAACACACCGGCCGGCGAGGCGCGTAGGCCGGGCCTGTCCATGTCCATGAGAGTGAAACCTATTTTTATCTCGGGTCTCCAGCAAATTGCTTCGCCGGACGGGAGCCGGATTAAAACTCGTGGCAGCGAGAGTCGAGTTCGCCGACGTTTCACCGGAAAACAATAAACTCTCGCTGCCGACAAATTCCGATTTTCGAGAGAGACACACCGCCGTGAAAATGTCGTCGCAGAGTCGAGGCTGGGCGTGTTCGACAATCGAAGGTCGCCGGCCGAGGAGAGCTGTCATCCCTTGAACGATTCGTTCCTCGCTCGACGAACCATGATGAGAGAAAAGCAGTTGACAAAGTCCGCCATGAAGATCCTGAAGCACGAGCTGTTCCGGTGGGTCTGCGAGAGACACGCGACCAACAGCGTCCTGGACAAACGTCTGCTGTGCGAGAAGGCGCTCGAGTTGACGAAAACCTTCGAGCTGACCGGTACTCCCTCGTCTCGTGAAATTAACCGATCGATGGACCGAGATCCGTTCTCCTGCGATTCCAGGTTTCAAATGCTCGAGCCAGTGGATATCGAACTTCCTGAAGGAGCACTACATCGTCACGGAACCGGCGAATCAGCTGCGATTGAATCCGGTGTTCAGCAATTACCGTGACTGGATCGACATGATGAGATCCACGATCACCAGGTACAAGTACCGCGATCTCTTCCACGTGGACGAGCTGAGCATGTACTCGGACGTTCTTCCGTGGAGGATCTCGTCGTCCAGCAAGATCGTAGGCGATCCGGACGGCCGCACCACCTCGCGGAATCGAATCACCGTCCTGCTGGGCTGCAACTCTTCGGGATCGACGAAACTGCCGCTGGTCGTCTGCGGTCCGTACACGTCCAGGACAACGACCAAGGATCACGTCTACTGCCACAGCGAGGGCAGTTCGATCAGCGACGACCTGTTCAGGGACTGGCTGACAGACCTGAACGATCGTATGTCGCGGGCCAATCGGAAGATCCTGCTGTTCCTAAGGCACAGCAGAGGCCGGGCCCTCAGGGACTTCCCGCTGAGCAACGTGAGCCTCGTTTATTTGCCGAAGGACTTCCCTCCGCTGCTGCGACCCCTGCGGAAAGACGTGTTCCACTATGTAAAGATGATTTTTAGGCGAAGGTAGGGAATTGTATCGTTGGGTGCTCGGGAGTTGGCACAGAGACGGTAGAAGTATGTGGAAGGCAGTACTATGATTCGATTCTGTAGGAATATTTTAAGAACTCCTACGTCTCGGGTGTGACGTAACGGGTGGAGTGATTTCGCACCGATTTCGCTAAAGTACTTTATTTTACTTTGACAACGCTACTCTTAAACAACAATTCAATACTCAATACTTTAACGCTCGCAACTCTCGCTTCTCTAACTCTCGCTCTACCGACTCGCTCTCTACTGATTGACTCTCTCTCTCGACTGACCTAACATCCCTCGCATTCGTCCCTTTTATAACAAGGCTCTCTTTCATTCTTCCTCCCTTGCACTCTCATTCTCTCTCTATCAGTTTCACATGCATTCGGAAAACCCAAACAGTCACGTACGCCCTGCGCTTGGCGCCCTTAAACACTCTACTCTTGTCACCGAGACCCAAACACTCTTCTTTCACACTTCGGCCCAAACAGACTTCCTTTCACGCAGGACCCAAACACGTTGGCGCCACGATGTCGCGTCCACAGTCACTCTAAACAATCACTCTAATACAGTGTCTCATTCATAACCCTACAATTCAGTCCCTAAAACTCCGGTACCAAGACGCGGTCTCGCGAAGACTGCCCTTAACCCTTAACGGACCAATGCCGCCATATAGCGGCATGGCACTTTTACTTACCGGGTCCAATGCCGCGTATATGGCGGCAAAAATCAGATTAATCAATAATATCAATATTGAAATGTAAAAATGTATATAAAAATGTTGAGTCCACAGTTTCCCTTCGTATGAAAACTAGCTTGGACCCGGTGGGAAGTGAACTTGAAACACTTCCGGACCGTTAAAGGGTTAATATTTTGGGACCAATCGCGGACTACGTCAGCTCCCGAACTCCCAACAGTGTCTCGTGTTTTCTCGGGAGCGCGGTGAAATGAGAAATCTTGAACGAAAGGTACGCGGAGAGGCTGAAGAGGCACACCTCGGAGTGGAACCTGCGGGACATCCTGGAGTCGTTGATCGAGGCGTGGGAGACGCTCCCGCAGGAGATCGTGGTCTACAGCTTCCAGAGGACGCACTTCCGGACCGACGACAACTTCCTGCACATCGACTGCGACTGCTGGAACAGCCTGCACACGGGCATCTCGTTCAAGAGGTTCGTCATGTTCGACGACAATCTCTCGGACGAGCCGCCGTCGGCGTCGGACAGCGGCCGCTATCACGGCTACAATCTGAGAAGAAGTAGCCGAGAGGTGGTGCAAGTCAACGAGGACAGCGTAGACTCGATTCCCGACGAGATCGAAGGAACGACGATGAACGAATCCGCCCGAGATCATCCAGTCGAATCCACCGAGTCCAGGACTTCCGCGCCGAAGGAATCGGAGCGTGTAGCGGCGACTAGCCGCGACAAGTGCCACAGCGGAAGGCGAGGTCGTTCGTCGGAAAACCTGGAGCAGAAAGGGCCGACCGTGTCGGAGGAGCACGGAGAGTCCTTGAACAGAACCTTCGGGGAAACCTCTCCCGAATTTCCTGCGGGGATGGAGGGCGGAGAGCAACACGGGGCTTCTAGAGACACGCCGGGAAGTATTATGAATACCTTTGCCGCGAGGGACTGTAATGTCGGGCTTGCAGGGTCGATTGCCAGCGAAGTGTTCAAACGAGACTCGCATCCGGTGCACAGACACCAGGCGGTATCGAATAACGTCACGGGATCGGTCCAGGCGATCATAGACAAAGCTTTGACTCGGACTACCACAGCGAAGGCTGATTATGCAAGGAAACTGATCGCCGACATCTACGCGTTGAATCGAGAGCCTGGAAGCAGCACAACCAACGACCCTGAAACCAGAGAAGACACGGTTAACGAAGGAGCAAGCATGTCGTCGAATGCACCGGCAGAATCCTACGAATCCTCGAAGGGAACCGCCGAAGAAACTTGTTCGCTGGAAGGAGCAGCTCCCTGCCAGACGATGAAGACCGAGACCGCGAAGAAACGACGCATGTCCTCCGGTACGAATGTCTCGGAGGGCGACTCGGACAGCAGCATGTCCGCTAAGAAAAAGCTAAAGACCGATCGCGAATGGTTCAAGGAGTTCGAGACCACCTTTGTCTTCGGCAGCCAGAACTCCGCTAGTTGTTCCTCGAGCCAGGAACGCAACGACAACATGGCCGTTTCGTGCACCGTGAACGTTACGCCCTCGGCATCTCCTCGAAAGTGAAATTGTGTTGAAAAACCGCGGGTTTAACTTTTAAACCGTTTTCGAGCGCTATGGAAATCTTTACTGGATACTTCCGTGGTAATACAGGGAGACCCACCGTGTACCAGCGAATGACGATCCGCCATCTTGCGAGTAAAACTATTATCTCGTAGGATTCGTGCGCGTTGGCGCGAAACGTTTGAAAAAGCTTCCGGAACGTCCGAGAATATTCGAATATTTTTTACTCGTACAGCCACTATTAGGCACGATTCTCCAGAAAATTGGTCGAGCAGATTGTTGCTCGAACGCTTGATAATTCTTATATCGTCAAATGTATATCTGAATGTATATCTGAATGTTCATAAATACTTTCAAGAATATGTGTACCATTGCTGCGGTAGTTGCTCATAAATAATGCGAAATGGACGCCGAGGCTGTTGCAGAGATCGTGCAGGCGATGCTGAACGATTTACGACGTATACCTGCGCCGTCGTAATAACTCATTCTCGTCAGAATCCGGTCGCAGCCCTTGTGTACACCGGTTCTGTTGCGATCGCAGCTTGACCGTTAATTTTTCAACCCCAAACGCTGGTATAAAGAAATGTACCGGTGTACGTCGACTTATTGTTCGCAAGCGCCGCGTAACAATCACGCCATCTATTTTCGAAAAAGCTAAACAAACTTGCTGCTTTTTGTTCACGATTCATTTGATACCGATCCTTACCAAAAGGCAGACAATTAGGATACGATTTTTATTGTAGCATTTTATTAAAACATTGTGAAATAACAGCAGGAACATTAGCGAAATAACTTTTTGAAATGAGATATGTCCTCCTTTAACAAACAGTGCAATGCATAATACATATTTGTTATAGGCAGAAGATGACAAGTAACAATCACGTAACAGCTTTATACAATTCAGTCACTTGACAATCCTTTGCTTCGTCATAGTGTGTAGAACTTGTTTTAACATTTGAAAATCTAGTCTGTCTGTCCTTTTAGGCACAGAATTTGAGAAAAATAATTTTTCAGCAAAATAAATGTCCTCCTTTAACAAACAATGCAATGTATAATACATATTTGTCATAGGCAAAAGATGACAAGTAACAATCACGTAACAGCTTTATACAATTCAGTCACTTGGCAATCCTTTGCTTCGTCATAGTGTGTACAATTTTCTTTAACATTTGAAAATGTAGTCTGTCTGTCCTTTTAGGCACAGAAATTTGAGAAAACTGAATGTCATCCTTTAACGAATAATGCAATGTGTAGTACATATTTGTCATAAGCAAAAGATGACAAATAACAATCACGTAACAGCTTTATACAGTTCAGTCACTGGGCAATCCTTTGCTTCGTCTATAGTATGTAGAACGTTCTTTAATATTTGAGAGTGTAGAGTCTGTTTGTCCTGATCGGCATCAAAGGTAACCCACGTGCTATCCATCAACTGACTATAGTTGGATGCCACCGATTGTTGGAGCGTGGTATTCTCGTATCTCTCTTTTCCCCAGTTACTTCGCACATGCTGAGATTCTTTGGAAACCTTCAACAGTATTACCATGTCCGGACTAGGCAATCCTCTATCGGCTTCTTTACACCAGGCTAAACTCTTTCCTGTTGTTGCTGCTGTGTATGCTGCACCCGATGCTGCATACCTGTGACAACATTAACAAGAAAATTGAGCTTGCATTTTATGTTACAATAACCGTAACAGGTAACTTTCTTAGAATATACCTATCGACAATGACGGTAGTTCCACTATGCAACATTTTCAATATCTTGTCTTTGAATTCCCATCTATTTGCAGAGAATAGTAAATGCACCAATTCTGGAGGGTGTTCCTGCTTTTTTAATAAGTAATCGTTTATCATTAACCCAATGGAAGTTGTACGATCTGTAAATAAATATTTTAATATCGTTAACATTTATATATCTCATAAAGGCTGTGAAACAAAAGCAAAAACTGGCACTTACCCGGAAAAGCTTGACTCTGTACAGGAATATTTAGTTTAGCTAAAGCTTCTATTAACATTTTTACTTGCGTAGATTTTCCCGCCCGATCGCAACCTTCGAAAACTATCAACGCTCCACGTGCTATCGGCATATTTGAAGACTTGTCCGTATTGTTATTTATTCAAACTGTTGAAACCAATTGTACCACTTACTGAAATAATTTACTTAGCGTGGAAATATTGTTTCTGTGGACATTACTTATTACTTATTTACCGGATATTTACCGGATCGAAACGTCCGGGTCACCTATTACGTTGCACTACGTTAGCACTATTTACATTGGCGACTTGGTGAACTAAAGGTGAAGTACAGATCCACACCAGAGAAGATATGAGAGTGCTCACGCTCGGGGTTTTAGTGTCCCCACTTTTCTGTATCATCTTTTTAGCCTGGAACAGAACCTGCATCATCTTTTTAGCCTGGAACAGAACCTGCATCAACTTTTTAGCCTGGACCAGAACCTACATCATCTTTTTAGCCCGTATTAGAACTTGCATCATCTTTTAGGCTGGATCAGAGCCTACATAGAAGACCATCTTTTAACATACAAGTAGCATCCACTTTGGCATTATTTGGAATCCGCTGTTAATGATGCAGGTAAGATGATGCAGGTTCTGGTCCAGGCTAAAAATTAGACTACGGGGCAGCACTATACCAGGGACACTAAAATCGCGGACGTGAGCACTCTCATTTCCTCTCTGTCCACACTATCACCAGAGAGGAACTATCATGTCGCGTGAAACACGTTCTATCACGTTATATAAAGGAAAATAATAATGTATACAATCGGAAATTTGTTAGCTCACATTCTAGGATTGTTGCGTAAAATTGCTACTTGTGTTTACGTGACGTGAAGTGCGTCTGTACCTTTAGTTCACAAAATCGCCACCGTAAATTCAGCATTGCATCGTATGTGCTTTTCTGGTTCTCGAGACTACGGTTAGATAAGGCTGAACTTAAATTACTGGACGTTACCATGTGCGATAACACGATTACCGACGCGCAATCCACATTCATGTAAACATTTATATTGTACTTTAACACAATCATTTTATGTAAGAATCAACAATGAATAAATAAAGACAAAATAAGTATGTGTAATGAGACGACATATCTGCGTATACAATTATTGAACCCTCAATTTCTCCCGAACGTCCGACTTGTCGTTTAGTTATACTACTGAATTTCCTGCCACCTCTTTCAATTTCACATTCTTCTAAAACAAAGCTGAATTTTCGGAAAATTTGTCTGACTTGTACTACTGAATTTCATACCACCTCTTTCAATATCATATTCTCCTGATACAGATCCATACAGATTCAGATCTGCTCCAATCAGAGCAGATCTTTAGTTACTTTCTATGTGGAATTGGAGCTATTTTCACATATCTTAAAAAAGGGCGACGGAAAGGGGACCAGAAGGAGAAAAAGGGTTGTGTTTAGGAAGAAAGGAAGGATCAAGGAGGAAGGAAATTGTCCAGGGAACATGGCGAAGGGGCAGCAATAATGTACATTCTTACCTGTATGCGTATTATCGCCTGCCTTTATCGTAGGGAGGGCAAAAGTCTGGCAATCTCCTCTCTTGTCTCTACTTGTACGATTGTTTCGAGGAACGCGTATATACTCGATTTATAAACAAATGCGATTAGATTGCTACCGCAGGGGTTTCAGGACAACCAAATCTTATTAACCAATCGTCAAATCGGATTACACGGGGACTGCTTGCTGACCGTTCTCTCGCGGATAGAGAATCGTGTCCGGTGACGTTGAACGAGGAGACGTACTGGTAAATCTATCGTCGGGTGTCGTCCCTTCTTTCCAATCCACTTGCCGACGGATTTCGCCGGAGTTGCGTAACGTGAACCGCTTAAACCGCAGCAATATTTTTATTGTTAGCTCAGAGACGAGAGGCTTCTAATTCCTCTTTCGTTTGTAGTATCACGGAAAAACCGATCAGAAAGAAGAATACGATCGAACGGAGGTTTCGTTTAGGACAAGAAACTCGAACGGATCCGATAGGATTTCCATTGGGGAGAAATTACGAATTTATTTGTACAAAAAAAAGTTGTTCAACGGAACGAAAGATAGTAGTAGTCGCAGTCGTCGACAGTGTGATGCAGCGAATTCGTTTTAAAGTGTGTGTATCCCACGATACAGAGCGTACTCGTAGCAACATGAAATATAAAATTCTCATCATCATCAACTATTATATATAGTTAACTTTCTTTTTTCCTCGAAAACATGGTCAACATATAAATATACAGTCATCACGTTAAGTTAAATGTATATCGATACAAGTACGTACATATACAACGAATCTATACACGGTATAAGTAAAAGATTCCTACACACATCCGACGTCTGATTTTCTTTCTCTCGTCGGTGAATTCGTCGTTTTCGACGGTCTCGATACATACATAAATGCATACCACACGTATATGCCATATATATATTATGTATATATGTATATGCGTGTGTGCGTGTGACTGTCTGTATATATGTGTGTATGCGTAAATATATATTATATCCCGGTATATATCTCGCTAATACAATTATGGATCGGCGACGCAGTTTTCTTTGATCGTTTTCTTGTCTTAAATAGCTTTTACAACATCTTTCCGTTTACAGAAATATACACTTACCAAACAGCTGGTACGCGGATATACTACCCGATTAGAAACAGAGAAACAAAGTACACGAACGAACGAAAACAAATATATGTATATATATACATATATGCGTATGCGCATATATATATATGCGTATATATATATATATATATTACTGTATATATTTATGTATGTATGTATAGATCATATACACATCGAAAAAGGTATCGATTTACATGAATTACAATATGAACGGAGTATCGTTTCAACGGACAATGTCTCTCGTTTGACAGCGACGCTCGGGTTCGCTCGACGCGTAGCAATTTTTGGCACTTGCAGCGAAGAATTCTGGTAAGACTTTCGAAGAATCAGACGGAGGATAGGGGGGGGGGACTGAGGCGACAGGGTAGTAGATTCTACGACGATCGTCGCGTTGTTTCCGAGCTAAAGATCGACGACTCGTCTTTAGGCCAAAACACCGACGTGGGTATACGCGCGGTGCGTTCGTCGACCATACCGCACACGGCCGATCGCTTGGAAAAATGTACGGAATCGTGTTTAGGAACATACAGAGAAGCATCCGTAAATCGTTCTCCGTCCGTTGGTCAGTCTCTAGCCGCCGGGAGGGGCTCTCTCTCCTTTCTGTTCGCTCTTAACGGCGATCTATCTCTCTCTCTCTTTCTTTTTCTTTTCTCTCTCTCTCTCTCTCTCTCTCTCTCTCTCTGTCGGTGCTCTCGATGCTCTCGGTGCTTTCGGTGCTCTCGTTGTACTCTCGCCGACTCTCGGAGCGTCTCGTGTTCAGTCTTATCTGGTGTTACACGGTGATCCCGGTCACGTCATTTGCGCGGCGTTGAATCCGCGCTTCCTCGGCGTCGAGAAATGCTGTGGACTGGCGATCTGATACTGTTGCACGTACGGATTGTTCCTGAGAAGGTTGCCGCTCGGCGACCCGGCCGAGTACTGCGGCGGCACCGTGATTATGCCGGTCTGCTGCAAATACTGTTCGCGATAGAGCGCCTGTTGCGTCACATATTCCCCGTTGACGGGGCTCTGGCCGGGATAATGCACCTTCACCGGTTTGCCGGACGGCTGGTTCACGTTGCAGTCCTTGTAGCCGTCGTGGTAGCGCAAGCTGGTCGGCGACGAGCCACTGCCCGGCGGCGTCGCGTTCTTCAGGCTCTGCGTGGGACTCTGCGTGATCGACTCCAACACGTGCCGAGGCATGCTCGGCGAGGGACAATGATGGCTTTCCTGCAGCCCGTCCACTCTGTTCGCGTTCCTGGTGTAGATGGGCGCGTTCTCCGGTCGGCCGCCCACGATGTTCCTCATTCCTTCCCGATCCTTGGCGGTCAGGCTCTGTCGGGACGCGTTCGAGATCGAGCTGCGAACGCTGGACCAGCTCACGCTGGCTAGCTCCCACTGACGCAGGTGGCTGGAGAGTCGCTCGGCTCGGGTCGTCGCGTCCAGGCTCTCGTCGTAGTCGGGCCCCTGAAATCGAAACGTTCGCGATTACTATCTCTCTTTGTTTCTCTCTGGAACAGGGTATCGGTGTACAAAAGGCGGGGAATCGAAGAGCGAGCGAGAACGCCACGGCCAACGCAACGCAACGGGGCGATGGGAGTCGCAGCGACAGATAGTGGAAAAGGTGGGAGTAGTCAGACAGTCGGCGACCTTGTCTGGCCAAAGTCTTCCGCGTTTACCGCGCAGTATCGTGTCGCGTTTCTATGCAACATCGTAAACAAGAGCAACGACGGTGCATCGAACTTTCGATTAGCATTAATTACCACCATCTCCGCGCGGCGCTCCGTGCCAATTACCGATTCACCGGGCGTTGGCACACCCTCCTCTACCGGCAAACGGGTACTCCAGAGATAGGACGGAGAAGCCTAGGACTTGGAATCGCAGTCGCGATACACGGAAAAATCCGATCGCCCTGTTTCACAACGCTATCGGCCGTTTGGAAACCGCGCACTAGCTTCGACGTTTCTGTCTATATTTAGCGCAACATTGTTGCGCTGGCCGAGATAGCTCTAGAGTAGTAAACAAGTTTGCGGCATTGTCTCTCGCTGTGAAATTCTCTGCCTGCTGCGTCGAAGCGAACGCTCTATGTTCCTAGGGTTTACGTTCCGAGTCGCGATAAACGATCCCAGCGAAGCGTAGAAACACATTCTATTGTTTTAAGATGGAAGTGTTTACATCGAGGCAACGCTCACCGGATCACCGGGTTTTATCGTTAGCTCTGCAACGTAAACGTAGCCTAAACTCGTGGAGAGGCCGGTGCATCGAACCTGGGTTAATGGGCTGACATTAATTAAAAGAGAACTTCGCAACGCCGTCGGGGAAGATGCAAATGAACGAGTCCCGGTCAAGTACGACCGGGTGTGCACGCGCTTTGGAAAAACCGATGACGAATGGAGGGAGGGGCAAGGTTGGTCGACGCCAAGGTGTCCAGGCCCGAACGAAACATAGCTGGAGAGCGCGGGAGAGAGCGAGAGAGAAAGCGAATGCTTGTCCCACGGTCGATAACAGTTCGCGAGCGGCCGACGAAAGCGACGAGATCCACCGGCGACCGCCGCGCGGATTAATATTATTATTGCAACAAGGCTGCTCGGCAAGGCCGCTGAAGCCTTAAGGGGACGTCTATTTTACGTGGCCTGATTCGAGCGTGCGTTTCGCCGACGCGATAGAAGCGAGGCAGCCGCACGGCTCGCGTAATTCGAGGCTGATCCCGATCTTTCCATAACCGGGATAAAAGCGTCATTACGTGCGGCGCGTCGGGTCGACTCGGGCCGGGCCGGGTCGGGTCTCGTCGCGTGGGAAACGCGGCAACCGAAGGACGATCCAACGGGGTACGGAATGACGCAACGCCTAATGGGACCGCTGAAGGGAACGCGATTGTTCCTAGCGAGTCGCGACACGAATTCCGTTGCGCTCAAACGATCGTTCGGGCAATGTCGGATCATTGCAGCGCAGGTAGAAGCGTCTAAGGCTAGGGTCGCGAGCGTGATTAACCCCGCATCAGTTTTCTATTCGCGTTCGATGAAAGCGCAGAGTCATTTGCGCTAATTAGACCGCCCGCGCGTTCGTTCGTTGCGCGAATCGGTGGATTCGCAGCCCTCATCGGATCGCGAGCATCGTTACCGGTCTCCGGCTAGCGCGCAGCATCGGGGTGTGTTTCCAGGACATTCGATAGCCGGGGACCAGTTTCCGGGGCACTCTCGCTCGCTTCCTGTCGTTACGGCCGCGTATCGAACTCCGATTCGAGCAGGCTCGTGTTCGCGGAACTCGATCCGGCGTCGCAAGGATGAGAAACTAAATTTGACTCCGCGATCTGTTCACCGGGCGATTGTCTCGGTGGACACTGGCGTAGAAACGTTTGTTACGCTATCAGAAAATCAGAGGTCGTCGAAACTCTTCCTCCCCGGTGAACAGGCCGACGGGTGAACCGCGAGGGATGGGATTCTCGTTTTCGAAACTTACGTTCTCGATCTTCTCGTCGAGCATCTTGAAGAAGTCGAGCTGGCTGGTGGATATCTCTCTGGAAAATGGAAAAACGATCGGTTAGTTTCCCGTGAGAAATGCTGTTGTGTATACGCGATGTCCGAAATGATAGTATCGTCGATCGTAACGTTTCGCAAGTCGAGACGGAAGAACAGTTAGGTTTGCAACGATTTTTTGGGACAGCTATAAATGTACAAGATAGTTTGATGACGCGAGAGCGAATGATCCACAGGTGTGTTTGCAACGGCCGTTGGTTCGCGTTCGATCGACGCGACGCGCGGCCGCCGTAAAAATGGCGTTCGACGAGAAGGAGGCGTGGTTCGAGGCGCGTCGTCGGTTTCGCGGTTATTTTAAAGTGGCACTATTATTTATCTCTGGCAGATCTATTCGCAGACCGCGGTGGCACGGCGCGGATGCGAATAACGGATTATGCAACGCGAATCGACCGACGACCGAAAGATATTATATTTAGAAGAAGTTCGAGCGAGGCGAACGCGACCGTCCCTTCCAGAGAAAATGTGCCCGAGGGAAGCAACGACGCGACGCGGTAAACCCCGAGGAGCCGCGAAAAGAACTTCGAGTTCGCGGACGAGGATAAAATAGTAATCCCGACTCGTCCGTCGTGCACTCTTTTGAAGAAGTGAAAAGAATTTTTAGCTAGTGTCCCAGTTGCTTCCCGGACTCGAGGATCTCGGGAACTATAGTTTACGGTTCCACCGAGTTTACCGTTTCGCGGCGTCGTTGCCTCCGAGCACGTTTTGGCTCGGATAGCTGTCCAGATGCGACAAACCTAAAGGCACGAGTACACTGGAGCTACGATACTAGGAGCGTCGACAGCTTACTATGCTCTACTCGCCGCACAGTGTGACGAATGGCCTTTTTAGCTGGACAAAATTCTAAATCGCCTATTTTTCTATATTTATCGATTAATATGTTTACAGTTGTATCAAGTATGAATAATGATTAATTTTTTACAACATTTATTTGGTTTTTGTTAATTAAACAATATATTTTAAGTGATTTATAATTAAATATGAAATACAACGTAGTTAGTAATGGACCTATGTAACACAGAATGATTTAACAGGTAGTAGATATTATCGAAGAAGACGTCATTTTTAATTATGGACAAAAAGAATGTAATTTTGGGAAAATTATAGTAAATGTTACTTTTTGGAGATTCAGACATATTCTAACGGGAAAGAATTATTCTTTGGTTTAGTATAAGCTTATGTTGTTTATACCAATTTGTTTAGATCAATCTAAAAATTTCCTATTTAAACTTTTCATAATTTTTATAAGGAATGAAATGTTTTGATTCAACGTATCTGATTATATCTAAGGATGATTTTGTTATAACGTTTTCACGTATAAAGTGATAACGTAACAAATAAAACACTAACGACAATCACAGTAATTATAACAATACAACAACAACAACAATAAAAATAACGAAACTGAAAGATATAAGAAAAACGCAAGGGAGATGTACACTGCACGCTGATCGCTCTGAGACTGCAGAAACGAATTTTCATACGAAGACAGTTCAGAGGAAAACTCGGGGATCTTATCATTGTTTATTCCTTCAATATAAATGAATGAGACCAATCCATAGGTTTCAACGAGTAGACTAAACAAACCGCTAACTGGCGACGGCAATCGGTATAGTTCTGCAACGTTCTGCAAGCCAATTTTGGTATTAAAATAAAGTACAGAATCTCTACTTTATTATACGTAAAAATCATCGCGTGAAGCGACGTGGCGCATATACTAATTCATTAACGAAGAGTAGTAACATGGGCGTTTCTGTGGAAAAATAAGTACCGTCTTTGACGCTTAATTTACAAAAATAGAGGAATGTTATCGATAATTTGGAATTACTAAAGTGAAAATACATGTTTTGAGATGTTACATCCATCATATATAGGAAATTTAAACACTCCTTAGTACATTTTAACATATTTCTAGCGCGTATGGAAATGTGCCCGTTCATTTATAAGTTAGGTGTTCGTCTTTTAAGTGAAGTTTACACGCTCTGTAAACATACAACAAAAGAATTTTAAGTTTTAATATCCAAGGGTTTTAATACATGGTTATTCTAGATTATATTAGCACAGTTAGTTTCTGTTTATTTGGAAGTTAATTTTGTCCAGCTAAAAAGGCCATTCGTCACACTGTGCGCCGCTTCGACGTGAACACCTCCATCGTAAAAGTCTTCATTCTATGTCGACGCTTTTCCGCTAGTATCGCAGTCCCAGTGTACTCGTACCCTAAGTCGCCGACGGGACCAGGGGCTTATGCATCGGGAACATCGAAACTTACGCTTGTTGCAACAGAGGACCGCTTCCAGGCGCGCTCGGCTTCTTCTTGCCCTTATCGCCGGTACCATTCTGCTCCTCGTTTCTGTTCACCTCGACTCCGTTGTTGTTCGTTTTGTTGTTCTTCGCGCTGCCGTTGCCGTTCTTCTGTTCCAACGACGCGGAGCCTGAAACAACACGGAAACGTTAGTCGAAAGCTTCAACTCCAGGGGTTCAAGATCGAAACGAGGTGCGGGAGGAATTTTGGAACTCGATTTTGGAGAAGCCACGCGTTTCGGAACACGATCCTCCGAGGTCGCCGGTAGCGTAATCGCGGGAACGGAGTTTGCTCGGGAGCGCGGCGCACAGTGGTGCCAAGGCGACAGAAAATCCTTTTTATAAATTTTCGATTTTTATAGAAAAAAATTTGTTTTGTATAGCCTAATAGTGCGTGCATGATGTGCCAAAGTCAGATTTTTGAAAAAAAATTTTTTTACGGAGATATACGCATGGTAAATAACCATTTCCTCGCTCCTGGGAATTCATCAGTTTTCAGTGCGATAGTTATGTAATTACTCCGCTTATAATTGAATACTTAGGGGTGTACAAATCATATGGGTTATTGCAAATGGCTTCAACTATTAACTGGCAAAAAAAGATTTTCCAAAGAAAGTTGTTTAACATTAAGTAATATGGACTAACCTGAAGCCCCTTTGCGTTACGCTCATTTTTTATTTATGGAGGAATACAAAAAATCCTTTGAATAGCTTCGATCTGGAACTAATCGTTTTGGCAAGTTATAATATTGATCTAGCTTTGTGCAAAATTTCATGAGATACTTCGAGATGCCGCAATTTAAGTTTAAATATCAACTTTCGGAATTTCCAAGAATGAATTCGCACGGAACTCACGATTATTTGATGTTTCAGGTGAAATTTTTAAGGGATACATATCAGATAATAAAAAAAATGTGACATTCATAGATATAAAAAAATATTTATATAACCATTTTTTATGTTAAACAAACAAAGTTTTCGTTCACTGGACCACTGTCGCAAAAATGCAACATGTATTTTTTAGTAGTGATCCAATGAACGTTATAAAAATAATTTACGTAAGATAAAAAAATTGTTATTGAATATTTTTTTATACATAAAAAATTAATAAATCATGTGCACTTCACGTTTTTCTTTATTAATTAGAAATATTCCTAAAAAATTTCACCTGGAACATCAAATAATCGTAACTTCCGCACGATTCACTTTTGGAAATTCTGAAAGTTGATATTTAAACTTAAATTGCGGCGAAAGGGTCGCGAAGGGTCTCATGATTTTTTGCACAAGGTTAGATCAATATTACACCTTGCCAAAACGATTAGTTCCAGACCAAAATCTATTAAAGTATTTGTTGTGTGCTTCCATAAATAAAAAAATGGGCAGAAAACAGAGATTTTCGATTAGCCCGTATTACTTAATGTTAACAACTTTTTACAAACATTTGTTTTTTGCCAAATAAGCGTTGTACCTGTGGCAATCTCTCCACAAATTTTCACACAAATTCGTTGGATAGTTTCGTATTTACAGATTTTTTGCCGTTTTTTGGCCATTTGGCACCACTGTGCGCGGCGCATCTGGTAGCGCGGGACCGCGCGCGCATAACGAAAGAGCGCACGACACACAGCACACACGGCTCACGATTCACGACTCACGACTCACGGACTCACGACATGGGTGCAAGGTTCAAGACTGCGCTCGTAAACACGCTTAATCTTATCGCGCGCGAGCCGCTTGACACTTTTAAGGGCCGTCACACTCGGGCCCGAGTCCAACCGGAGTATTCGATTAAAATAGACCGACAGCTGGCTATAAATGACACGCCGAGGGTTCGACGCAACCAGCCGACGAGCTTCATCCACGCGGCTCTCGCTGCCATTCTTCGAGACCGCGAGGGAACTGGCGAATCCAGGAAACGAAGACGGAATCTGCGACAGAGGGCCAAAGGGCCCGGGACCCTTCCCGAAAAGGTCGGGAGAGGAGAACCTACGAGTTGGTTGTCGCTCGTTGCACTCAGATGCTCATTCTTTGCGCGAATCTCGTTTGTTAGGTTTTGTTCGAGGGAGGCTCAGGGGAGTAATTTCGTGGAACTGTTGCGAGTCGTGACGCAACTGTTTCATTATATGGAATTATTGAAATTATATTGTGTTGTATGTACACATTGATCGCAACTTCGACTCAATTGATTGGACACCTTATACCAGTTAGAAACATTTAACCCTTTGCACTCGGCGCTATTTTCATTCTGAAACTAAATTTTTCTTCCGTCTTAGAACGTTTTCATTTTATTCATAGGAAACTGATCGGATTTCCATATATAATATTTAAATGTTTAGTGATCTGTTAAATACAAATTTTGTAATGTTCAGAGTCACCACTCGAGTGCAAAGGGTTAACTGTGATCACTAGACTACGGAACTTTATGCATTTATACAAATTTTCAAAAATTCCGAGAACATAAAATTCGTTAGAATTTACTACGATTTTTATGTATTTGGGATCTACAAAGGCTGTTCCCACTGAAAATAAAATTTCATGTGATTCCACTTTCTTTAAATTTATCTATAAAAAATAAAAATTGCATAAACATCCGCAATCTAGTGATCTGCGACCTTCACCCTTAAGCTCTCATCTTGAAATGTTTATTGCTCATAGCAACGGTCACAGATTTCGATGAAATTTTCGCCATACACATAATTGACGTAGACCTACAAAACGTATCGATTAAAGTTTCATTACAGGTAAAAAAGTTGACAACTTCAACTTTTTTCCTCCCAATTCCGACCAACCCCAATTGTTTTCAACATTTCGTTTACCCGTTACTTAGTAAACTAAGTGATCTAAGATGAGTCATCTAACTCAAGAAATCTGAACTCGTTTGGTAGAATTTTGAGGAAATTATGCGATCTTTAACCCTTAGCACTCGAATGGCGAGTGTAAGGCGCCACTAAAAATTCCTGTATCATTATTCAAAATATTTTGCACATTATGAAATTTCTTTGTATTTAATAAATCACTATACACTTCGGTATTGTACGAGAAAATTGCACTATTTTCGTATGTATAGCATGAAAAAGTACATATAGAAGGGAAATGTTCTAGGTCGGAAGAAATGTTTCGTTTTAGAGTTAAAATGGCTTCGAGTGCAAAGGGTTAATTGTGGTCTCATACTTTTGGCCCGGTATAGTGGACGCAAGTATTTCTTATTTGAAATCCACCTTGAACCTGGGACAGCCTGTGAAAAATCTTGCAAATGTGTCCCGCCGCGTCCGAGGAGAGTTGCATGCGCAAAACATAATAATGACGGTGATTACTCAATCTTCTCGCGCAACGCGACGATAGCAAAACAACGGCGCGGGAAGGATAAAGTTATCGCGGCCGCTCGTGCTTATGCTCGCGGCGGAGAACACTTATTTCATTCCCAGCCTAAACTCAATAAGCCCCGGGCGTTCGTTCTTCGTCCTACCTCAGCGATTTACTGTTAAGTAACGCGGAAACACGCACACGCAGCGACCGATCTCGTTACGATGTTACGTCACTTAGCTCAATACCTCGGTTGTTTTTACTATGTTTTGGCGTCTTGTCGTCATTCCCTCGTAATCCCCGCCGAATCCTCTGATCCCCCGGGAAGGCTGTTGCGTCGACAATTGCCACAGGGAATATTGGATTAAGCGAAATAACCTCCACTGTATCATTTTGATCTTATTGATCAACGACATAATCCTCCATTTATCTTTATTTCCTTCTCCCACCGTCCACCCCCCTTTTTTAAAATACCTTCACCGTTAACCCTTAACACGTCTGCATCATTAGCCGTATACAGGGTCATCCGTTTTTAAACGGCCAAGCGTCAACCAGCTATAGAGGACCCCAAATGGAACACAACTTTCACCCCTAACACTTTTCTCGATTCGAAGTTATTTCATTCAGTCTCCACGGCGTGCCCCATGTCAAAAAACCAAGATCCAAAGGTCATACAGAAAAGTTGACTTAATAAAAAAGATGCCCCTATTTATTTTAAACCAAACAAAGGAAAAATCATCAAGATACGTAATTGCAGTCCTGATATATTTAATCTTAAGTGAACGCAAAAAATGACGGGTTTTTGCAATTATCTAAAAATCAAGACCGAATAAAACAAAAGTGTTAGGGGTGAAAGTTGTTTCATTTGGGGTCCTCTGTAGCTGGTTGACGTTTGGCCGTTTAAAAACGGATGACCCTGTATATACGCTCAATTTTCCTGATGACTATCACCGGAGCGTATGCTCAACTTTGTTAGAAGTCTAAAAAATAGAAATGGAGGGTGTTGTTGGAGACGAAAGTAGCAATTCTGATTTTTTCTTATAATGCTGAAATATGAAGTTCTTTTACTTGTAGTCATTTTTCTACTTAAATATAATAAAAAAAAAAGTTCGGTGATGCAAATGGGTTAAGCTACGCTTGTAATCACGACAAGAGGTAGAAGAACAATCGAAGCCACGAGAACGAAAGAGTGACCACAAATACCTGATTTGCGTGCAAAGAAATCTCATTAAAAAAGATGTAGGTACGTTCCGGTTCAACCGAGTATAATAGAAACGATAAAAAGTGGCAAAAGCGAGAGGCTCGTCGGCAGAGAATTGGAAATTCGACGAATCGGTGAATGCGTTGCCGCGTATAAAATTGATTCGAGAGCCAATAAGTTCGAAGGGCCACAGCTGGCAGCCGGTGAGATCCAGCGAAGCCAGAGTTCGATCGGCTTAGGCGAATGGCCGGTCAACAAGTTCCGCCGAAATAGTCGCGATTTATTTCGACCAACAAGTGGCTCCGGTAGACCGGGAGAATCGCTGGACAATGGGAGAAGATCCGGGCGATCGGATCCGATAATACTTATCGATGGAAAAAATCCGGGATCGCGAGCAGCGGAATCGTTTGAACCGCGGCGAGAATTCTGCGGAAACCAGGGGACCGTGGAATGCGTTCGAAGATCGAATCGAATCGAATCGTATCCTCGTAATGGAAAAAACGGGCGAGAGCACGCGGAATAAATAAAACCGTGGTGGGGGTGGAAAAAGAAAAAAGGAACTCATCGATCATCAATTTGCGGTCGCAGCGGCAATCAACACGGCCGTGTTTCCCGACCGTGTTCCGTTTCCTGTTCCGCAACAAAGCGTCCGCCGGCTCGATCGGACCGGCCTAATTGGAGGAAATCCATCGGCCGCGATTCTATCGGCCGTAATAAAGCCGTCGGACGTGTCGGACGCGTTAGAATACGGCCGCAAGGCCCGCCGATTTGTTCCTCGCACCACGATAAGTCTTCGCTGTTTGATCGCCGCACCGCGTAATCCCATTAAAGCCTTAATATCGTTACCTAACCTTGTCTGATCTGTTTACTCGCCACGACGCGACGCTTACCCGCCGAATAGAACCCGCACAGAGGATTCCGAAACCGCGTGTTTTCCGAGCACCGCAACGCTCGCGATACCGTTTCCGCGATCTGCTGCGATTAACAATCAGATGTCGGAAACCTTATCGCCGCCAATTACACGGACCTCGCGGAAACGTGACAGATAACGCGGCCTATCGTAGAGCGCGCGACGTTCCGTGTATCTACGCACCTCCCTTTCACAGTTCTGGTCCTCTCCGTGATAGGGCAAGATGGGAATGTAGCCCTTTTTTCCCGCAATTTCGCCGATTATTCGGTCGGATTACTTGCAGGAGCTGTGAATTAATTGTTATATTTAAATATGGGGAATCCGGTGATGGGAATTTCAAGATAGACAGGTGGCGGCGAGATCAGAAATAATTCGACTGCGGGTTTCTCTGCAAAATAAAAACTGTTCGCACCGATTGCACTGAACGGAATCCAAGCAGAAATTTCATTGCAATTTTAACAATTTTAATATGTTGAGATTCGTATACCGGACCTCTTAGATTCTTTTGATCGGTCACCTGCTTTAAGGGCCAAGGGTGGTCATGTAACTTTCGCAGAGTCAGCAGGTCGGTAATTGTTGTATAATTTCCATTCGCAGCCTTCAGCCACTGACTTAACCCTTTGCACTCGAAGCTATTTTAACTCCGAAACCAATCATTTCTTCCGACCTAGAATATTTCCCTTCTATATATTTTTGTTTCATGTTATTCATACGAAAATGGTGCAATTTACTCGTATAATACTGCAGTGTTTAGTAATTGATTGAATACAAACAAATTTAATAATGTAAATAATAGTTTGAATAACGACAGCAATTTTTAGTGGCGCCTTACAGTCGCCATTCGAGTGCTAAGGGTTAAGATCCGTCTTGGTCTTGATCCGACGGGTCCTAAGTCTGTGACTAAACTTGTCACGTTTTGCGCTCTGTATTATCGATATCATGAATTCTGACGCCCAGAAACGTGCTTCAAGTTTTTCGCTTTATTTCTCACAGAATCAAGACAAAGTATAGCTCAATTTATAGCTGGAGATATTTTCTAGCGCGCTGCTCTCGATTTCATCCAGAAAACTCGTCCAATGGCGTAAAAATGCTTGGATTCCACGGCACGCGCATCGTCAATTTTCTGCCTACTTCTAACGCTTATGTTACCAAATAGCCGCATAATCTCGTCAGCTGGTGACCAGCGCGCGCTGGATTGAACCTTCCTCTTTCGAACGAGCCCTTTCCCGACGAAAAATATCCTCGTATAAGGACGAAAAGTTGAGGCACGTGAAACCATTTTTCGCCCATCTTCGTCGGTAACGTGGTCACTCTACCTTATCGCGATTCTACGGAGTCTAGATTCACGGAGCACTAAAGGTGACTCTTTTACATTAGAAAAATAACAGGAACGTGTCTGTCCACATTTCTAGCCCCTTTTTAAATAATATGTACCCCACAAAATAAACTCGTTTTCGTCGTAATCGCATAAAATCCGCAGTCTAGAAATAACAGAATACCGAGAGACTTTCTCGGCGGGCCGTCGCGCGGCATGGCGAACTTCCGATAACAATTTCCGCGACGGAAATCGATTCCCATAATCGTGGACGCTGCGTCGCGGATACCCTCGGATCGTCGGATGCATTTCGAATTGTTTCTAACACGTACCAGGCGTTCCGGAGGCCCGTCGCATCGATTCCAAGGCTGGCTACTTTCACGGGGAATCGAATAAAAACTAGAAATACTCCGGGAACACCAGCAACGTTCTCTTTGATCGGCTTAAGGCTTGGACGCATTGTTGGATAACCAGCCTTCGTGGATCATTAATGGAATTAGCAAGACAACTTTCTCTGTACCGTTACTCGGTGAAGTACTACTCGCTCGGAGAAACCTTTCGCTGGAAAGGGTGAATGGCTTAACATTGACTTCTAGGGCTACCGAAGGGCTCGGGGTCTAGGCTCGTTGCCTGCCAAACGCCGCCGCTTAGGAATTCTGAAACCCGGATAACCGAGCTGCGTGTAAGTGTAAGCGTTGGCCATAGTCATTTACGTCTGTAACGGATTAATGGATTCTACGAAGAAATATAATAACTACGGGACAATCGAAACGTTTGGAAAATATACGATCCATGGTGCAAGGGGATCGCAAAATTCAACCCTTAGCACTCGAAGGGTGACTGTAAGGCGCCACTGAAAATTGCTTTATCATTATTCAAAATATTTTTTGCAGTATTAAACTAGTTTGTATTTAACACGTTAATTGCCATATCAGTCACATATGACTAGGTTTAGATATTCATTTTTATCGTGACGTATCCAGATAAACCGAATTTTATTGAGATCTTTAGAATTTAAAAGGGTTAAGACAGCATCCTCTATAATACATTTAAAATTTCTGGTTTCGCTTTCATTAGTTAACACTTTGAACGCCAAACTAGAAACCGGAAAAATTCCATAAAATCAAAGCAAGTTATTTAATGAAATAAAAATTGCAACAAATTAAATGTACGATACTGAGTAATCCTCCAACTTTCTTGCATGTTGCAGATCCCGATTAAGTTTAGTACAATGAATATATCAACGTAAAAATTCATTTTAAAACCTGCACAAATAATTCCGTCAGCCACATATGGCTGACGTGGCTTTCAACGTGTTAATAAATTATTAAACATTTCAGTATTGCACGAGTAAACTGCACCATGTTCGTATGTATAACATGAAAACAAACATATAGAAGGGAAATATTCTAGGTCGGAAGAAACGTTTCCTATTGGAGTTAAAATAGCCTCGAGTGCAAAGGGAGTTAAATGTTTCGATCATCACTCTGGCGGAGGGATAATTATCCAGGATCGCAGAGAAAGAAAAATTGTAACAAGGATTGCTGATATCGATAAGGCCATTTTCACCGGTTGGAAGTGAATAGCGGCTACAGTAATCACCGGGAATCGGCATAATAATCTCGAAACGAATCGGTTCGGAGGAAACTTTGACGCGTGCGCTGGTGCTATCAGGCTTTTCCGCGAAGTCCCGCGAGTCGCGTCGACGTTCATTTGCCGATAGACTAATTTGACGAGAGTTGGTAACTCCTTGGGCGTCGGGATCGACTGGTGGGCGTCGCACGATATCGCGAAAGAGACGTCGACGTCGTTTGTCGCCGAGTAATTGCCGCCGCGAGGTTACGGCACGAGACCGTGTCGGGCCCACCTACTGACCTACACACGTGCACCATCGCACCGGCGTCTCTTTGCACGCGTGTGTCTCGGGGTTTATTTGCGTTTCATTGTAATCGGAGTTCATTCTCCTTCCGCTGTTACCTTCTTCTCCTCCTCCTCCTCCTCCTCCTCCTCCACAGCCACCTTCTCTCCTCGTCTCGATCTCTCGGCCTCGCGTGCCAATGAATGGACCACACATGCGCTCGCGCCCGCGCGATTCGCTCTAGCGTGTTGGTAATAATTGCTCGAGAATCGGGACGGCGAAGCTCGCAGCAGCGGATCGATCGTTCGCAGCCTTTTCGAACCGGCCCGAACCGATACCGACGACACGGATACACCGGCGCCGCGACGTTTAATTGGGTTGCACGGCTCGAGAGGCTTCGATCGATCGAGGAACAGTCGCCGCTCGTTTCCACGAACCGGAAAAATAATAAATTCTCCTTCTCGCCGATTCTATACGGCCCGCAAATATCTGAACATTGTCCGAAAAACATTCCTCGCCGCAAAGATATTAATACCGGGTTTACGGAGCGCCGAAAGTGGCCAGTTTGGATTATAGCTGATTTTTAGCAGATTCATTTAACACGTTTGTTCCTTGGAACGTATATTATGGTGAAAGCTGCTAAAAATCTGGATATTCTTGATATTTTTCTGAAATAATACGAACTGGCCACTTTTAGTGCTCCGTAAACCTAGTGTTTTTCCATTAATTTCCTGTAAATGCAGTTTTGTACTTGCAACAATTGTAAATTGAAGAATGCGGAACCCGCCGTTTTGACGGGTCCCGTAAATCTAGTGTTGAAGAGGGTATAGTTAAAGAGGGTATAGTTCACACGAGTGAATTACGTCTATCGATGTTTCTAACAGATAGACTGCGGATTTTATGCATTTATGATAAAAATGGGTAGGCCTAATTTAAGACAGTAAAAGCCTTTGGAGAATTTAAATGTACTATTATATTATTTTTGACCTAATAAACATATCAAGCAAGAAGTTGAATATTCATTTCACCCCAGTTTGTTGCAATTCAGGTAGAAAGTTGTTGTTTCGCGTAAAGATCCGCAATCTGCTAATAAACGAGTGGGTGTTCTATAAGAGATTACAATTCATTTATCAGCGTCTAGTAACTAAATAAAATATAATGCTATAAAAAAATTCGGGATATTCAACATTATCATGGACAATCAATATTGATTTTAAGGTGAAATAAGTTTCACAATTCACCGATAAAAGGGATGAAAATAATTGATAATACAATTGCAGCTGTGCAGGCCGTCTCCTTCGGCCAATGCAACCCCCGGTCTGGGGGTAGAAGTCGATTCGCTGAATCGCGGACGAAAGCGTTCGCGAAAATGGCGGGCAGGAAAAATGGCCACCGAAAATGGAGGTTCCTGGAGGTCAGAGTGCGACCGGGTTAATAAAGTAACTTTCGCTCTATTTTGTAGCGAGAATTAAAATGAACGGTTCTCTGGAGGTTCTGGAGGAAGGAGGTATTTTCTATAGAGACTGGTTGGACGAGCAGTTATTTGTAGCCCCGGTGATTTGTGTTTGCTTAGAGTCGGTCGACTGGGTATCTCGCGATCCGAGGATCGCGCGGAATGGATTTACGCTATCCGTTTTCGCGGGCGGATCCTCGAAACCGCGCGGAGGGTAGGATCGACGACTCGTTCGCGCGTCATCGATTTATTTTCACTTCTCGCGCGTCGTATGTATCCACTCAAGAAATTGTTGCTCGGTAAGCTGGCCTGTCGCGCGGAGGCGTTTTATGGAATTCGTGTGTATCCTTCTCTCTCTCTCTCTCTCTCTCTCTCTCCCTCTCCCTATCTCTCTCTCTCTCTTTCGACGGTCCCGACCGACGTACGTCGACCTTCGGCATCGTGCCAGCCTCGAGACCCGCGCAGAATTCGAGATCGATGAATGAAAGCCATTCCCGCGGATCCATTTTTTTTCTTTGAACGCCCACCGAAATAATTCTCGGCGCATCTCTCTCACGGTCGATCCTCGGAGGCCAGGCGTTCCCGTGGGACCGGGATCCGAAGATCGAGTCGAGGAAACGGCGACTGACTCGGCCGATCGTTGTTCGACGTTCTCCGATTTAGAGGTGAATCACAACGATCTCCGAGGGCGGCGTATCGCGCAATAAATAGATCTCGCGATGCAATTTACGTCGTCGCGGTTGTAACGACGCGATTCAACGCCCAGCCAGATCTCTCTCGTCATCCTCGGATAGATCTCTCGGTTTTAGCATTCACGATTCGGGACGTTGCGCGAATCGAGAGAGCAAGCGAACAATAATTATTCTCTCGGGTTCCAGACTACGGGATTAACACTAGAACGACCGGAGCAGTCAAAGTGACCGTTCCAGATTTTTTTATTTTACGATTACCGACATTGTAAAGATGCTTTCGTGCGAAATGATTAAATAAATATATACAGTGTGTCCCGGGTTTTAATGGACAAACTTGGAGAGCATATCTCTACTTGGAGAGCTGGTTTCCTCGGAAACGCTTTATTACAAAGTTATAAGCAAATGCAGTTAGAATTGAGACGGCGGATTGTACTTTACTGAACATTGAAAGGTCGAACGTGTTCATCTTATTTGTCTATTCGTGTCACGTTTACTATTTTGATATGATTTCCTGTTAGTGTTAACGACCAGGCATGTTTGCTGTTAGTGTTCAGAACGACATTCTGAAATAATCCGACAAACACGTTCGATCTTTCAATGTTCAGTAAAGTAAAATCCACCTTCATCAATTTTAACTTTATTCGTTTATAACTTTGAAATAAAGCGTTTCTGTGCAAACTTCAAATAACATTTTTTCCTTATTTCCACTTGTAGGATATGCTCCTCAAGTTTGTCCATTAAAACCCGGGACACCCTGTATAGTAGAGCAAGTATTATAATCGCACAAGATCCAAATAAATTCAATCTCGTCATTTTTATTAGACAACATGTATTAGTCACTTTTAAGGCTCGGTGGGTCAGTGTTAATAGCCGAGGATCTATCGATCAAGTTTTCAGTCCCGGCTACAATTGCAAAACGAACACAAGCGATAGTCAATTTCTCTTGTTGATAGCATAATCGCTCGTGAGGTTGGCTAATACGATTCCTAACAGTGAAACGTTAACGTCTGCGCATTCCGCACGGTGTTATCTATTTGGAAAGTTTTCTAATGCAACGTATGCTAGTGCAACAAAGTTCTGAGAATAACAGCGTGGATTGACAGCGACGTGATCGTGGCGCTGGCAGCTCTTGACTATCCAAGAACGGCCTCGTCGAAACGATCGTTCCGGGCGCTATAGACGCGACAGAAGAAGGACTTATTCGCGACAGATATCCCGAACACATTCGGAAAAGCCGGCGTACAAATCTTGATCGTACGAAGCGTCCGCGATTATTGTAACAGCATGCATACACGTGTTTTCGGGAGGGGATTCACGGTGACAACGAGAGATCGATCAACGGGGAAGATTGGTGTAAAATCATTCATCTTGGCGCTTTCCTCGCGACCGGAAGCGTGCATAGCGTGCAGCGGCGAGCACGCAGCTCGACCGAGCAGGCCGATGACATTAGATTCCAGCATTCACGGCGATAAATCCTGTTTCTCGCGTGACGCAATAATCATAGAATTTCTGAAAACCAGGCTAAAGTTCGTTGCCTGCCCCCTGGATCGCCTCGATCCTTCCCTTTTTCTGGCTTTTCCTGGCCGATCGTTAAACCACGCTCCTCGAGTTTTGCAAACGGGAATTATTAAGAAACCCGGTCTGGTTCATGACGATCTGGATCTTTCGCGCAGGATCACAAAGCGGAAGTCGAAGATCCAAAGACCTCGAAGCACCGAGCAAACTCTGTAATCGGCCTCTCGCCGCGACGATCGTCGACGATCGCTTTGTTTGTCTACGCCGCGCGTTCTTCCCCGGAAGAAATGAATTATGTAACGCTATTTATCCATCTTTTTGCCGTGGCCGGGTCAATACGGTGTTCAAATATCTGTTCTGCATGCGACGCAAGCTTCGAAATAAACGTTGTGTAATTTACTTCGTGCTGAATATCGGAACGCGATTACCAGCCGAGGAGCTTTCTAATCGACTTTTCCGCCACGAAGGAATATTCAACGCGTTAACCCCTTGCCCTACAATGTCGAGTCGGACTCGTGACGAAGGTTCGGAACAGGGTCTGATAAATATGTGTGTTATTAACTTCCTTTAAATCGAAATGAAATTCTATTTTGCTGTAGATGATACATATATCCTTTGGAGAAAACATAGGCACACAATATGGATTATACTCGGTACACTCGCGGAGTGTAGCCCGCGGTAGTGGGGATAATTTCGCGACGTTTATCAAACAGGCCTTGGCGACATATATAGAGAAATCACTGTAATCACAAAATGAATAGTAGTGCAAGGGGTTCAACGCTATGCCAGGGGACTGGCGGTATCAAATTCCTAAAATAGTATATAATATTGCAATTCATACAATATCAGAAAATACGTTCGATTGAAACAAATTAATTTGCGAATTTTAAATTAGAAATTAAATGTACGGAAAATAAGTAAGCCTTTTGCTTACGCGGAGTGTTTTTGCACTTGAAATAGAAATGAATTATAATTCATACAATATCAGAAAATACGTTTGCTTGCAACAAATTAATTTGCGAATTTTAAATTAGAAATTAAATGTACGAAAAATAAGTAAGCCTTTTGCTTACGCGGAGTGTTTTTGCACTTGAAATGGAAATGAATTATAATTCATACAATATCAGAAAATACGTTTGCTTGCAACAAATTAATTTGCGAATTTTAAATTAGAAATTAAATGTACGAAAAATAAGTAAGCCTTTTGCTTACGCGGAGTGTTTTTGCACTTGAAATGGAAATGAATTATAATTCATACAATATCAAAAAATACGTTCGATTGAAATAAATTAATTCGCGAATTTTAAATTAGAAATTAAATGTACGGAAAATAAGTAAGCCTTTTGCTTACGCGGAGTGTTTTTGCACTTGAAATGGAAATGAATTATAATTCATACAATATCAAAAAATACGTTCGATTGAAATAAATTAATTCGCGAATTTTAAATTAGAAATTAAACGTACGGAAAATAAGTAAGCCTTTTGCTTACGCGGAGTGTTTTTGCACTTGAAATAGAAATGAATTATAATTCATACAATATCAGAAAATACGTTCGATTGAACCAAATTAATTTGCGAATTTTAAATTAGAAATTCAATTTGCGGAAAATAAGTAAGCCTTTTGCTTACGCGGAGTGTTTTTGCACTTGAAACAAAAAGTGAAATCGACGTGTTTATCGCGTCCTTTTTTTAGTTATTTCAGCGAGGTGCGAATAACGTGTCGACGTTCTCGAGTTCTTTTAATCCTTCTGTCGCTTCGAATTTCGCGCGTCGACTTTTCTCGCGGGCGCATACAACCCGCAGTCTATGTAATTATAGTGTACGGGACGGGGTTAATCATCGCGGTTAATGACGATACGACAGGGTAATCGTTCGATTCTGCAGCGGCGCGGTGGGACGATGAGGTTACGACGCTCGGAGCTCGAACCTTGTGCAAAGTTTACGCGGCCGGTGTAGACAGCGGCTGTATGTATAGTCTATAAAACGTCGATAATAAACTGGCCGAGGCTCCGTAGCTTGTTTTCTCAACGGCAATTTCGAACACCTGTGCAGCCTCGCCGCGAAGGACTATCCGAATGTTTGGCTCGCTAACGAGAGCAGTCGAAAAGGTGACTGAAAACACGTCCGACTTTTCCCTCCGGTGCGCCAACCCTTTCGCTTCAACAAACAAAGCTTTCGACAAACAAAAGTCAAACAAAAGTTGTAACAAAGTCGCCGAGAAATTCGCGTTCTCTTGGGTACCGTTGCTTTTAACGACTCGAGGAGAATCGATTCACCTTTCGTATTCGTTGCGAACGCGTGAAATTCGAAGTCCGTCGATAGCCAAGGTGTTTTCGACTTTCGCAGAAAAATTGTGCGGCCGACGAAGATTCCCAACTTTCTAAACTTGCTGTCAACGGGTGAATCGTCAGCCATCGGCCGGAGTTCATTCCCTGGAAAAGCTACGGTTCAGCAGCAGGTCGCAGCGATAAACGAACCATAAGCGAAGCACACACAGCGCCTTCGATTTTCTTAATAAAAGATGAACCGTTGCCAACGCACTCGTCAAAACGGACTGCTAGCTTAGCCAGCCAGCTAGCCGATATTCGCGCAAATTCGCGCGAATCCACGCGAATGTCCATAGCGAGCCAGAGATCCTTCTCGGCGCGAAACCTTCGAGAAGCTTGCCAGATCCGATGAGTCAACCTCGGATCCAGTTTCGAAACTCGGCGAGCTCGCATTATAATCTCGGAGCGAGGACCCTGGATTACGATAAACTTCCAGTTTTTCTATGAACCAGCGAAACCTACGATAATCTCGCGGAATCCGTCGCGAAGGTTCGAGGAACGAGGGTTGCGCGGGCCGGAGAAGTTGCTCGACGTATCGCGTGCCGAAAGTCTCCGGTTCTTCGTCCCTTCGTTCCTTCGTCCGAGAGCCCGCGGAGGACGTCCGTAAATTCAGGTTAATTAAATCGAGCCTGATCGAAAGTTGAACAAACTCGTGACCGGCTTCGATCCGCCGCGCTTAGTCTCTGCCCTACGACAAACGCTTACGTGCACGGTTTAGGAATTATATAAAACGCTTCAAGCGGCTCCTAAAATTGCGAACGTGACATTCTACGCAGCTACTATTTGTTAAACGCACAGCTGCACGGTTTAGGAATTAAATAAAACGCTTAAAGCGGCTCTTAAAATTGCAAGTGTGAAATTCAACACAGTCCTACTTATTAAGCACACAGGTATACGATTTAGAAATTAAATAAAAAGCTTAAAGCGGATCCTAAAATTGCAAGTGTGAAATTCAACACAGTCCTATTTATTAAGCACACAGGTATACGATTTAGAAATTAAATAAAAAGCTTAAAGCGGATCCTAAAATTGCAAGTGTGAAATTCAACACAATCCTATTTATTAAGCACTCAGGTTTAAGATTTAGAAATTAAATAAAACGCTTAAAGGGGCTCCTAATATTGCGAGCGCGAAATTCAACGCAAGTCCTGTTAATTAAGCACTCAGATGTAAGGTTTAGAAATTAAATAAAACGCTTAAAGCGGCTCCTAAAATTGCGAGCATGAAATTCAACGCAGGACCTATTTATTAAGCACTCAGGTTTAAGGTTTAGGAATTATATAAAACGCTTGAAGTGGCTCCTAAAATTGCGAGCGTGAAATTCAACGCAGATCCTATTTATTAAGTGCATAGGTGTAAGGTTTAGGAATTACATAAAACGCTTAGAGCGGTACCGAAAAATTGTGAGCGTGAAATTCAACGCAGGTCCCATTTATTAAGCACACAGGTATACGATTTAGAAATTAAATAAAATGCTTAAAGCACTCAGATTTAAGGTTTAGGAATTAAATAAAACGCTTAAAGTGGCTCCTAAAATTGCGAGCGTGAAATTCAACGCAGGTCCCGTTTATTAAGCACACAGGTATATGATTTAGAAATTAAATAAAATGCTTAAAGCGGCTCCTAAAATTGCGAGCGAGAAAATCAAAGCAGGTCCTGTTAATTAACGCGCACGATGGATAAAACAATCTTTGGTCGTCCAAGTAAAAAATGACACCGATAGAACTAAGAGCGAGGAAGCGAATAAGAACATTTTTGCTCGAGAATATGTCCTTTGAAAATTTGTAGAATTTGCTGGTAGGAAGGTAAGCGCTCGGTGACTCGCGGCAATAATTTTCACTGATTTGTACGTAACGGAGGGAGCGTGATCGATTAATAGGATTAAAGAACGAGTACCGGGAAGTTGGCGATTGGTTTCCCGGCGCGGTGCGACGGGCAAAAGGAACGCCTTAATTTTTCACAGTACGCGTACCCCTACGGGCTCGTTTCGCAAAGCTCAGGAGCCACGCCGGCTCATTTGTTCCACCCGGAGCACTCGGAACGCTCATTTCCTTTGACGGAGGGCTCGGCAGACGACTTCGTTCCGAGGATCGCAAGAAAACCGGAGCAGCCGGCATCGACAATCGATCGGTAATTATTCTTCGCGTCCGGTGCCGTTACGGTCCCTATCGTAACCGAGCCGACACCGTGAAATTTTGAAGCGTAATGCGAGAGCCAAGGAAACATGGCTAATTGCGGCGACTGGTGCTCGTTCGTTGCCGGAAACTCGACAATGATAGGCTTGGACCGATCGTTTTCCGTGTTCTCAACAGGTTCACCATCTGCATTTATATCGGCAACAGCCTTCATAGTTGCAATATGCAATTAAACGCAGTGTATCATATTAACACTAGAATCTTTTCTGTCGCTACTGCCGAAACTATAAAAATGTTTTCATCAGAAATTTTTTACCCTAACTTCTTGATTAAAGCAGATGTTACGATAAAAGTTATGTGAAGTCTGAATGGATTTGTCACTATTCAATATTCAATTAAACGCGGTGTATCATATTAACACTAGAATCTTTTCTTTCGCTACTGCCGAAACTATAAAAATGTTTTCATCAGAAATTTTTTACCCTAACTTCTTGATTGAAGCACATGTTACGACAAAAGTTGTGCGAAGTCTGAATGGATAGTCTTGTCACTATTACAAAGCAATACGCATCATTCGCATTTGTTGCTCGGTAGTTAAACAAAGATACCGTCACGAGAACGTTCGAAATTCCTCGAACTAAATATTACGATTTGAAATAATGACCTGCCCAAAATCAGCTCGATTTCCTTAAGGTGATGTACAAAATCGTGGTCGTCAGCCATGTGTGACGCTGATAGCGCTATCGCTATCGATGATTCCATTGTCCGTTGCATGGCGAAAATATAGCAGTCCACAAACGAAGAAAGCGAAATAGAAGGAAAACGGGGGGAGGCGCGACAATAGAGAAGAAACGAGTAAATACAAAGAAGCAGGGGTGATAAGCGATATCTGTGGATCGATCAAATATTATTGCGTCTCGAGAGGCTCGAAATTATTGATCCGAGCTGGAAAGGAGGGAATCGGATTCTGTCGCACACGCTGCGCCGCTTCGAGCGAACTTCGAGCGTGTCCGAACGAGGAAATAAATTTATAGAATAATTCAACGACCTTCGAATAATGATACAAAGGACCGGGATATTGGTCACGTGAGTCGATCGATCAACCCGGTTGATCCGTCGGCGTCGGATAAGCGCAACATCTCGCGTAACGGCGATCCACGTCGATAACGGAGGCGATAACGAAGAAAACTTTCGCATTTTTCGCGATAAAACCGACTTCGCGAAACGCTCGGCAGTTTCGGCCAACCTTTGATACCGAGCCACCTGCTATCACCGATCCGAACGGATAAAGATCGTCTTCGGAAAAAATCGAGCGAGTCCGCGGCGCGTCCGCCGAGCGTGAAACTCGATTCTTTTTTTTTTTTTTTATTACGAACGCTGATAAATTCGCGAATCCGAGACGAGGGACGGGGGTGGGGAAAAAGTTGGCAGGCGTGTCTGTAACGTCGACTCCCTTCGCAGCCGAGCGGAATAAAGAAAAGAATGGGAGGGGGAGCATCTGCAACCTTCTTATTGAAAAGTTCAGCCCTCGGAGCCTCGCTACGGCTCGTCCTTTAATTATTTCGAGCACCGTGGACCTTCTTTTTCCGATAAACCGATCGGCGACGCCCGGAGTCGCCGCACAGCCTTCTGGGACACGGGGGTGGCTGCTCGAAACTGGATTTCTACGTTTTACCACTTCGAATGTCGCTCAAAACATGACCGCAATTCGTTCCATTGAGTATTTATTACAACGAAGAGTAGAACTGTAGCTGGATTTTTAAAAGGATCCAACACAATTCTGTATCAATTTTTTCAATTCCACCCGAAGCGAATACCCTTTCCGATTGATTACCGCATCAAAGTTGAAGTGACCTACAATCGGTGGCGTTGATACAATTTCTCGTTTAACACGTTGACTGCCATGTCACCCTGACGTGGGTGACGAAATTATTTTTCCAGGTTTTAAGATGAATTTTTACGGTAATATATTCATTGTACCAAATTTGATTAGGATCAGTAAAATGTAAGAAAGTTGGAGGAATACTCGATATCATACATTTAATTTTGTTTCAATTTTCATTTCATTGAATAATTTACTTTGATTTTATGAAACTTTTGAAGTTTCTAGTTTGGCAGTCAAAGTGTTAAAAACTAGTGCATAAAATTCTTTATTTCTGATAGTTCTCTTGCGACGAAAAATACCTTGT
The DNA here is from genome assembly GCF_050948215.1 of Halictus rubicundus. Classification (NCBI taxonomy): domain Eukaryota; kingdom Metazoa; phylum Arthropoda; class Insecta; order Hymenoptera; family Halictidae; genus Halictus; species Halictus rubicundus. The sequence continues at coordinate 11,025,810 of NC_135160.1, forward strand.
TCTTTTAGCAAACCCCTTGCACTTGACTATCCCCTGTAAAAAGACGTCGTAAACCTCGAGTCATCAACTCGGATGTCCCTCTTAAGACGACACGAAAAGACTACTGGCAAGAGTGCGTAGTAGACTGCGGACTTTTTATGCAAAATAAAAAACATTTGCATCGATTCCACGGAACAGGAGCCAAAACTATGTTGTATATATTAACTATGTTCCACCAATGTAAGGATCTTGAAACTTTTGTATATATTAAATAGGTAACGGAACATTGTTCTTGAATTTTTTGGAAGTGGTCACTCGAAGGGTTGCTTGCAAACCCCACCCCTAAAAAATTAAATAATTTTTATCTACCCTTAATAATTCGATCACAATTGTGAAAAAAATATATGATATGAAGGAGGTAAGTTCGAATATTTTCATTTTTGTTCCATCTGAATATCTTAATTAACAACCGAGAAAAAAATGATACAGTTAAGGGTATTTACCCCCGTATTATCCTTAAATGAAGGGTTAGCGGCTTAAAATTTTGGGGGATTATCTCTCAACCTAAAACCATTGTTTCCCAATACCATTGTTTACAATACCGATAAAAATCGTACTGGGGTCGCTGGACCATTCTTATCCTGCTAGGCCCTTTCATTGTTACTTTAACCCTGAACCCACCACCGCATGTCAAAAAGACCGTTCCAGATTTTTTATTTTACGATTACTGAAATTGTAAAGGTGCTTTCGTGGGAAATGATTAAATAAATATACAGGGTCATCCGTTTTTAAACGGCCAAACGTCAACCAGCTATAGAGGACCCCAAATGAAACAACTTTCACCCCTAACACTTTGTTTGATTCGGTCTTGATTTTTAGATAATTCCAAAAACCCGTCATTTTTTGCGTTCACTTAAGATTAAATATATCAGGACTGCAATTATGTATCTTGATGATTTTTCCTTTGTTTGGTTTAAAATAAATAGGGGGCATCTTTTTTATTCAGTCAACTTTTTTGTATGACCTTTGGATCTTGGTTTTTTTTTTTGACATGGGGCACGCCGTGGAGACTGAATGAAATAACTTCGAATCGAAAAAAGTGTTAGGGGTGGACGTTGTTCCATTTGGGGTCCTCTATAGCTGGTTGACGTTTGGCCGTTTAAAAACGGATGACCCTGTATATGGGAGAGCACGCATTATAATACGAATCGCACAAAATCCAAATAAATCTCGTCATTTTTATAAGACAACATGTATTAGTCACTTTTAAGGCTCGGTTGGCTTATTGATAATAATTTTAATAAGCCGGGCCTCGTACATTGGAGCTCTTAAATCCCTTTAATCTGCTTCCGGGTTTCAAGCGTACTCATTTTGACCGTAAGTGCGTCAAATCTGGTGGCAAACGAATGAACGGGGGTTCGACCGGGTGGTAGGTGACCCGAGAATGGTCTCAGAGCGCAGAGGACTTAATTTCGGGGTTAGTCCCGGCCTGCAGTTGGGTTTGGTGTTTCCGTTGGACACTCGAACCGCATTGCATCGGACCGTTGGACGCGGAAACCCGAGGCGAAATCCATTGTCCGGTCGGAAACGAAGGGGCGCATTCGGACGGGGACGCGCGTGCACCTTGCACTATTAATAGGCCGGTGAAAAGCGAAACAAACGACGTCTCTTTCCCTCCCTCGGTTGGAAAAACTATTAGCAGGGTTAATAATACCGGGAACGGCGATGAAAGGCGTCGCGGCGCTTTGAGCCGCTCGCTCTGGCGCACGATAAACGCCCCGCCGCTCCGCGTACCCGTAGGGGGACGGGGGCGAGTAATTAACTGCGACGCAATTAGCCCTCGGCGGAGAGATGCGCGCGAACACCACCACCGGGGCTCCATGAAGCTGCTCGAGGGACACCGTGCTTTTGCCGATCGCTCCGAAAATTCCACTGGAACCGTACCGATTGCTTTACAATCGCGCAATTACGCGATTCATTACCGTGCCAATATATCGACTGTGTGCCGAATTTCGGTAGGATTTTCAGAGCGCGAGAAGACTGCGGATCTTGTGCATTTTGTCGTACCGGTTTAATCTTCTTAGCTCTCGCTGGTTGCAATTATTTCAATTTTCATCCCCGGTCCAGAAATATGACGGTCGATTTTAAAATTCCATGGCGTTCCCAGAACATTTTAATTTTCGACTGTTTGGGAACATGTCCGGGGCATTTCTGCCAATAGACGTCGTTCGATAATGGTGCTTTGTATGTCACGGATTCGCGATTAAACTGTCCGGAGACACCCTCGAGGTCCTTTTGACAGGAAAACTCGCGTTGCGCAGTCGTTGTTCTCGCGAGGGGTGGCAGATTTTTCTCGGCTTCGATGGCCGCGCGTGGAAACTTTTCTAATATAGTGGCAGGTGTGTCGTGCGACTCGGAAACGTCCGAGTCCGTTATCAATTACACCGAATCTGCTTGGCGCGTGACTAGAGCCTCGGAAACGGTGCCGTGGAACAGCGGCAGAGAAATGCAAATTCCGCGGGCGAACGGCTACGTAACTTCGCCTTCGGTTCGAACGTGTATTTGCATAGACGGGAGAGTTCCGATTGCCGATCGCGGCACGCCGATTCCCGGGGCTATTCCCACGGAGATACGAGAGCTCGTTCCTTTCCGTTCGGAGTTTAGACCCTCTCCGCCATGACGACGCGGCCGTCATCGTCGAGGGAACATCCTCGCGCAGGAAAATAAAAAATAGGATCGGAGGTCGGTGATGCGAATCGCGAGCCATGGCCTCGCAGACCCTGGGAACGACGTTTCTCCGCGACCGGAAGCCGCGGTGTTCCGACCCTGAGGAATATCGTTGTCCACCGAACGGAAAGGCTAATTTAAGAGCGTCGACGTTGACTTACGATCATCTCCGGAATCATCGCCGTGGCTATTAATTCCCTCCTCGCGAACCAACGAGCACACGCACCGGATCATGGTCGCACATACGGCCGAATGATCAAATTACGACGAGAAAAGTAGATTTAAAAATGTTCTCTAAACTAATGACAAATACCATCATAACGTACTCCAAGAAACGGCCTACAATATAGCGTGAGAATTTTTGTTGTTAACGCAACATAGTAGGTGAGTCTCAGTTGTTTGCGTCAGTATTGTTGACGACGTAATTGCGTTCATCCTATTTTCTCCGATTTAAATTCGTCACGTTTGCTACGTGGACATTGAAGCGTCAGGTACGTACTTTCATCTGCAATTATTGCTAACACAAACTTGCATTAAAAAATTTGTATTTAATAGATTACTAAACATTTAAAGATTATATGTGGAAATCGGATCAGCTTCGTATGAATAAAATGAAAATATCCTAAGACGGAAGAAAAATTTAGTTTTAGAACGAAAATAGCGCCGAGTGCAAAGGGTTAATATAGTATGTTCTATCATACACTATTTTTGGTTAAAAAATATTGGTATGCTTACTTTAGCTAGAGTTATAAAAAAAAGTTCCAAATAGTACACCGATTTTTCTTTACTAGTTCGAAAAAATGGCTTATAACTAATATAAAAAATTAAAAAATGAGTCCCCATCTTTGCTCTATGGATCAATGGATCGGATCGTTTACAGGTAGTCGTGTCGACCGCGCTGTAAAGGAAATGAAGATTACGAGAAAAGAACTATTTGATGTGTTAAGAAGTGTAATGAACTATTTAAGTGTAATGAATTAAAGTATATATTCGACAAGTTTGGTGTTAGTGAACTTTCTGAACATTGTATAATACAAAGAAAACGTATAGTTAAAGTGTTTGTTTCGAAACTTTTGATGAAATAAAGTATGCGAAAAAAACCGAAAAAGAAAAGAAGCAAAGTTTAATCAGGTTGTATTAAGTATGCTAAGAATGCCTACTTTCTATAGGAATGGTAATGAAAGCAACGATGATGAGCTCGATGATGATGCTTATGATAATGATGAAAATAACAATGAGGCTGTAAAATAATATTCTTATCGCATATTATATCTCACTAAAACATACAGAAATAATGTAGTGTTTTAATTTATTTAATTTTTTTCTTTAATTAACATACTATGGACCCTTGACCCTTTTTCATGACTCCAATTAACCCTAAGTAGCTACTTTTCCGAAGATAATTATTAAGCCGTCTTCTTATAAGCATTTCTAACCAGAATTTCAAACAAAATCTCATTTTACATTTTTGTCGTCGTAATTTGGTCATTCGGCCGTATGTGGGTCGGTGTAAATCGAATCGCGCGATTCCTCGACAATGCCCTCGATTATACTTTTCATTCTATTCAATTCTGAAATTAATCTCGGAACAGCCGAGTCTCTGAATCGATCTTTCCTCCGGTAGGCGTTAGGGAATTAGCTGCATAATCTACGCACGTTCTTTCACAGTCTCGCGCACCATTGTGTCCGTCTGACCCTGAGAGCATTCCGGAGGCAATGTCTCGGAAGAAACAACGTGTCGTCGGGAGATAGAACGCAGTTCGTCTCGAGTACTTGCATCCAATTATTTGCGTAGCAGGGAATATTCTGGGTGGGCGTGGCCTAGGCCCGGTGGGCGTGGCCTCGTTGCTCTCGGAGGAACGAGGACGCTGGCTCCACGGGGCAATCGGTGTCCACCGATCTGCCGAACGTGTCTTTCGGGCGTGAGCGGAGGAGCGAAGCGGGAGAGGAAGGAGGACGTGAATTTTTCTAGCTCGCCGCGGAAATTATGCGACGTCCGCGGCCTAAATTCGAGCTCGCGAGTCTCGGATGCTGCGGCGAGCACGCACGCCGGAAAAATGATCGCCCCGACACGAGACGGAACGGAACGAGAACCGTGACACGGTATTAACCGGAAGACGGTCGTTGTTCACGAATCGCCAACGTAACAGACCACCACCACGGATGAGAGGAGCGAGCGAGCGTAAAACACGAGAGCGAGACGCATTCACCTTGGAGCCGCGAGCAGGGGGACGCGGAATCGCGAAGGCCGCCTAGGTAAAAATAAAGAGGGAAAGAGAGACCCCGACGGCCATTCGTATTCCAAGCCATCCGCGAAATTTCGATACGGACCCGTCAGTCTTGCAACCGTTCTGGCTTATTACGCAGCACTACTAGCCTAATTACCTGGCCTAGCAGGTAATTACCCGCGGCGTACTAAAAACTTTAGTACGCTGAATAAAGCGCGAACAGTTTTTTCCATTTTCCTTCCACGTGTTTCTTATTATTTGTTCGATTACGCGTTTTCAATGCCATCCTTTGTCAGTTCCTAGTAACGTACGTTAATCCTGAAAATGCTTGCTTCGAGTGCATCTGGCGTTTATCGGATATAAAGTATTAAAACCCGTAGCTCCTGTCGCGAGGAACAATCGAAAGAATGATTTACGGCTGTTTGCGCCTTCGAGATTATTGGCAACAAGTTACATAAGACCGCACAACATCGTCATTTTTCTTCGTCCAGTGGCTGGTTCTAGGATTAACGATAATAAAAGTACGAGAACGCGCGGACGATATCTGCAGATAACGGAAAGCCGGGATAAATCAGAAATGCCGGTTAATTCCGAGGGCAATTAGCAGCGACGGAAGCAGCCCATCGACCAACGGAAAAATCATTTCTTTCCTCCCGTTTGTTCTCCCGAGGAACGCCCACCACCTCGCGCATTGGCGTCGAGACGGACGAGAGATAGAGGGGAAAAAAGGAAAGGAGAATCGGTAAATACGATCGGATCGATCGATCAGATAAATATTTGAGAGTAGCCGAGACTCGCTTTCCAGCCGAGAGACAAACGCGAAACCACTGTCGGCGTTTACCCAAGAAAATAACCTTTCGCGAGACGAAAACCTTCGGTGGGAGAGCCTGGCCGGCGCAGACCGCGTGAAAGATGCACCCCCGATGCACCCCCGATGCAACCGATGCAAATGGGCCGCCGGGCCAGGCGATCGATCGATCCTCTCTCTCCTTTGACCGAGGCGGTTTCGTTCCTGGCCTCGATACACCGTACAGTGCACCGGTCCGCAACCAAAATTTACCTGTCCACTTATTTAATTCGATAATCGAGCGATAATCAAAATTGCAATCGGAACGATCACTCGAACTATGCACATTTTGCGCGTATCATTTTTCGACGGAAATATTGCTTCTCGATACTCTGCCGATCTTCCAAACGAAGAACAGTAATTGACTGGACGATCTTTGGGAAATATAATTAAATATTATTTAATATTCGGACGCTTTTAAAAATCGCATTACTTTGTTACCAATTGGACCATACAATGGTGTTGCAAAATACAACTTTTAGTACTTTCTCTGCAAGAAGCATGTGTGTGTGGGAGAGGGAAAAATAAGAACGCGGCGGATATTAGTGTAAGATCGCTCTCTCTCTCTCTCTGTGGCGTGTTTTTAGGATAAGTTTAGTTAAGTTAGGGTAAGTTAGGATTAGTTTAAGGTTAAGATTAGGGTAAGAGCGAGCGAAAGCGGGAGATGTAATTAAAATTGTAACCCCGAGGGGAATCAATAAATGATGTGTCGTACTTTCTCTGCAATTTCGACCAATTGCAATTTTAATCAAACATTTCTTTTCACGTTATGAGGCGAACCAATTGTTCTAACTTCCCCAAAAAATTCAAGTGGTATAGTCCAATAGCGACAAAGTTATGCGATTTTTAAGAGCGTCCGAATATTAGTGTGAGTCACTGTACATGCAAGATGACACAACTGTGGCCAGAAGAGGTATGGATCTAGATGTTCATTTAACACTAGATTTACGAGATTCTAATATTTTTAATTCACGAATATTGTAAAGATGCATCCGTGAGGAATGATTTATCAAACTGATTTCTTGGGGTACATATTATTTAAAAAAGATGGCTACAAATTTTGATAGATACGCGTTATTTTTATGAAATAAATGGTAATTTTTAGTGCTCCGTAAAGCTAGTATTCAAAGCTCGAAAAGACGAGTTCTATAGCTGCGCAGCCAGTGCGCAACGCGCCGATACTCGGCGAATACGAGTCCGGAATAATTGAACTTATGGAAAAAAATGGCTGCTGCAGTCGACAGCGGAGACAGAGAGGGGGGAGGGGGATGCTTGAGAGGGATGCAACGGAGGAGTCCGCGAGTTAATTTCATTTGCCCGTTATGCAGATACTTCCGTTAGGCGAGCGGGTACCGGGTCAGCCGGTACATTGTGGAATATATTTCCGTCGAGGTAAAAGCTTCCGGTCGAGTACGTCGCGCGCCATTGGCCCATGCATTATTCATCGGTGTGTGGGTGTCGCGTGCTATAATTCGATGGGTTCGACCCGCCCGCCCGCCTAATAGATTCATATTGTGCGTGCACGCGATACCCAATGCAAATTTTCCTCCAGGGCCAGACATCCTCCGCGGTTTCTTACATGGTCGGAAAAACAACCTACTCTGGGACGTAGATGGCCGACAATTTTCGTGTACAGTGAACTCGCGATATATGTCGCCGAGGCCTGGATGATAAATGTCGCGAAATTAACCCATTAGCTGCCACGACCCCCGTTTGGGGAGTTTGGAATTTTACGTACGGCAATTTTTCCACTTTTAAGCGTTTATAACTCGTAAACGAATCAACCAATATCGGTGAAATTCTCGGCATGGATATAATTTATTCAAGCGAATCGAACGCATTTTTTAAATTTTCAATACAGGCTCAGATAAAAAAGCTAAAAGAACCAAATTTTACTATTTCTTTTGCGATTCCGACCAATTCAAACTTTTTTCAAAAATTGTTTACACCTCGTCTCATAAACTAATACTTCTAACTTCTCAATAAAATTCAAGTCATTTGATCTAATTTTTAAAAAGTGATGTTGCTTCAAATAGTGTAGACTCAGTTTTGCTCGTTAGTGTATATTTGGTACGCCTGGTACGGCAGTTAATGGGTTAATATTAATGTTAAGGTTTTGGCAGTTAATTTTAGGGTTAATGAAAATAAAGAAGTTTTGGGGTGACTCGAGCTACGCTGTGCTTTTCCACGTTCGGCATCAAAAAATAATGTCTCCTGGAGAATAAACGACGCGAAGACCGGTGTTGCTGACATATATCGAGAGATCACCGTATAGGCAGCGTAAATGGCCCTGGGGATGGCAAACCTATTTACGAACTGTCATGATTAGACGGCGGATTTGGTTACAATTTAAAATAGTGAAAAGATTAAGAGAATTTAGAAATATCGATGCTATTTTCAACTTGTTAAAATTATTCAAGGAAGGAAGAACTTTTCATTTCACTCCTGCTTCTTACAGTCAATGCATAAAAATTTTTATTTACAGATCCGCAGTCTAGTCGTGGAAACCAATAGGAGAAGAGAGAGATACGTTGACTCTTGCGTCATCGCGATTACATTGCAAACTCGAGTCATTTTATACGGAAAAAAAGCCAATAATAGTGTTTGAAACGACAGAATCGAACATTTTTGTGCTAACTCGATAAATTATTTATGGCCGATAGTACGCTTTCCCCGCTTCACTTTAGGTTTCCGTTTAACGAGTAGTTTCAGCAGCGCTGCCAAGGCCAGCTAAAATAACATCCTATCGCTGGACGTAGTAGCCTATTACGTCTCTCTTACTATTATACATATTTGCTATTATTAGATATCTGTAACAACCGCGTCAGTCTACGTAATAGACACGAATAAGAATGGTAACCATACGCGGCCGATTCCTCTGATCTGTTCTTCGGTTCATTTATTTTCTCGTCGAGGGAGCGAGAGAACTCGAATTTCTCCAAACTCGTCGGACAAAAGCATTGATTTTTATAAATCTCCGCAGTCCAGCAAGATTACGGCTGAACACCGATATCATCGCAAGATTAACGTTTAATACGTGCCGGCAATAAATTCACCGATTACATTCTCACTCGTCGATTAATCTCTGTTCAATATCTCTTGCAAAACTGATTCCGCGTGTTTTCATAAACCAATTCGATTTCATAAACGGAGGGGGGGGGGGAGAGGAAAAAAGCGAAACTGCGTTCGAAGCGAGTCTGCCAGAGACAAACATCTGCTCCATATTCCCCGAATATTCAACGGTGTCTTTTCACGGACCGACTCTATATTTAGCCGGCCGGTATTGAATCGCTATCGCGACGAGCATCGCGGTTCATTAAGGCGGTGCACGTGCTCGCGTTAGGCTGAATCCGCGATCCGATCCAGGCCGATTCGGCGATCGGTCTCGTCCGCCGAAACGATCGATCGGTCCTCGACCTCTCCCGACGATCATTACGGTTCGGCTCGCGTGGATCGCGTCACATCCGTAACAAGGAATTCCAATAATAACGCGGGAACGCGATTACTCGACGTTCCATCGCGCGCCGAGCATCGTGTCGAACCCGCGAATACAAATGCGAATGATAATTCCTCCCCTCCCTCTGTTCGGAGGGAGTCGAGCGAAATTTAATCCGATTACGCGCCACCGATCGCGATTAAAGTCTAATAGATCGATTACCAGCCATTTCCCCCTCCCGCTAATTGTCACACCTACCATCACGACGATTACAGCGGGCCGTAATTGACGATCGCAGAAATCAACGTATCAGGCTAGTGGCGAAAATTTTTAAATGAAACCTGTAGTATTAAATACGGTTCTAATTCTTTTCTTTTTTTTTTGATATTCAGTAATTGCAGCGAATGCAGTCATGTAGAAAAGTCTAACTGCCATACACGTGTTTCGCGTTTGTTTGCGAGTAGACTGCAGAACTGTATGCAAAATAAAAATTGTTTTCACTCATTGGAAGACACAAAAACTATGTACATAGGAATTTATTTCTCTCTTCGGTGGTTTTATTGAGTCGTAAGAAATGTGTTGATATTCTCAAATTGGTTTAGGGCCAGATTATACTAGGCAGGTGAGACGCTGAGAGTATACAAACGCTATATACAAAAACAGTTTTTGTATATGTTTTTGTATATATATATATATATATATATATATATATATATATATTGCCGGTCAAAATGACCGGTTCCGGATTTTGATTTTACAATCACTGAAGTTATAAAGATGCTTTCGTAGGAAATGATTAAATAGAATATATTTAGTAGAGCATGTATTATAAAACGAACCGCACAAAATCCGAATAAATTCAATCGCGTCATTTTTAGAAGAAAACATGTATCGGTTAATTTTAAGGCTCGGTACGTTTAGTGTTAAAATTGTACACATCTGTTTCTGCTGTAATTGCATGAAATCCGCAGTCTATTTATGAAATTACGTGGACGTCGAAAACCGAGTTGGCAGCGATTAGCCTTGTCCGAACGGCGGAAGTATCGCGGGAAGTCAACGGCCTTGTGCCGGATTTCGAAGACACCGGTGACCTCCGTCGTTCGAAAAGATCGACTTCCTCGTATCGGTGTCGACGGGAGCCGGAGAATGCCCTGCGGAGCACTCGCCTCGGCTCCCTCGAAATCCGGAGCCACTCGAGTCAATTTGCGATTTTATTGCTGTATATATAATTTTATACTATAATATAATAATATATATATATATACACTAACGAGCAAAACTGAGTCTACACTATTTGAAGCAACATCACTTTTTAAAAATTAGATCAAATGATTTGAATTTTATTGAGAAGTTCGAAGGATTACTTTATTAGACGAGGTGTAAAAAAGTTTGAATTGGTCGGAATCGCAAAAGAAACAGTACAAGTTGGTTTTTTTTTTTTTAGCTTTTTTATCTGAGCCTGTATTGAAAATTTAAAAAACGTGTTTGATTCGCTTGAATAAATTATATCCATGCTGAAAATTTCACCGATATTGGTTAATTCGTTTACGAGTTATAAACGATTAAAAGTGCGATTTTTAAAAAGTTATGTTGCTTCAAATAGTGTAGACTCAGTTTTGCTCGTTAGTGTATATAATAATTTTTTTTAAAACATATGTTGGTTTTTAATAGAATTATGAAGGTATCCGATCACCGTCATTACCCTTATTACCATGCAATACCACCAATCTGTCACAGGGAATCTCTAACTGACCAGATACACTGATTTCTCTATATATGTCGCCAAAGCCTGGTTGATAAACGTCGCGGAATTATCCCCACTTCGGCGGGGTATATCCCGCGAGGGGCCGCGAAGCTCCAGAGGCCTCGAGGAGTGTAAACATAACTCGGGCATGTCTCCTTGACGATACACGTCGCAAAACCGGTGTTGTTGACATATATCGAGAATTCACTGTATCGTTTTTTCCATCCGGCAATCTAGCGTTAAACTGAAAGCTCGGATTGCTAGCAGCTTCTGCTGGCAACGAACCCAAGGAAAGTCGCGTTAACGGAAAGTCGATCGATCTGCTCTCTCTCTGAATGAACGCTGATCGGGTCGCGTTTTATTCGCGGGCTCGCCGCGTTTAATAAACAAAGCGACAATACTAATCGCGGGAGAACAATGAGGAACGGCTACGAGCTTGACGTATCGTTACGCCGATACCAATATTGACTGGTTCACGGTCGAACAAAAGCGAGCAAGGGAGAACCGATCGCTCTCCGCGAATCGTCCAATAGACACGGGATACAGGGTGTCCAAAAAATGCGGGATCGAAAGGACAGACATTCAGCCCTGTAAAGATGAAAAAATCGTTCAAGGATGCGAACAAATTTTTCCTTATTTAAAGGTTTACATGTCAAGGATGCTGCGCTCATATATCAAAAATCTTCGAGAAGAATCTAACAAGAAATAAATAAATATTCCTATTTTCTTTTCATCGAAGAATCCGCCACGTTTCTTTATCGCAGTTTCCGTTGTTCTTGTTGTTACATTATTCCATTCTCGTACCAAAATATTCGATTAATGTGTTTTCGAAAAAGTTCGGTTCCTGTCTGGCCAGTTCCTCCCATAATTTCTCTGTGAGGTTCAAATCTGGTGATTGGGGTGCCGATTTAATGAATGTTTAATGTAATGTAATGGTTAATGGGTAATGTTTAATGAATTATTTCATTGAAATTGCGTCGCAAGCCGAGTAATCGGATAACACGAGAATTTAATCAGAAATACATGGAAAACGACGCGTTAATTCGAGGAACGACGCTTTTTAGACACCGTGTGCATTCGAAGGAGACGATGAAAGGACCGAGATCCGGTCGACCGCATGTAATTAAATGGGTCAGCAGATAAAGCGGGCGGAGGCACGCGCGAACAAGGGCGAAGGCGTGGGAATGCCACGATATACAAAGCCACGTCTTTTCACCGATCTAGTTCGATAAAATCCTTTCGGATGAGCTTGTCCAGCCGCGCGGAGAATCTCCATTGTTTCAGAATTTTTGAAAGTCCACGGTCGAGGACTTTTTAATAGATCCTTGGACAGCAATAGCTACTTCAATGGTAAACCAACAAGTCACCCCCGGTAATCTAATAATTTCGTTCGGAATTTATTACTGAAAATTTCATAAAATCATATCTAGCATTTACTGAAACAACTAAAAATCGAAAAGTTCAATTTCGTTTGGTATTTATTACTGAAAATTCCATAAAATCATATCTAGCATTTACTCAATCAACTAAAAATCGAAAAGTTCAATTTCGTTTGGTATTTATTACTGAAAATTCCACAAAATCATATCTAGCATTTACTGAATCAACTGAAAATCGAAAAGTTCAATTTCGTTCGGTATTTATTACTGAAAATTCCATAAAATCATATCCAGCATTTATCGAATCAACTAAAAATCAAAAGGTTCAATTTCGTTTGGTATTTATTACTGAAAATTCCACAAAATCATATCTAGCATTTACTGAATCAACTAAAAATCGAAAACTTAAAGAATATTCGATCATTTTTCGGATCTAAAAGAAACTTGCTACACCCAATGCACGACCGCAGAAATTAATTTACGAATCTAGACAAATAATTCCGTCCCCCCCCCCCCCTTCTGGCGCACGTGGCACTCAAAGTATGAATAGGCTTGGGGTAGATAAAGTGTTCAATACTGAGACATTCAATGAAACGTTGCAATGTGCAATTCAAGAGGATGCGAAATGATAAAGATGGCTTTGGACAGAACCAAAGCGATCGCACACGGTAGAATCGGTCGACACCTAAATTTGATTTCAGTAAATCTATTGAAATCTACTTAACTCTAATTTTTTAAAAATAACCCGTAGACGCCCTAATGTTTCTCCCGAATGGTTTCGTGAAACGTTCGAGAGGCAAACGTTGAAATTCAAGTGCCTAATTGCGTTGCGCGAATCCAAGAAAAATCGTGGCTATAATAACCGGAGCGACAGGGCCGCTAGCGGTGGAACAACAAAGATTAATTAAATATTCTCGATGGATGTTTCGCGAAACCGGTAATCCTCGCGAGTCCCGTGGATCGATCCCGGCCCGATGAAACGCCTACGTCGACCAAGCCGCAGAGAAGCGTTGTTTACACGTCAGCGTCGAATCCCGCGCTAAAAATACCGTTGAAATTCGATTCTTGATGGACGCGCGACTGGATCGACGATCGAACAGTAGGCCGCCACTAGTTGATTCACCCCGCGCATACGCGTCTCCGCCGTTAATGCATCTTGGCAACGGACGGAGCCAAATATAGGACACCAGTCGACCCGGTCTTCTTTTCCATCCAACGAATCATTCAATCGTACCGTGGCGTGAACCTTCTGGCCCTGATTCGCCCAGCAACTGGTGAATCAACCCAATTCTCCCTAATCTCTCATTCTCCGTCGACGATTACAACCACCCTGCTCCTTCCTACTCCCGATTATTCTTTCCTCGGTTCGAGAACTGAGCTCTGTATTCTATTATAGTAAAATAAGCAGTTCTACTTTTAATTCGGATTTGTTCAGTCCACGAGTACCCGGTCGATTTAAGAGCCAAGACTCCGTAGATTCGCGATAAGGTAGAGTGACCTTGTTACCGACAAAAATAGGCGAAAAATGGTTTTACGTGACTCAACCTTTCGCCCTTATATGCGAATATTTTTCGCCGGGAAAGGGCTCGTTCGAAAGGGGAAGGTTCAATCCGGCGCGAGCTGGTCATCAGCTGACGAGATTATGCGGATATTTGGTAACATAAGCGTTAGAAGTAGGCCAAAAATTGACGATGCGCGTGCCGTGGAATTCAAGCATTTTTATGCCATTGGACGAGTTTTCTGAATGAAATCGAGAGTAGCGCGCGCTAGAAAATATCTCCAGCTAAAAACTCCCGCTACTTGTCTATCTTGAAATTCCCATCACCGGAGTCTATATTTCGATATAAAAATGAATTCACTGCTCCTGCAAGTAATCGATTAATTCGGAAATTATACAGCAGCTACCGACCTGGTGACTCTGCAAAAGTCACGTGACTACCCTTGGCTCTTAAACCGGAAGAGATTTATGTTTGAACGCGTTGATTGACGCGAACTTAAATCAAATATCGGAGAAGCTTCCGTTTTGATTGGACGTCGTTTACCGTTCGAATCAATTTTCGAAGCGTCGGTTTTGATTGAAATTGCAGTAAATAACCGGGAGCTTTAAATAGCGTTACACCGGGGAAATTGTGACGATTATCTCCTCGACGATGGAATCAATTTTGCGACCATCCTTCGCAACTGAAATTCCGGAGGAATGCCGTTACGTACACGCTATGGATCCACGGTCGAACGGAGCACGTGATCCAAGCCGCGATGGATCGTGGCCGTTGGCCATCTAGATGCCAATCCGAGAAACGACAGAATCACGTTTCGCATACTAGTCTCTGGCTCGAGAAGTCACGCGGGCAACTCGTTCCGATCTTACGTAAATCGCGCGGCACATTTTCGAGGGAACGGCTATGCGAATTGCGGAAGAATTTCGTATCGGATCGGATCGGATCGGATCGGTTCGGATTGTGACAGACGCGGGAAAACGTTTGCTCAGAACGGAACAAAGGCGGCGTGGTTTTCGAGCACAGTGCGCTCTTTGATTCCGGACGGCCGGATTCATTTCGGACGAACACGCGCAACTAGTTTTAGGTGAACGACTCCCGGCCCGGAACCGTGAATCCCTCGATTCACCTGTTGATGGTCTGATTTTTCGATGAAACCGCCCTCTCAGAGACTAATGAAATCCATTTGACTGCGCGCACCCGACGAGATTCCCATCGATCCGCGTATTATACCATACCACCTCGTTTTCTCGTATTTCTCGAAACGGTACCTCCAGCGAAAAATAATATTTTCATAGATTGTTTCCCGGACAATCTCTCATCTCCAGTAATTATGTGCTTTCTCGGTAATCGCTAGACTGCGGAGCTTTATGCATTCATGGATTCCGAAAATTTGCAGAAAGTGCTACAATATAAAATTCCACAGAATTTAGTACGATTTTTATTTATTTCTACAAAGACTGCTGTCACTGAAAACAAGAATTTTACACTTTCTTAACCCTTAACGGACTAATGTACTGGATCCACTGACGCGTATAATCACCTTGTTATCCTATTACTCTGAATATATATTAATAAATGTTTTCCATTCTATACTTGATATAAAAATGTCGAGTCCACAGTTTCTCTTCGTATGAAAAATAGCTTGGTGGGAAGTAAACTTGAAATACTTCCGGACCGTTAACCCCTTGCACTGCTATTTATTTTGTGATTATAATGATTCGAAATTCTTTATCGTTCAGAATTTCATGGGAAAAAAAGATAGCTCATATTTATCGTATCCCTATGTTTCCTCCGGGGGATATGTATCAACTAAAACGAAATAGAATTTTATCTCCTTTTAACACGTTCGTCGCCGCGTGACCCATATGTGGGTGACGGAATTATTTGTGCAGGTTTTAAAATGATATGTTCATTGTACTAAACTTGATTAGGATCTGTAACATGCAAGAAAGTTACTTCGATTTCATGGAATTTTTCGGGTTTCCAGTTGGGCGTTCAAAGTGTTAAAGGAAATTAATTTTAATGTTCCGAATCTTCATCGCGAGTCTGTAACTCGATATTGCGAGGCAAGGGGTTAAGGGTCAAAAATTGCCCGCAAAAATGAAAAATCGCACAAACTGCGATTTCTTGACCTCCGTGGTACATTTGAAATGTCAATTTCGAGAAGAAGAGATCGGTGTAGACTAATTGAGCACGCAGGTGCGCGCTTTCGAAATGAAATGACACGCTGAGAGGGTTAATGGAGATCGGCGTGGCTCGGCGCGGAGGAAGGAAGCGATAGGTAGCAGTTCGATTTACGAGGAAGGAGGAAAAGAGGCGCGTCGCGACGCGACTCGGCGCGGCTCAGCTCGTCTACGGCGTCCGTCGAATGGTATTACACGGATATGGGTTGCGGGGCTCGAATTACCGCGGTTGTAACTGGTTCCCGTGGAAATCAATACTCGGCAGGACGATTGATAGCGATTCGAGCGGCGGCGGCGGGTACTCTCTTCTATGTAAGTAAAATAAACGAGAGGAACGACGCTGCCCTCCGCAACCTCTATTAAGGCGGCTGGGCAATTTCTTCGGGGAAACGTAATAGTCTAGACGACAGTGGCAGAGAACGAGCGGGACGAAGGGAGCCGGAGCTGGAAGAGAAATCCTCTCGGGTGCGACGCGGCCCCGTCCTTCGCGAGGAATACCGGAACTGCTCGAATAATGCGAGCCTGCGATGGAAATTTCTGTATCGGTGGCTACTGATCGGTAATTAAATCGAATTCGTAATTAATTCGATGCTTCGCTGTTGCCGTTTGTCTGACGGCTAGCGTAGAATTGCTATCCCTAGACCCCTGACACCATGCACAATGAAACACAATTATTTCTGGGTTGATCTTCACAGTGGAATTCGCGTTGGAGATAAGGCTGGCCATTGCTGTCCCTATCTACTTCAACTTAATCCGCTTCTGTGAGAATAGTTGAGCATGAAAATACATTAATGAGCAGACTGCGGATACCTTTACGCAAAATCAAATTTTTTCATCCGTTCATTACAAGATACAGGAGCTCGGTAAACATTTATTTTCCCTGATTGATAATAGGAATATGTTGATAATAATATATCGACATTCTCGAATTGCAACTACTCAGTGTTGTCATAAATCCGCAGTCTGTTAGTCAGTGAAGTCAATTAACCAGTAGTTTAATACTTTGTGGACCTCTTACTTGGAACAAGTGTCCTTTGGAAAGACATTCCGAAAGTATAATGAACAAAAAGGTTTTTGGAAAATTCGAGTGAATATTCTTCGGGGCATTGAGCGAAAATCTGGGTACACGAGGCTGACCACCGAACACCGTTTCTACTTAACGTCTGCTTATTTCTGTGAGGAGTAATTAAAACATAATTTCCCTTGCAGCATAACGAAGTAAAAATACACCGACGAAGACGATAAAACCGACACTTCATCGAACTGTTCCTAGAAAAGACGCAACCTTTCGAGAATTATTCGGAAAATGTGAGAAAGAAGTGACCGCTCGTTTCCCAGACGGCAGATTACGCGATACATACGCTTTTAATTAGCATTTTCTTAACGCAAGGTGGGACGTTAAGACTGTTGACGAACGCGTCAACAGGTGATAATAATGCTTTCGTTACGGCACAACAAACTAAAAATACATTAACAAAGTATGTATAAAGGCGACACTCGTTGACCCAGCTGCGGGATAGGAAGAGTTCTATATCCCATCCTTTTTATAGTCCAGACCTACTTCTTAACGATTATCGCTTAGTATTGTTTGCATCGAACTTTTTTCAGCTCCGGGGCGGGGGAGGGGGCCTGTCTCTTTTTTTTTCCCCAGCAAAACCGAAGATTTTCGAATCAGCGGAAACTTGCAGAAACGATCGAGAAGTGCTCCGGCAAAGAAAATTATGTTTGGAAAAATCTCGGGAAAAGTTTGCACTCGGAATCCGCGGAAACTTTCTCCGCTAGCTATCTTAATAAATTGCGCGCCGGACGGGGCAGGAGGAACACCGAGAGAAAGGAGAAGATAAACGAAACGAATGGACGGATCAAGCCGGAGCTTCGTAAAGTTGGGAGGAGAGCACGAGCCGAGCTGAAATTTCCCGTGCGCTAAAATAAAGAACGCGGCAACCTCGTCTCGTTTCCGGTTCCGAGCACGATCCCCGACAAATCCCCTGCGTTCGTTGCACGGCCACCTTCGAACCAAGATGGCGTCATCGATCGATTCGCGGTCCCCGAGAGAACCGAGGGAAAAAATTCCAGCTTCTAATTTCAACGAACGGGAATCCCGTCGCGTCGAAACGAGGGGCGCGCGTACGTCGCGAACATTTCGACGGTTTTATTGTCCCCGATACTGGGAGACATTTCTCCTCGGAAGATGGCCGCCGGAGGAAAAGTTTAAACGAGAAACGAAAGCTTTATCGAAACGGCAAGACGAAAATGTGAAACACAAAGGAAACGGTAATGGAAGCAAACGAAATATTAGGGGGACCCATAGAGGTAATCAATTATTTTGAAATCTAAAACAAACTTTGTAGTAAATTCAAGATTTTATATAACCTCCATCATTATCAAGGACAGTTTGCCACCTTTCCTGCAAATTTTCAACCCCCCTCGTATAGAAATCCAGGGTTCGTGAAGCAAAATATGACTCGAGGTGCCTCCTTGCATCTTCTACAGAAGTAAACGTTTTATTTCTTAATGTTATATACAGGGTGGAGCATTTAAATGGGAACACCTAAATATCTCGGTTGTTATTAGTCGTACAAAAAATCGCCACAGAATAAAGTTGTACTGTTTCAAGGGGCGAATTTGATGATGGTAAAAATTTTTTCTCACGGTCATTTTTTTTACAAGATTTCAAGCTCATCGATATTTTTTTTAATGGAATCATATATTTTTATTACAGCTATGTGATAACCGAGGTCAAGACGAATCCAACGACCTGTAACATTATGACCTTCACCCAAGGTTTCTCGATAATTCTTGTATACTTAATTTTGGATCAGCTTCCGCTAGAGATTTTAGGGTGTCGTTATCAAATTCAACTGGTCGTCCGCTTCGAGGCCTGTCAGAGAGATCATAATCACCAGCAGCAAACCTTCTGAACCAGTATAATTCGTATCGTCGAGAACAATGGCCTTTCGAGACTAGACCGCCACCGTTTCCTTTGCCTTTCGTATTCTTGCCATAACTTTTTTCAACGTCCAAAGTTTACGTAACATTTCTTTCTTATTCAGACGCACAGAATATGCTAACAACGTTTCTGCGTTCAACCTGTAGGCATAATATAATTACCTGAAATGGTCGGTCTGAATTTAAATTGCCGAGCGTACTCCGGGAGGCCTTGTGAGTTTTCGAGAACTAAACGGTGACGCTCGCTGCAGGCAAACCGATAATCAACCGACCAAACTCGCGGTTTAGCCTTTGCCTCTGTTATAACACAGGGACTAACGATTCGGGTAAACTCCGGCTACGCCAGTTTCGATCGATGAAAATAACTTTGATTTTTCTCGGTTGAATTCGCGTGGAACCGAAACATCGACCAGGTTCGTTACACCGATCTATTAATTATTTTATTAAGCTAAAACCTCCACTGCTTTAAATTGTGCTTACCCATTTTCGTCTGTCAATTACACATTATTATCCCACTCAGCGTCGATCAGTTATGATAGAACATGTACTTCAATAGAGAAGTTAAAATTAGGAAAAATTAGGAGCAAGTCATATTAACGCGTCCGGTAGTTCTAGTGCTAATTTCCTTTAAATCGAAACATAATTCTGTTTGTTTTGTGTCGATACATAGACACCGGAGAACACGGAGGTATGCTATAAATATGAAGCATGCTAATAATACGATATCATTTTTCCTCCGAGAGATCACGAACGACAAAAAAGTTCTAATCACTGCAATCGTGAAACAAGCTGTTGCGCAGACGGTTAACGATCCGAATAAATTGAAAATGATACGTCCCTGGACGGTTTTCAATTTCTTTACCGTCTCGACCGTTCTAGCCATGGATGCATAAAATCAGCAATGTAGAAACGAGCCGCGGCGAATAAATAATTATTCCATTAACGACGAGAAGTTGTATGCTCGGTCGGGTTTCCAAGAAAACCCGCGCGCGCCAAGAATCAGCGTCGATCGGATTAAAATACGTAAGCGCGGGAACGCGTCCCGTAATTGCCTCGATAATAAGCGGCGCACGCGTTCGTTCGTTCGCTCGCTTGCTCGCGCCTCTGCGTGGATTTAATCGTGCCGGTTAATCGTTCTCAATTACAGCGTGTAACGAGCAATCCACGCAAGGTTGCTCAGGTGTGTGGGCGACCCGAAGAAGATAACAACGCCGGTCTCTCGAGTGTAGTTCAGATTTTTATTGGCCGATAACGCGACACACACCGTCGAATATCGTTATCGGCTCTCGCCCGCGGTGCAGCTTTGTTTTCCCGAAACATTACGCGCAGATGAACGCGCAGCGCGAAAACGACGCTCGAACGTGACATGCTTCGGCCTTCCTAAAAACCATTACTAATTCCAACGGCGACGTCTCCCGTCTCGTCACGCCTTGTAATTCCGCAAATACTCGACTCGAGCCGACGTTTATTAGTAACATTACGACCGGCCCGGCAAGCGGTTTTACGGTCCGAACGGGCCTCCAAGTGGTATCGGCACCCCGGCCCGTGCTTTTTAATTGCACGAGCGTTTGCCGCGCCACCGACCAAGCAATCATTCGGGGAAAGTTTGTTACCAGGATGGCGGCGAGGCCGTCAACCGTTGGCCTCTCGGTCCGATGGAACTTTGGCGTGCCGCACGCCGAGCGGCCAAAAAATCAGCTCCTTGAAACGAGTTTAACCCTTAAGTGCATAGGTAAACTAAATATTAGGAACATGAATGCATACACGGGGTCCATTGAGGACCCCACTTATCTGATTCATTGCTAACATTGATTACAGCAACAATTTATTTCTGTAAACTTTCTGTAAAACTGTACAATTTCTGTAAACTAAAAATGGCGCGGCTAAAAATGTTAACACAAAATCCAACACTGGGGTCCTTTGCGGACCCCACTCATGCATTTAAGGGTTAAAGAGATCAACACCACACTATGAATTCACATCGTCTGTATAGGTTGCTCTTTGCAGCGAGTCGAGTTTAAGGGATGCAACCACCCTCCGATCCTCGCGATACATTATCGGCAGGGGTGTGCGAGAACCCGAAATATCCGGTCGGGTCGGGGACACGAAATTTTTTCGGGTTCGGGACGGGTACCTGAAAATTTCGAGATTCTTGTATTTATCGGGACTCTCGAAATAATCGGGTTTTCCTACAGGGAAATCGAAATTTTCGGGAGACCCGATTGTTTCGGGAATCCTGAAATTTTCGGGAGACCCGGTTGTTTCGGGAATCTTGAAATTTTTGGGAACCCCGATTCCTTCGGGAATTTCGAAATTTTCGGGAAACCCGATTCTTTCGGGAATCTCGAAATTTTCGGGAGACCCGATTGTTTCAGGAGACCCAATTCTTTCGGGAATCTCGAAATTTTCGGGAAACCCGATTCCTTCGGGAATCTCGAAATTTTCGGGAGATCCGATTGTTTCGGGAATCTCGAAATTTTAGGGAGACCCGATTGTTTCGGGAATCTTGAAATTTTCGGAAAACCCGATTCCTTCGGGAATATCGAAATTTTCGGGAAACCCGATTCCTTCGGGAATATCGAAATTTTCGGGAGACCCGATTCACTCGAGAATCTTGAAATTTTCGGGAAACCCGATTCTTTCGGGAATCTCGAAATTTTTGGGAGACCCAATTGTTTCGGGAATCTTGAAATTATCGGGTAACCCGATTCCTTCGGGAATCTCGAAATTTTCGGGAATCTTGAAATTTTCGGGAAACCCGATTCCTTCGGGAATATCGAAATTTTCGGGAAACCCGATTCTTTCGGGAATATCGAAATTTTCGGGAGACCCGATTGTTTCGGGAATCTTAAAATTATCGGGTAACCCGATTCCTTCGGGAATCTCGAAATTTTCGGGAATCTTGAAATTTTCGGGAACCCAACCCGATCTCTTCCCGACTCGGCCCGACCATCGGGTTCCTGATATTTCGGGTTCTCACACACCCCTAATTGGCACTTGGATAGCCCTTTGCAAGTTTGCGGAACAGCGGGCCGGGAAGCAACAGATTTCGAAACCGTTTGTACCGGAACGATCGAAGCAAAAATAAACTATTCACGGCAAAATTAACGAACTCCACGGACTCGGTGCTCTACGATAGGAAAAGCTGGGGGAAGAACTGATAAGGGGAACGCGGAGAATGTCCGGCCCTCGAAATAAATTGTTCATTCGCATCCCATTATCTGGGGCGAGGCGGTTGTCGGTCGGGGACGCGGAGAGTTCGACGGAAAGACGGCGTTCCACTCGCGCTCGACGAGCGTTTACGCCATTGCGTGCAATATCGCGCGTTCTATGTATAGTCTGGCCGGTGTCACGAGTGCACGCATTCCCCCCGTTCCGTCGCGCCGAGGAAAAGTGACGTAGATCGTCACACGACTTCGTCGGACGATAAATCGGAAGCAGTACGGAGCGGTGCGGAGCGGCGTCGAGCGGAACGAAGGCGGCGAGGCGTGATCTAAGCGACGCAGGAACGCGTCCGTCACGTGCACCGACGATCCGAAACTGTCGGGGACTTCGAACTTCCTTCGTCGTCGGAACGGAAGAACGAAAGTAGCCGAGGAACTGCGAGAGGAACGCGACCCAACGAGGAATTCGATTTCACCATAGCTCGACGCCGTTTTCGACGAGATGGGATACCGTAGCGTCGCGTCGCGTCGCGTCGCGTCGCTCCGATAACGGCCACAACTGGCACGCAAATTTGATAAAGCTCGTTATCTACGGATTAGAAATTAATCTACTCAATCGCGCCGTAGGTTGATACGCGATTCTTTGTTTTTTCTTGCCCGAGTCGAAATGTTGAGAGAGGTCGAGCCTCTTATCGACAATTACTTGACAATTAAACAGCGATAACATACTGATCGAATATTACCCAAGGTACGACAACTGTTTTTCAAAACAACAGGAAAGTCAGTGTATTCGTTGTAATTCGTAACTAGACTGCGGATGTTTATGCAATTTGCATATTTTTTTTTAGAGGTATTTTGAGAACGTAGAGTCAAATAAAATTTTATTTTCAGTGATGGTAGCCTTTGTAGATCTGAAATAAATAAAGATTCTACTAAATTCCGTCGAATGTTATATTTTAGCGTTTTCTGAAAATTTTCAGAAGCCTATTCATAATACATTAACTCCGATTACCAAAGATCGATAATGCAACCGAGTTACGGGATCGAGCTACAGGATTGCTACTTTTTGGTCGTCGACGTAAAGGTGAAGACAAAAATGATGAAGTCGTTTTAGGGCCGATAAGACGACCGCTGCGCACTCGGTGAGCCGATACGCTCAGAAATAGACAGATAAGGGCCTAAATAGGGCATGCGACCGGCTGCGCTGCGCATAGTCGCCGGTAACGCCGCGGCGGCGCACAGTCTGATATTTCAATTTCGACAATAATCCAAGCATAGAAAAAAACATTATGAAACAGTCCTAAATTTTTAGTAATTGACCATTAATTATTTATTTACAAGTCTTTAATGTCTCACTAACCTCGTTTTCACGTCCATGCGCGCATTAAGAGCTCTACATTCTTTTTGTAAATACATTACACTAGTGTATTGCAATGATATCTTGCGGGTGTTTGCTACTTTATTATGTCAACTGTAAAAAATTCTTCGCGGTACTCGGTAATGCCATTTTAGAAATCATGTGATGCCTTTTTGGTGTATAATAGAATATTTAAATTGTATACCGCAAGGTAAGATTGTTTTATAGTTTTAATGCTCCTAAAAAATACTTTCATTTCCACGTTATTAGAACCTGGTATAACGTGGTATAATGTACTAGAACTCTATGTATATTTTTGAAATTGGAAGTTGCATCTTGCGTTTATCGCTATGCGTGCTCGGAAGACTAATTTCACATATTTTTTCATAAAAAAATAAGTATACATATCTGACATAAAAATCCGCAAAATATAATTGGAATACACACTAGGTATAATGTATTTACAAAAAGAATATAGAGTTCCTAATGCGCGCATGGACTTGAAAACGAGGTTAGTCAGACTTTAATTGGTCAATTACTGAAAAAAAGTGCATATCTTTGTAGATTATGGACAATTTAGGACTGTTTCCTTTTTTTTTTATCTACATTTAGATTATTGTCGAAATGGAATTTTTCGTAGATCGGCGAAGTATCACGTGGTGCGGCGGTTAGAAGGCATCGACGTAACGAGATGTCTTCGGAAAGCGTGACGACGCAATTACCACGGCAAGGTTACAGGTGCAAGTTTTCGCATGCGGCAGAATTAGCCGGGTATCGATAACAGCTCGAAGGGAGCGCCCGAAATGTGTCCACCTCTTATTTCGTTCCCAAGGTCGGCTCTCGCACACGATACGGCTGACACGACTATGGTCACGTTCCGCCGAGCGTTCCTCCTACGCGGAAAAACGCGAAAACAAGCTGCGTTGTTGCTCCGTTCCACCGCGAACCTCGTTTCGAATTCATACGTCGGCGCAACGCACTGGCGCCTTTATCGCTCGCGATTGTTAGCTCCGCAATTAGCGAACGACGCACACAACCAACGAACCAGAACCTTCGCTCGTCGGATCCCGCTAATTTCTCCCGTGAATTGGCAATATTCTTTTCGTGCAACGCAGTTGCAATTAACGCTTTAAATCATCTGGCTTTTATCGCGTTGGCAATCACGAACAAATAAAGTTAATTCATTGTCGTCGCGAGTAGAACCAAACATTTCCAGATTTCTGCAAACCCGCTGAACAAAACCACCGGCAGGTAACGCGTTCGCGAACAAATAAACAAAGGATTTCTTTCTTCCCGATATAAGATTTCGAGTGTTCGCGAAGACTCGTTGTTTTCGCTGTTCCGCGATGTTTGTCTTCCGCGTACGTTATCTCAAATATTTTCATTTTGTATCGCGCACACAGCGGCGCGTGTGGTTACAAAGTGACAGAAACCTCGTTCGATTCGCGCGGCCATTTTCCCCTGCGCCGACGACACTCGAAATTCAAACGAGGATCGCGATCGCGCCGATTACCCTAGTCACGCGGCGCCGAGGCGCACGCAGAACCTAAATACTGAGCCGGCAGAGGCGTTTGCACGATTTTTCCGTGAGGTTAACAAACTCGGAACAATGCAAAAGCCGGATACGTTCTGCCGAACCAGCAGCTGCGTGACTCACGCAGCTGCAACACGCACGCGCTCGAGCTTGCACGCACACGCGCGCACGCTTTCGGGCGCGCCGCCGCGCTTGCCGCGCATTCCACGATTCGCTTCTCCGTAACACCCGCGAAACGCGAGACGAGCCTAAATTAGATGCAGCCTAATTCCAGTGTAGAATTACCGGCGGCACGAGAGCGTACTCCTTCGGTAAATCCGCTTCTAAACTGCGCGTCGATGTTTCGTTTATCGATTCATGCGACGCAATCGATAAAACTCATTTTCCCCCTCTCCCCGGGAACGCGTTCCCCCCTTCTTTTCTATTCGTAATTATCCTTTTCGAATATCCGAAAGGATATTGCAATTTCGCGAACTGCGCCGCGCGTCGATCCCCTCTTTCGGCAAACAGGATATAATCAGCGAGCCGACAAGCGTAATTTCAAAAGCCTGATTCACCGCGTAACGAGATTACGCTTCGTTAGCGTCGCACGGCTAGGTTCTCCGAGTGGCCGAATGACACACTGTATGAACGACGCAGCGCGGTTCGCCGCGTCTCGGGTGCTTTTGTTATTGCACCCCATCGAAGAATTTGAACAACAAGAGCCGCGCGGAGCGGCGGCCACGTAACGTGTTTACAGAAAGATGCACGAGACACGTCCGCTCGTAAAAGCTTGAAGTAACGTGCTATAAATAACCGTTCCCTCGATGGCATTAGACACACGCTATGCCCGCCGTCCCGTTCCGGAATTCCTATTTCCAGGATGGACAGAGGGGGGAGAGGAGAGAAAGACGAACAGAAACGACGATATAGTTTTACCTTTCGCCCTGCGGGCCAGATGAGTTATGTTTTGCCTTAGCACCTTCAGCCACATCCTCGGTCGTCTCTGTTTGCCCTCGAGATCCGACGTCCTGATGGGACAGGAAGTCCTTCGGGGCTGTGTCACCGCGAGGGGACACGAGACCGTTTTTCTCTCACTGTCACCTGTCCCGGTGTTTCGGGGTTTCGCGCGCACCGGGCTACTTAACCTCACTTTTCGCGGAACGATTGCACAATAGAAGCGGCGCGCGCCGTACCAGCAAACTGGTTTTCTCGTACGATCTAGACGTGATTGTAAATAACGAGGAAAAAGAACGTTGTTGTTCGATAAGATTCCGTTCCCCTTTTCGCTGGACGGCAGCGGAATCGGAGAACGATCCTCGCACACGAAATTACCACGAAAGACAGACTCCGAGGCTAGAGAGGCGCGACCCTTTTATAGGCGGGACGACGATCACGTAGGCAAGCGAGAGACCGCTGCTCTACTACCGAGCGCGATGATATCGGACTCGGGCCTTGGAACTTGTCTTGTTTACAGAGCGGAAGACGTATCGCCGCGAGAGCTACGACGCGAAGCGAAACCAAGCGGCTGCGGCGCGTTTCGACTTGCTCTCTCTCTCTCTCTCTCTCTCTGTGTGTGTGTGTACTCGCCACTTTGCCACCAACTCAACTCGCGCTCGGACATTCGTGTATTCGGACACGCTTGCGTTTAGTTACGAACCGCAGCCTCGCGCAACCGGACACTTTTAACCGTTTCGCGCGGCATTGCCCGCCACCGAGCGCGGCAACGTCGCAACCCATGGAAACCGAGAGTCGGCTGCGCGCGCAGCTTTCCGCGCTACCTGGAAAATTGAAAACAACCATTCGCACATCGCGCCCGCCAAATTCGAATTCGACGATCCCCACGGACGGCTCCGTTGCGAATTAACCCTTAGCACTCGAGTGGTGACTCTGAAGAACCACTAAAAAATATTATAAAATATTTGTTCCATTAGAAAATTTGTATTTAATAGATCATGAACATTTAAATATTATATGTGGCAATCGGATCAGTTTCGTATGAATAAAATTAAAATATTCTAAGACGGAAGAAAGATTTAGTTTGCAGAATGAAAATAGCACCGAGTGCAAAGGGTTAAGCTATAGACACGTTAATGTCACGTGCGGTCACGTGATGTCACGTTTCATACGAAGGAAATAATAATGCATGTATATATATATATATACTCACTTGTTTTCACGTGACGTGACAGTAACGTGTACTCTTAGACGGCTAATATTCTTCCCTTGGCAAAGTTCGAAGCAAACGTCGATCTTTGGGAAGTTAGAACAATTGGTTCGCTACGTAATGTGAAAAAGAATGTTTGATTAAAATTGCAATTGGTCGAAATTGCAGAGGAAATACTAAAAGTTGTATTTTGCAAATTCTTTGTGCGGGCTTATATTCAAAATTGAAAAAGTACGTTTTGAATATTTCATCAAAAGTTGTATTTTGCAAATTCTTTGTGCGGGCTTATATTCAAAATTGAAAAAGTACGTTTTGAATATTTCATCAAAAGTTGTATTTTGCAAATTCTTTGTGCGGGCTTATATTCAAAATTGAAAAAGTACGTTTTGAATATTTCATCAAAAGTTGTATTTTGCAAATTCTTTGTGCGGGCTTATATTCAAAATTGAAAAAGTACGTTTTGAATATTTCATCAAAAGTTGTATTTTGCAAATTCTTTGTGCGGGTTTATATTCAAAATTGAAAAAGTACGTTTTGAATATTTCATCAAAAGTTGTATTTTGCAAATTCTTTGTGCGGGCTTATATTGAAAATTGAAAAAGTACGTTTTGAATATTTCATCTAAATCGATCAACGTTGCAATGAGCTACGTTAGTTTAACGTTGAAAGCTTGGGGGTGAAAGTCGCAGAATTTTGACCTTTTCAGGGAATTTCGGCCTTATGTGATCATTTTGAAATATCTGTAGCTCATTACACCGTTGACCGATTTTGACGAAATTCTCGGAATATGTACAATTCATACAGATCTGCAAATCGTACTTTTTAAATTTTCAATGTAAGTCCACATAAAAAAATTGCAAAATACAACTTTTAGTATTTTCTCTGCAACTTCGGCCAATTGCAATTTTTGTAAATTCTTTTTTTTTCGCTTTATGTAGCAAACCAATTGTGCTAACTTCTTAAGAAGATCCAAGTAGTATGGTCCAATGTTAACAAAGTTATACGTTTTTTAAAACCGTCCGAATATTAGTGGGAGTCACTGTATCCGCGAATGATGCAAATG
Source organism: Halictus rubicundus (assembly GCF_050948215.1). NCBI lineage: Eukaryota > Metazoa > Arthropoda > Insecta > Hymenoptera > Halictidae > Halictus > Halictus rubicundus. The sequence goes on from NC_135160.1 coordinate 11,054,045, forward strand.
GGTTAATCCGTCGGCGAGTTATGCAGCAAGATAGTTTCCGCTTCCATCCCTAATGAACTACAATTTGTACGAATAAACAAGTTGTTGTTACCGTTTTTTATTTAACACGCGATTACCAATGCCCGGAGACGGTGAAGTTATGTTTTCAAGAAAGACTACGCGTTTCTCAGATAACCGATCAACAACTAAAAATATATTTATGCTTAATTGTACAGTTATCTATAAAATTATAATCGGGCCGTGTGTTCGCGATAATTTCGTAAACAACAAGATTATTTTGGTGCTTCGCGCGCAGGCGTGAAATTTGCAAAAACCAACGATAAGACGGCGGCAAACATCGAGCTGTTAACCGTCTGTTTGTCCTACAGGCTCCTTCAAAATAGGTGGGACAGCTCTGCGAAGGTTGTGATTCATCGATTCGATGACTTTCACAACCGTGCCATTGTTTTAGCCAATCGTTCGAAGACGATCCACGAAGAAAATGGTAATTACCGACGTTCCGGCAACGGGTACGTGGAATTTCGTCCATTCATCGTTCCCACGTGATGCAACAATATCGTTGTTACTGTATAACTGAACGGCCGGATGACTAAGGATGCGTAATCACGGTGAACGGCGCGAATTAGACGCGCGACAGGCTCTCGAGGCGCCGCGCCGCGTGAACGAAGCCGTTCTAATGATATAAATATCAGAATTATCGCGCGATATATTTAGCTCGCGGACGTCCAAGCCGGTAAACAACAAACCGCGATTCGACGCGCGATTTCGAGACGTGCGACGGCAACCGGTGTTCGTTCGCCTGTCTCTTTAATCCAAACGGGAGGGACACGGACGAAAAGTGATCGTCTCGAGGAGCCTGATGCATCTAGATGGTCCGGTGATCCGATTGCCCACCCCTGGGGCAGGATGTTGCCTGGGAGGTGTCCTGTTGAATACTCGCGTGATCCAGGCACCTCCCCTTTAGCTTAGGTACCCCCCTGGACATAGTCCCACTAACCCCGGCTTTCCCCAGGGAGCCGCGGTATGCGAAAAGCATTTCCTCACGAAAAAAAAAAATGGTCCAGTGATTCGGTGGAAATACACTGCACGAAATTTCTATAAAGCCACCTACATTTTGGTGTATTTTTGAAAAATATAGAGAAATTTGTTACTTTTCAAATATCTATAACATTGTATACCGACTACTGAGTAGAGATATACACGCCACTCTCTCACAAACGTTTACGTCTTTAATTTATTTACATTTTCGTCGAAGACCGGGAGTGCGAAATTTCTATAAAGCCACTTACTTTGTGCTTAGATTTTGTGTGGACAACACGTGAGTCTCAGCAAAGACACTTCAATTGTAATTCAGATGTGCTTATTTACACTAAATTTGATTTTTAAATTCATAAAAATTGTATATATATTATAATTGTATATTTATTTTTATTAGAATGCCACGAGGCAAGTTGTTGACCAGTGAAGAGAAGGCATCCGTTGATGCTTATAAAGATATGGGGTGTTCTAATCGATCAATTGCGAACAAAAATTAATAGACCGCGTACTTTAATAGATAATTATATAAATTTGGGCGAAGAATATGGTAAGAAACACCCTACAGGTGGAAATAAAAAATTGACAAGAAGACAATATTCGTTATTGATTAGGCTGGCAGCAAGGAAAACAAAAAGTGCAGCACAACTTCGAACTGAACTACAGCTACCGATAACAACGAGGCGTGTGCGGCAAATTTTAAAAAGTTCAGGGCGATTTAAATGGAAAAAATGCTCCAGAAACCAGCACTCAAAGAACGACGCAACAAGCTCGTCTCGAATTTCCACAAAGACATATGTCCTGGACAGAAGAATGGAACAATATAATTTTCTCCGATGAGAAAAAATTTAACTTGGATGGGCCAGATGGTCACAAGTACTACTGGCACGATTTAAGAAAAGATTCTAACGTAGCAACGAGTCGTAACTTCGGTGCAGGCTCATCAATGATTTGGGCTGCATTCAGAGCCAATAAAAAAACCCCAATCTGTCGAATTAACCACAAAATGAATTCGTCACAATACACGGAGCTGTCGGAGATAGTCTTAATACCATTCACTGAAGAAATTGAGACTGACAATTTCATTTTTCAACAGGATAACGCCTCAGTTCATGTATCAAGAGAAACAAAGGACTGGTTAGACAGCAGAAATATCGGGGTTTTGACATGGCCAGCTTGTTCACCAGATTTAAACCCAATCGAGAACCTTTGGGGAATACTTGCAAGAAAAGTATATGGCAATTGTAAACAGTTCAACTCTGTTTCTGAGTTATGGACTGCAGTGAACGAAGCGTGGACATCGATCGAAGCAGAAACTCTTTGTGCATTGATTGCATCAATGCATAATAGAATTTTCGACGTTATTCGAAAAAATGGCAATTATACTAAGTATTAATTTCGAAATTTAGAAGAAATTTTTGTCAATATTCATGCTATCTACTTAAAAAACGTTTGGCTTTATGGAAATTTCGCAGTACAATTTTCGTTAAACTATATAATTTTACGTTGTTTTTTTTTATAAATAAAGAATATATCTATGACTGCAAACCTTCGAAAATGTTTTTCCTAATGCTTCGCTGTATTCAATGGGACAGACAAAGTAGCGGTACTGACACATGATGTACGATATCATTAAACCAAGAATAACCGTTGAGATACCACCGCCTATAAAACCTTCCCAAGTCTTTTTTGGAGACAATTTAATTAAAGGTGTTTTCATCGCATCGTTTGCCACTAGCATACCAACTGGAACAATAAACCATATCGAACCTTCGAAAATGCTATGACTGCAAACATGCATATGGTTTCTTTTATTAATGCAAAAATGCTATGATGCATCAGCTTCTCATTGCTATGACATAATTATAAGATTTCACGAAAAAATCAGGCGGCTTTATGGAAATTTCGGGCAGCGTACAGAATACAGTAAAATTTCGATAGCGGCCGAAACATCGATCAACGGTCGCCGAGCGATCGGTAGCGAGAAGAATATCGGCGTAGAGTAAGATTGTTGGTGTCGGGGACAGAAGCCGAGAGAAAAACCGCGGCGCAGCGCGCGACATCGTCGGTGTCCCTCGGAATCTGGGTCGCGTGACTCCGCCGAATAGAAAATCTATCAGCGCTTAATCGCCGCGGATAATTTATTCCCGGTAGGAATCAGGCCGACAAACACCGCTCGAAATAGCCGCCGCGTTGCTCGTACATTTCCACCGAAAGTACCGGACCATCTCGCGGCTTCGTAACGATACCCGCTTCGATTTCTTTGTCCGGTGAACGCGCGAAAACTGCGCTGCGCGCCGGGAAGCGCATCCGGTGACCGCTCGTCAATCCGCCCCCGTTGAACCTATGAAACGCAGACGAGCGTACAACGAAACAACAGGTCCCTGAATGTCAATTTAGCGTTCGAAAGGTTGCGCGCTCCCCTTCCGCGCGACCTAACCCGAGGAGAGCCTAATCCTCCTCGAACCACGCACTATACGTATACCTGCTATACGTTATACGCGCGACCAAGAAAATCGATCGACGCAAGGGACACGCTTGCGCACGTGTGCGTGTTCGTGTTCACGTACGCACGTCGATTCTCTCTCACTCTCTCTCTCTCTTTCTTTCTCTTTCCCTCTCGATCCACCGAGCTCCTGTATCGTTGATTACGGGACAAAATCGTTCGATAACGAATTCGATGAAGCGTCCCATATCGATCGGCTTCGTCGGTCAACGTTAGCGCATACGTGTAGAAAACCGGGTGACGATGAGTCAGTCGATGATTGCCGGGAAATCGGCGAATTTCCCTCTCACCTGCGCGACGTCGACGTGACTAACGAATTCCACTCGGCGTGCATTAACAGATTATCTATAATATCGATGACACACGCGTCGCGCCGGTGGAGAAAACAGGAAACCGCGATTCCACTACGAAAAATAGATACACCGTTTCTAATCTGATTGGTGAGTCACCGATTGCTACCATCCGGAGATAAAGACGTTAATATCGGTACGGAAATCACGCCGGGGAAATAGGTTGTTGCGCAACGAGCGCGGCTTTTCCGCCGTATTTTTGGAAAACGCAACGCGAACGCTCGTGGGATGTCCTGACATTATACGGAGAGAGGTCGATCTCCGAACAGGGGGCTTGTTCCTATAATTTTAGCCGTTCGAAGATCAGATTGGCTAAATTGCAGGTTCGTCGACGGAACATCCGTAACGAATTTCTCGCTGTTCGACGATAATGACCGGGTATTAACGCTTTCAGTGCCACGTCTACCAAAAATGGAATTATTTCTCCATATTTGCAAACGAATTTTTACATTGCAACCTGCTAGAAGAGTGACAGAGTATTTTTCGAGTCATCCTCCAACTTTTCGATTTTTACTTCATTCGATAAATTACTTTAATCCCATTTCGAAGACTGCAGGGTGGACACTCAACGTATTACGCAACAGCGGAAATGGGAGCGTTCATTTGTTAGGCCCTCAAAAATATTTCGAAACGTAGCAAAATCACAGAAATGGATTCAGAATCTAAAATATGCTAACGCCACTGTACGGCGCAAGCAGAGTCACTTAAAAGGTGCGAATTTTAAGGGCTAAGAGAGACACCCCCCAACCGAAAGAAACGTTTCTCAGGGATGGCGGGAAACGATATCCGTAATCAGGGCGATTCCGTTTAATCACCCCTCAGCGAGGAGTATCTAGAACGACGG